>NW_025423354.1:366635-733270 GCF_020497125.1 Mauremys mutica | reverse complement strand
CGATGCCCGTACAGGGGAAAGGCCCAGTGCCCCATTTCCCCCCCCCCTGCTTTCCTGGCACAGCGATGCAGAAGGTAGCCCCTTGTGCCCCCCCTTACCCCCCCATCTGGGTGTTAACTGTCCGTGTGTCTGTCCGTCCTGTCAGTACTTGAACATCAAGCTGACCGACATCAGCGTGACGGACCCGGAGAAGTACCCCCACATGGTAAGGGGCCGGCCCCTCCCCTTGGCTGGGGTGGAGGGGGCCCTGCTGGGGTGTGTGTGTGGGGAGCGTGGTGGGCAGCGGGAGGTTGTCCGGGGAGTCACGGGGGGTCAGACGTGCTGATGGCATTTCTCACAGGGTGGGTCTGGGGTCTTCACCCAGCCTGCAGGGGGCGGGGTCACAGACACAGGGGGCAGGGGCCGATCTTCCCAGCCTGCAGGGGGGCAGACACTGATCCCCCCCCCGCTGCATTAGGGGGCGGGGACACACATGTGGGGGGAGCTCTGACACCCTCTTGCCATCAGGGGCTGCGGACACACGTGGGGGGGGAGCTCTGAGACCCCTCGCCATCAGGGGGTGGGGACACGTGTGTGGGGGGGAGCTCTGAGACCCCCTTGCCATCAGGGGCTGCGGACACACGTGGGGGGTGGGCTCTGACACCCCCTGCCAGCAGGGGGCCCTCCCCCTAACCCCGCTCTCTCCCCCCAGCTGTCGGTGAAGAACTGCTTTATCCGCGGCTCCGTGGTGCGCTACGTGCAGCTGCCGGCAGACGAGGTGGACACGCAGCTGCTGCAGGACACCGCGCGCAAGGAGGCGCTGCAGCAGAAGCAGTGACCCCCCCCATGCCCCCCCTCCCTCCCTGCTGCAGGGGGTGCAGGGCGGAGACCTGCCCCACCCGGCTGCTTCCCGCCAGCCGTAAAATCCCCCCTGCTCGGCAGCTCCTGCCACTACACCGATGCTCCCGGACGCCTGGGTCCGTGGCTGCTCCCCCTCCTGGCTGGGAGCAGGAGCTGAGCCGCTGTCCAGGAGCCCGGACACCTGGGTCCACTCTGCTCCCTCCATGCTCTGGGAGTAGGAGCCCAGCTCCTATCCAGGAGCCTAGATGCCTGGGTTCTTCCTTTTCACCCTGCCCTCCCAGGCCCCGGAGGCCTGAGTTTCTCTCTGCAAGCCCAGGCCTCGGACTCCTGGGTTCCTCTCCACTTGTGCTTGGGAGGGAACAGGAAGAGCAGAGGGGAACCCAGGCATCCGGGGCCCTGCATGGGGGCTCAGCTTCTACTCAAGAGAATTGGGTGGGGGCTGTGCCCTTTCTAGGGGCCCGGACGCCTGGGTTCAACTCCCCTGCCCCCCAATATGCCCAGATCTAGGACACCTGAGTTCTGTGTGCTCCCTGAGCTGCTTATCTCCTGTGGGATGAATATCAGGGTGGTTCCTAGGCTTGTCGTGTCCCCCGCCCTTGGGGGGGAAAGATTATGGGGGCCCCCTTAGTTCTGGTTTGAATCTCCCCAGCCCCCCTCTTTCACCTCCAGGGCCATGGCCAGTTAAGCCTCATTTTTATTTTTAAACTGTAATTTCTCCCTGTTCTTTAAGGGGGGTGTTTAGTTCCCCCCACATCATTGGAGGGGCAGGGACTGCACTCCTGGGGTGCCGTTAACCCCAGCTGGCGAAATCCTGGAAGAGTTGTGGGGCGTTTGAATTTCCCGGGGGGGATTGGGGTTTTTTTAGGGTTTGGGCCGAGGGGGATGAAGGTTTTTTGTATGTTTGATTCATGGCTTGAAGTCTCGGGCGGAATAAAAGTTTTTGGAGCCTGGTTACAAACTTTTGTTGTTTATGGTAGGGTCTACGGTCTGCTCCAGCCCAGATGCCCAGGTTCATTTCCGCGCCTCCCCCCATTATAGATGCTGAGCTGCTGTGCAGGCTCCTGGACACTTGGGCTCCCATGTAGGGTCCTGGCTGTCTGGGTTGATCCATGTTCTACATGTAGGGAAACTGAGGCACAGAGAGAGGTGACTTCCTTGCTCTCAAAAGCAATCCAGGCCAGAGCAGGGCTGAGAACCCAGGTGTCCGGGCCCTCAGCTATGACCCAGTCTTCTCTCATCTGCTCCTTCGATGCTGGGGGGGGCGGGGGTGTTCAGGGCCTTCAGAGCGGATGGGTTGAGCAGGGGGAGCGGGTGCTTGGTTGGTCCCTTTAGCGTGGTGTGTGTTCTTGCTTTTGTACACAAGGGCGCCTGTCCCTTTAAATAATATTGCATCATCAAACACTTACTATGACATCACCCTGGGACAAGCACTGCCCCTTTCATGTTACATCATTGTCCATGGGGATTCTCATACTTTAAATGTTACTCAGGCTCCGCCCCTTTCTCAGGATGACCTCATCTGTCACTAACTTTCTGCCCTTGCAAACATAGTAGGCTCTGCCCACTGAGTTTATTGCATCATCAGACTCCACCCCTTTGCAATAGGCTCCACCCTTTTCACATGGGATCTTTCCCTCTAAGAAATTATTACATCATCAGGGGACTCTATGTGCCTCCCCTTTAAAAAAAAAAAAAAAAAAAAAGTTAGATAAGTCAGATAAGGCTCCACCCCTTCCACTAGTGAAAAGGGTGGAGCCTATTGCAAAGGGGTGGAGTCTGATGATGCAAGAACACACACCACGCTAAAGGGACCAACCAAGCACCCGCTCCCCCTGCAGCCTGGGCACCCAGGGGTTAACATCCCCCGCCCCCAGCCGCAAATGCTCTGCAAACATCTGGCAAACGCTTTGCACCAGCAGGGCTGATCCCTCCCCCTCCCCTCCCCAGAGCCCCCCAAGCAGCAGCCCCCAACTCCCCCCCCCTCACCCAGAGGGACACTCCCACACACCTCCCTCCTGCCCCATTCCCCATTTGCAAACTGTTTGCAGACCCTGGGGGGGCAAGTGCAGCTGGTGCCACCGCTGGGGGGGAAGGGAGAGGAAAGGGGGGACCCCACCCCTTTCTACCCCCACCCCTTCCCAGCAGCCTTTGCAGCTGGCTGCAAGCAGAGGAGACAGGAGCAGCATTTGCAGGCAAAAGGAGAAACCCAGGTACCTTCCTGCTGCAGCAGGGGGGCGCTGAGGGGGCCATGACAGGCCCCTGAGGGGCCCTTGGCCAGTGGGGGACCCCACCCCAATATTTAACATTACTGCAACAGGCCCCGTAGCTGGACTGCAGGGGGCAAGGAGTCGGAGTCGGTAGGGGGCGCTCTCCCCTGGCAGTCAGGGCTGGCCCCCGTGCCCCAGGGAGATGCTAGGGGGCGCCGTGCTGCAGGGAGCAGAGCCGGGGGCTCTGTGCTGTGGGGAGCAGGGCTGTGTGGGGTGCGAGGGAAGGGGGAATGGGGTGGGGGCTCGGCAGGGGACACTGGGGTGGGGGGTTTTCAGGGGGGGAGGGAGGGCACTGGGCAGGGGATGCTGGGGCAGAGGGTGCTGGGTGGGGGGCTGGGCAGGAGGCACCGAAGCAGGGGGTGTGGTGGGCTCACCCTGTCTCTCCCCTGGGGGCGCTGGGGTGGGGGGCTGGGTAGGAGGTATGGGGGGCTGGGCAGGGGGCGCAGCGGGCTCACCCTGTCTCTCCCCAGGGGCTCTCTCCATGTCGGCGCGCCTGGCCCTGGTGGACTGGCTGGACGAAGGCTTCTCCAGCATCCTTGAGCTGGGGGCGGTGAGCGAGCCGTGCCGGGACCCCGCCTGCTACCGGCCGGGCCAAGAGGTGGCGGCCCGGTGCCCCCTCTTCAAGGGGCTGAACCGTGCCCACATCCTGGCCCTCAGCGGTGAGCGAGCGAGCGCCCCCCTGCTCCAGATACACCCCTGTCCTCCCCCCCCACACCTCTCCGTCTGTCCCTCCCTCCATCCATCCCCCCCACACCTCTCCATCCCTCCCTATTACTGGTCATTACAATTACTGGGGGTCGTGAGCTGTCAGCCTCCACCTCAAACCCTGTTTTGCCTCCAGCATTTATATAAGTGTTAAATATATAAAAAAGTGTTTTCAATTTATAAGGGGGGGGGGGGGTCACACTCAGAGGTTTGCTATGTGAAAGGGTCACCAGGACAAAAGTTTGAGAACCACTGAATTAACCCCTCTGAAGCCTCAGGGAATGCAGGGGGGGGGGTCCTCCCTTGGTAGGGTTGGGAAGGATATTGCTCTTCTCATGTGATCCCTCCCCGCAGTGGCTAATTTTAAATGAAGCTCCCTCCCCTGACATGAATCCCCCTATGGCACTGAAATTACAAGTAGACTATTTGGCATTTGAGAAGTGACAGGGATGGGAGCCCTAATGGAAAGAAAAAAAAATAATAATTGGAGATATACCAATCTCCTAGAACTGGAAGGGACCTTGAAAGGTCATCAAGTCCAGCCCCCTGCCTTCACTAGCAGGACCAATTTTTGCCCCAGATTCCTAAGTGGCCTCCTCAAGGATTGAACTCACAACCCTGGGTTTAGCAGGCCAATGCTCAAACCACTGAGCTATCCCTCCCCCCACAAAAGCAGCAAAAAAGGTGACAGCTTGGCTCTTCTGCAAGCCTCAAACTGCTGATGAGCCTTAGGGTTGGGAAGGCTGTGCCTCCCAAACAGCCTGGCCCTGCCCCCATCCGACCCCCACCCACTTCCTGCCCCCCCGACTGCCTGCCCCCCTCAGAATCCCCGACCCATCCTGCTCCTTGTCCCCTCACCGTCCCCCAGAGACCCCCCCCACCACCCTGGGACCCCACCCCTGCTCCCCGTCTGCCCCAACCCCTATCCACCCACCCCCAGGGTCCTGACAGACTCCCCCCCCAAAATGCCCCCAATCCAACCCCCCCATTCCCTGCCCCCCCCACCTCTGCCCCCTCCCTGTGCCCTGACTGTCCCTGGGACTCCCTGCCCCTTAGCCAACCCCCCCGGCCCCAGCCTCTTACCCTCGGCTCCCTCCTCACCCGGAGCCTCAGCGCATCGCCGAGCAGCTGCAGCGTGTCCCCGGCGGGGCCTGAGCCCCACCCTGCTCCGAACCGCATGGGGAGGGGGCGGGGCTGGAAGCTCCACACCGAGCAGAGGGAGCTGAGCTCCGCCCGGAGCTCGCAGCCCCGCCCCCTCCCCACGCGGCTCGGAGCGGGGCGGAGCTCAGGGGCCCCCCCGGAGCCACGCAGCTGCAGCGGAGGAGGAGCGGCCCGTCCTCTGCAGCCAGGCAGGGCCACGCTACCGGTAAGGGGCCATCCCTCTCCCCCAAGCGGAGCCGGTAGCGCGGCCCTGCCCCGGCTGCAGAGGACGGGCCGCTCCTCGGCTCGCAGCGGCGGGAAGAGCTGGGGCCCCAGCCTGCCGCCCCCTATATTTTGCCGCCCTAGGCACCAGCTTGTTTAGCTAGTGCCTAGATCCACCCCTGAGAGAATCATGAACTGCTCAGAGACCATTAATGCAGAGAAGCAGCAAAATTAATCAAACATAGAACTGGTTCTGACTTATTTACTTGGTCTTAAAAGAGAACAACAAGGACCTGAGTCTCCTCCCTGTCAATAACCCCCTGCTCAGCCAACCAGGGTAGAGACTGAGGACGGGAGGCTGAGGGTTCTCACCAGAGAGCCCAAAGGATGGCCCAGGTCACCGGTGGGGATCACTGCCCGAGCACTATTTCAGCCCCACATTTTTGGGTGGATCTCCCAGAGTGGGAGCTGCCAAGCACTCCCCCACAACACACACACACACACTCCGCTCCTGGTGTTGGGAGGGGAACAGGTGAAAGGACAAAAGAAGCAAGAGACGAAGAGAAAGGAGGAAGGGATGGAGGAAAAGGTGAAACACAAAGGACAAATCCCAGGTGCGGAATAAAAGTCTGCCTCCTTAAGCCCGTGTTTTCCATGCTTAGACTTCGTCACCAGATGGATCAGACTGAACAGGTTTCAAACCTCGAGGAGGCTCTTACCTTCTAAACAGGGACGGCTGGTCTCTAGTAAAATCAGGAAAAGGGAAGGAGAAAACTCAAAAGAGGTTCCCCCTGGCGCTGTCGTACCTGAACCCGAATACTCTCTCAGTCCTCAAAGAGAGACCTGGAGAAGGAGACTTGGGGTACGTCTACACTATGGGATTATTCCGAATTTACATAAACCGGTTTAGCAAAACAGATTGTATAAAATCGAGTGTGCGCGGCCACACTAAACACATTAAATCGGTGGTGTGCATCCACGGTCCGAGGCTAGCGTCGACTTCTGGAGCATTGCACTGTGGGTAGCTATTCCGTAGCTATCCCATAGTTCCCGCAGCCTCCCCCGCCCCTTGGCATTTCCGGGTTGAGATCCCAGTGCCTGGTGGGGCAAAAATCATTGTCGCGGGTGGTTCTGGGTAAATGTCGTCAGTCACTCCTTCCGCTGGGAAAGCAACAGCAGACAAGCATTTCGTGCCTTGCTATGGCATCTGCCAGGGCAATCCAGGAGCCTGTTTTGCCTTTTGTGACTGTCACCGTATGTGTACTAGATGCCGCTGACAGAGGCGATTCAGCAGCGCTACACAGCAGCATGCTTTTGCTTTTGCATGACAGCAGAGATGGTTACCAGCCATATTGCACCATCTACCATACCATAAATTGGTAATAAGATGATCGTGGCTACCAGTCCTTTTGCACTGCACCATCTGTTGCTGTCATAAGTGCCCCTGGCTGCTCTTAGCCAGGGGCGCAAAAGCCAAAATTGGGAATGACTCCCTGAGTCAATCCCTCCTTTTTGGTATCTAAAAATAGAATCAGTCCTGTCTAGAATTTGGGCAAGTGTACTAGAGAACCACTGTATCATAGAACCAGAGAGCACAGCTGCTCTGTGTCAGATCCTGCAGAAATTATGAGCTGTATGCTATTCACAGGAGGTGCTCCTGCAACAACCCCACCTGTTGATTCCATTCTACCCCCAGCCTTCCTGGGCTACCATAGCATTGTCCCCCCACTTGTGTGATGACACAGTGACTTGATTCTCTATCCCCTTTTTAATGATTCCTAACATCCTGTTTGCTTTTTTGACCGCCTCTGCACACTGCGTGGACATCTTCAGAGAACAGTCCACGATGACTCCAAGATCTTTTTCCAAAGCCACCTGAAGCCGCCCCGGACAGCTAAACATAGAAGCTGCCGCCGAATTGCCGCCGCGCTGAAATGTGCCTGCCGCCCTAAGGGCACACGGACTGCCCCGCCCCCGCCCGCAGCAGCAATTCGGCGCGCTGCTTGGGGGCAAAACAAGGGGGGCTGCCGCCCCTTGCAGAATGCTGCCCCAAGCACCAGCTTGGAATACTGGTGCCTGGAGCCGGCCCTGGGTTGTACCTCACTGCTTGGCTGTAGACAATGGATCTTGTGGTGTGCCCGGAATGGAAGCTGGAGGGTTGCATGGCAGAATGCAGAGTGTGTGTGTGTGTGGGGGGGGGGTCAGGGCAGAAGCCTGGGGGTGTGGGGGGGGGGCGTCAGCGCAGAGGGCTGGGGGTGTAAATGGGTCAGACTAACCCCTGCGGCGCCTCCTGCTGGTGACTCTGGGAATTAGCTCTGTTCCAGCGCTGGAGCGCCCTCTGCAGGCTGGTGATCCGCCTGTCTTCTACTGGCCCCCGTGTCCCGCCCTGGACCCGGTGCCCTCTTGCATGGGGTGCTACCCCCTAGCAGTAACCCCATTCTCTCTGGGTTTCCCCTGCCCAGGGAACCCCCACCTTTTATCCCCCCCTCACTTCAGTAGTGGCTACTGCCCAGTCTCTATCTAGCCCCCGTTCACTGGGGCAGACTGCAGTATCCAGTACTCATCATCGGCAAAGAGGATTTGGACCTGCTGCCTTGGCCTACCCCTAGGTTGCCCCCTGCAACCCCCAGTACCTTTTCCTCTGTGCTAGGCCGCAGCCTGGGGTTTTCTAGGCTGGAGCTTCCCCAGCTCCTCAGCCTTTCCCCAGCCCTGCTTCACCCTAGGTACCTTGTTTAGCCACTTCTCCAATCAGCCCAGCCTTTAGAGCAGCAGCTCTCAAGCCCTGCCAGGCCACTTTTAAACCCCTTCACACCAGGAGCAGGGGTTCCCCCCCCCTGCTACCGGGAGCACTCTGTCTGCTGGGGCTGCCCTGCTGGCTGGAGCACTCCCCCTTCCCTGGCTGCCTTGTGGGCTGGAGCCCCTTCTCCCTTCCTGGGCTGCTGCTGGCTGGAGTGCTCCTTCCCGGGACTACTGCTGCTGAGTGAGTGAGTGAGTGGGGAGGGGGTCTCGCTGGCCAGCCCCCACTCCTCCACCTCTGGAGGGAGAAACCAGGACCCCACCACCACCATCCCCCCCTATAGCTGCTACCACCTGTGGAGGGTCCTTCCTGGCCAGCCACCGGGGCTGCTGGAGAAGGAGGAGCTGCTGCTGCTGGAGCTGTTTGTCCTGGGGAGCTGCTGGAGCCTGGAGGAGGAAGAAGAGGACTGAGAAGACCACCGGCTGCTGGGGAGCACACAGGACTCTGACAACCACTGTGGAGGGGGCCATTAAGACTTAGTAACTTTCTAACTGTGCTCTAGTGGTGGGGGCTTAGACTGTGTTTGTGGGGACACAGGGGGTGTGGCGTGGAGCCTGCCCCCTGGTCCATCTGTGTCCCCCCCTCCAACCCCCACCACCCCCTCCACAGGCCACTTACCATCTGGCTCGGTTCCTGCCTCTGGGACTCAGCTGCTCGCCTGGCCTGCCACGCCCTATTGCCACCGTTTGGGGCTCCAGCAGCAGCTCGCCAGCTATTGACTGTGCACAAGTGCTTGTGGGTGCACGCACCCCCCCCTTCCCCTGGACTGACCCCTTCCCCTCTGCAACAGGCCCCCTGGCTTTGCCCCTTGTCCCCTGCCCCGTCCGCCCCTCGCAGCCTCGCCCCCCCCGGCCCTGCTTCAGTTTGTTTGCCAGCCCCGCCCGTCTCCCTTTGCAGCTTTGTTTGTCCTGCCCCAGCCCTGAAGCCAGCCCCTTGGTCCCTCTGCCCCACTCCCAGCCTGGTTGCTCCCCTCCCTCCGCAGCCCCTCACCCTGATTAGCCCCTCCCCTCGTGCGCCCATAGCCCGTCAGTGCGCTTGTGCCTCTCCCCTGTTTAAGTTGCCCCTCCTGCACTGCACCCCCCCCCCATTGCTCTTGTTTCCCCCCCCTCCCCTCGTGCAGCTAGAGGAGCCGGATTTCAATCCTCTGTCGGTGACTGACCCCCCCCCCGAAGTCCTCGATAGTCCCCGTATCTGCCCCCCCTCCCCATTATTGGCACCCTCCTCCCTGCCCACAGCCTAGCAGGGAGGAGTGGGTGACCTGTTCTTCCCCCCCGTCCCCTTTCTCCGGTGTTTTCCCTCCCTCCCGACTCATCATGGCGGGAGACGCGGCGGGTGGGACCCCTGGGACAACGCCCCCCCCTCCCCCGCCTGCTCCCCGCAAAACCCCCCCAGTCTCGACCTCAACCGCTGCTGCCGGACCTCCTGCCACCGCTACCGCTGAGGCGCCGGCAGCGGCAAGCAACGGGGTGCCCTCTGCTGCTGCCACGTCCCTCGCCCCCTCCGCCTCTGGGGGAGCCCCCCCCCAGCCGGCGGAAAGGGCCAGGGCAAAAAGAAGGGAAAGGGCCCCGCTAGGAAGCCTAAGCCCTCCATGGCGGAGCCTGCCACCGCTGCCGCGGCCCCGCCACCGGCCGCGGCGTCCCTCCCCGCTGTCCCCTCCACCAGCTCTGCGGGTGCCCCTCCCTCGGCCCCCAGAGCGTATGCCCAGGTGGCTGCGGCCCCCCCGCCCGCCGCTACGTCATCTCCCCCGACCGCCGCCTCCGCTACCACCTACAGCGGCCGGGGCCCCTTCCCCACCTTGACCAGGAAGCACGGCGTCCGTTGCCTCCTGGTGCCTGCCTCGCCCCACGTGGAGACCTACGTGCGGGCGCTGGCGAGGGTGGTGGGGCCCACGGCCATCGTGGCGGCCTCCAAAATGTACGGCAAGGCGGTCTTCTTCCTTGCCTCGGAGGCCGCCGCCCAGGAGGCGGTGGAGAAGGGCCTGGCGGTGGGGGGCGTGTTCGTCCCCCTGGAGCCGCTGGAGGACCTGGGTGTCCGAGTGGTCCTGACCTCCGTCCCTCCCTTCCTGCCCAATGTCGCCCTGTTACCCGCCCTCTCTACTTTGGGGAAGCCCATCTCCGTGGTGAGCCCTCTCCCCTTGGGCTGCAAAGACCCCGCCCTCCGTCACGTCCTCTCGTTCCGCCGGCAGGTGCAGCTTCAACTGTCGCCGGCGGCGCGTGGCAGAGAGGCGCTCGAGGGGTCCTTCCTGGTCCCCTATCAGAGGGCCCAGTACCAGGTGCACTACTCCACGGGGGAGGCCCGGTGTTACTTCTGCCGGGCGACGGGGCATGTTCAGAGGGACTGCCCCATGGCCCGGCTCGGAGGAGCGCCCGGGACCCCCGAGCCCCGGCAGAGCGCCGGCCCTGTCATCGCCGGCGCCCCCGGCCGCCCGGTGCCCAGAGCTGCCCCTCCTCCTCTCAGCCCATCACTGCTCCCGCTTGGGCCTTGGGGGGCCGTCCTCCAGGGTGCCCAGATGAGCGGGAGAGCCCTGCCTCTGCTGCCTGCACTCTGGCGGGGCCTGTGGCGGAGGCTGCGGCAGGGGTACTGCCGGGCGTGGGAGGGGGCTCTCCCCAGGGGGACTCCTCCCTCCCTCCTGCTGTCCCACCAGTGACTCTCCAAGCCCCCAAGCTGTCATCCCTGCCCCCTGACCCACTCCCTGTCGACCAGCCCACAGGCGATGCCATGGAGGGCTGGACCCGGGTGGAGGGTAAGCGGGGTAAGCGGAAGGCTCGGACTCCGCTCGTGCCACCTGAGGCGGAAGCCCCCCGTAAGACCAGAAAGGGGGCCACCGACACCGAGCCTTCCGCCGTGCCCCAGGGGTTGACCCATCTGCCAATGACGGCTACGGCAGACGTGGCAGCACCGGAGGGCACCACCATCCCTCCTCCGCAGTCCCTCCCTGCGGAGACCTCCGCTGCGGCCCCTCCTGTTCCCTTGCCGCCTGTGCCCCCCGCAATACCCGAGGTGAGCGTTTCCTCGGGCGCGAGTGGGGAGGACCCCGGGGTGGTGGGAGGTGAGCTCCCCTCCATCTTTGCGGAGATCGAGGCCCTGGGTCTGACCCCGGTCACCCCGGGGGAGGACGACCCTCTGCCCACAGGCCTCGATCTAGCCGACCTCACCCCAGCTTCCCCTTCCCCGTGCTCCACCGACCCTCCAGCTGTGTCTGCTCCCGCCCCCGAGGGTCCCCTGGACCCCTCGACCTGCCCAGCCGCGGACGGCACCCCGCTGATGGCCGCCGAGCCTGTTGCGGCGACGGCCGGTGCCTCGTGGCTGGGAGACGAGCTACCAGAGGTGTCCCTCGGTGGTGCGGGGCAGCTGAGTTCCTTCCCGGCTGGGGGCCCCCCAGAGGGTTCTGCACTTCTCACCGCCGAGGCTGCTCTACCTGCCATTGGGCCCGAGCCTGGTGTCACTGGGGATCCCCTCCCTACCCCTCACACCCCCGTGCCTGGCCGCGAGGAGCCGCTTACTAATGGTTCAGCTCCTGAGGCCCAGGGTCCCGTCTCTGTCCCTCCCCGCACCCCTGCTCCTGACCCCGTCCCTGCCCCCTCCACCTCCCATGATGTTATTGCCGCCCCTGGAGCTGTCTCCTTCCCTTTCCCGGAGGATGACTCCCAGGGAGCGGCCTTTGAGTTCCACAGTCCCGACCCACTAGGGGCTGCACTCTTCCCTCCGCCGCTCCCCACTGAACCAGGGTCCGCCCCTTGCTTGCCCGTCCCAGTAGGCCACGGGGCTGCGCCAGAGGCCCCACCGGTGGACCCCCGGAGGCCAGTGACTCCGCCCCCCCATACGCTGCGAGAGGAGTTGCGGGAGTTCTTGGAGGACGTCCGGGGCTCCCGCAACAAGGTCGTGCTTGCTCTCCAGCGCTGGGGGGACTTCCACCGGATCCTCCTGGCCACGCGGGCCCTCATAGGGGAGGGCAAGGGGACCGGGAAGCAGAATGTCGCGGCTTACCACCGGGCACGCGGCTTCCGTGACTCCCTGCTCGCCTTCGGGGTGGGCCACGGTTTGCTGCGCGGCCCAACGGGGGCCGTGAGCGCCCCTGCTGACGTGGATCCCCCCCAGCCCTCCTCATGGCAGTCATCACCTTTGCCACACTAAACGCCCGGAGCTGTAGGGTGGGTTTCCGCAGGAGCCAGGTGCTCTCCTTCCTTCGGGAGGGGGGGGTACTCCGTGGTTTTCCTGCAGGAGACCCACACGGATCCGGCCGCCGAAGCTAACTGGCGGCTGGAGTGGGGGGACGGGGTCTACTTCAGCCATCTCACGACCCGTCGGGCTGGAGTGGCTACCCTGTTCTCCCCCGACCTATGGCCAGAGGTGCTGGGGGTCGCCGAGGCTGTGCCGGGCCGCCTGCTGCACCTCCGGGTCCGCATGGCGGGGCTTGTGGTCAACCTCGTCAACGTCTATGCCCCGACATCGGCCCCGGAGCGGCTGCGGTTCTATCGGCAGGCGTCCGCCTTCCTCGGCTCCCTGGATCCTCGCGAGTGCCTGGTCCTGGGCGGGGACTTTAACACCGTCCTCGAGGAGCAGGACCGCTCGGGGACCGAGCAGAGCCCGGCCGCCGCGGACGTCCTCAGGGAGATCGTCGCCCATCACTCCCTGGTGGACGTCTGGCGCGACCACCACCCGGACGACGCCTCCACGTACACCTATGTCCGGGTGGAACCCCATCGGTCATGCCACTCCCGGTTGGACCGCATCTATCTGTCCCGGTTCCATCTCTCACGGGCCCAGTCCTCCAGCATCCGGCCGGCCCCTTTTTCGGACCACCACCTCGTCACCGTGACGGCCTCTCTCTGCGCGGAGAGGCCGGGGCCGGCCTATTGGCACTTCAACAACAGCTTGCTGGAGGATGGGGGCTTCGTGGCGTCCTTCCGGGAGTTCTGGCTGGCCTAGCGAGGGCAGCGGTGTGCCTTTCCCTCGGCGCGGCAGTGGTGGGATGTGGGGAAGGTGCGCGCCCGGCTGTTCTGCCGTGACTACACCCGGGGCGCCAGCCGACGGAGGGATGCGGCGATAGGGCAGTTGGAGCGGGAGGTCTTAGAGCTGGAGAGGCGTCTGGCCGCCAGCCCCGAGGATCCATCCCTTTGCAGAGCGTGCCGGGAGAAGCGGGAGGAGCTCCGGGTCCTGGAAGACCATCGGGCCCGGGGCGCCTTTGTTCGATCCCGCATCTGCCTCCTTCGGGAAATGGATCGCGGCTCCCGCTTCTTCTATGCCCTGGAGAAACGGAGGGGGGCCAAGAAGCACGTCACCTGCCTCCTGGCGGAGGACGGCTCCCCCCTCACGGATCCGGCGGAGATGTGCGAGAGGGCCCGGACCTTCTACGCGCACCTTTTCTCCCCGGATCCAACCGATCCTGCCGCTTGCAAAGTGCTCTGGGACGGACTCCCGACGGTCAGCGCGGGCGACCGGGACCGGCTGGAGCTGCCTCTCACTCTGGCCGAGTTCTCGGAAGCCCTCCGTCGCATGCCCACCAATAAATCCCCGGGCATGGACGGGCTGACCGTGGAGTTCTACCGCGTGTTCTGGGACGTCCTTGGCCCAGACCTAGTCACCGTCTGGGCCGAGTCCTTGCGGGGCGGGGTCCTCCCTCTTTCGTGCAGGCGAGCCGTGCTCGCTTTATTGCCGAAGAGGGGGGACCTCCGCGATTTACGGAATTGGCGTCCCATCTCGCTCCTCAGCACGGACTATAAAATCGTTGCGAAGGCCATTTCGATTCGGCTAGGGTCCGTGCTGGAGGACGTGATCCACCCAGACCAGACCTACACCGTCCCGGGCCGTAGCATCTTCGATAACCTGTATCTGGTCCGGGATCTCTTGGAGCTTGGGTGCAGGGATGGTCTGTCGTTCGCCCTCCTGTCCCTGGATCAGGAGAAGGCGTTCGACAGGGTGGACCACGGGTATCTCCTGGGCACTCTGCAGGCGTTAGGCTTCGGATCCCAGTTTGTGGGGTTTCTCCGGGTGCTGTACGCTTCCGCAGAGTGTCTGGTCAGGCTCAACTGGACCCTGACCGAGCCGGTCAGCTTCGGGCGGGGAGTGCGGCAGGGGTGCCCCCTCTCGGGCCAGCTGTACGCCCTGGCGATCGAGCCCTTCCTCTGTCTCCTCCGCAGGAGGTTGACGGGGTTGGTGCTTCGGGAGCCGGAGCTGCGGCTGGTCCTGTCGGCGTACGCCGACGATGTGCTCCTCGTGGTCCAGGACCCGGGCGACTTGGCACGGGTGGAGGCCTGCCAGGCCGTGTACTCGGCGGCCTCCTCCGCCCGGGTCAACTGGGTCAAGAGCTCTGGCCTGGTGGTAGGGGACGGGTGGCAGGCGAGCTCCCTCCCACCCGCACTTCAGGCCATCCGGTGGAGCGCGGGTCCGCTGCTCTATCTCGGCGTTTACCTTTCTGCCACGCATCCCTCTCCGCCGGAGAACTGGCACGGTTTACAGGGCAGGGTGGCGGAGCGGCTCCGGAAATGGACAGGACTCCTCCGGTGCCTTTCCCTCCGAGGGAGGGCACTGGTGCTCAATCAACTGGTCCTGTCCATGCTCTGGTACCGGCTCAACACCCTGGTCCCGGCCCCGGTGTTCCTGACCGACCTCCGGAGGGTGGTGCTGGAGTTCTTTTGGCCAGGACTGCACTGGGTCCCTGCAGGGGTACTCCACCTGCCCCTGGAGGAGGGAGGGCAGGGCCTGAAGTGCCTCCGCACTCAGGTCCACGTCTTCCGCCTCCAGGCACTGCAGAGGCTCCTTTATGGTGCGGGTAGTCCGGCGTGGAGAGCCCTGGCGCACGCCTTCCTGCGCCGCTTCCGAGGGCTCCGATACGACCGGCAGCTCCTTTATCTCGATCCGAGGGGTCTTCCGCGAGACCTCTCCGGGCTGCCGGTCTTCTACCAGGACCTCCTCCGGACCTGGAAGCTGTTCTCTGCGACCAGGTCCGTGGCGGCCACCGAGGGGGCAGACCTCCTCGCGGAGCCCCTGCTACACAACCCTCAGCTCCGTGTGCAGGTGGCGGAGTCCCCCGCGGTGCGCCAGAGGTTGGTCCTGGCAGAAGCCACCAGGGTCGGAGACCTCCTGGACTACGACCGGGGAGACTGGCTGGATCCCCTGACGCTCGCTCGGCGGATGGGGCTCTCCAGACCTTGTACTCCCCGGCGCGTACTACAGGAGGTGAAGGCCGCTTTGCCGCCCGCTGCTCGAGCTTACCTCGACCGGGTCCTGCGTGAGGGCACGCCCCGCCCACCCCCCACCCCGAGCCCTCCGGACCTCTTCATCGGGCCCCTGCCCCGTGGACCCGACCGGCCCCCCCGCCCCTTCTCCGCAAGCCGGCTGCACGATCTGCAGCCGGTCCGTTTCCAAACCGCGCCAAGGAAACAACTCTACGCGCTCGTGCTCCACACCGTTCACTTTCTCACCCTCGTGTCCCGCCCCGACACCAAGTGGCGGGACCTCCTGCCACCTGTGGAGGGTGAGGAGCCCCGGTGGGCCAGCCTGTACTCCACCCTGGTCCCGAGGCCTGCCGGGGATATCAGCTGGCGGCTCCTTCACGGGGCCGTGAGCACGGGCGTGTACTTGGCGCGGTTCACCCCTGTCCCGGACACCTGCCCCTTCTGCGGCGTGAGGGAGACCCTGGCGCATGTTTACCTAGAGTGCGCCAGGTTGCAGCCCCTATACCGGCTCCTCACCGACATTCTGTTACGTTTCTGGCTGCACTTTTCCCCTCACCTCCTTATCCATGCACTCCCTATCCGTGGCCCCATAAAGTCGCGGGACCTCTTGGTCAACCTCCTCCTCGCCCTGGCTAAAAAGGCCATCCACGCGACCAGGGAGAGAAGGTTGGCCGACGGAGACTCCTGCGACTGTGGGGCTTGTTTCCGGTCCCTCGTCCGCTCACGTCTCCGGGCGGAGTTCCTCTGGGCGGCGTCCGCTGGCTCCCTTGTCGCCTTCGAGGAGCAGTGGGCGCTGTCCGGGGTTCTCTGCTCGGTGTCCCCGTCAGGATCCCTTCTTATGACCCTTTGACCTCACTCCTGTCCCTGTTCTTTTATTAGTTGTCCCCCGCACTTAGTGGGTTTCCGTGACCCTGTGGAACCTCCCCTTAGGCTGGGGGGGGGATCCATTAGCATGGGGTGGGCCTCCGCCTGCCCCCTCTCCCGGATAACCCAATAGTACAGGACCTGCTCTGTCTGCTTGGGCTGCTCTGCTGGCTGGAGCATTCCCCCCCCTCTCTGGCTGCCTTGCTGGCTGGAGCCCCTTCACCCTTCCTGGGCTGCTGCTGCTGGCTGGAGTGCTCCTTCCCAGGACTGCTGCTCCTGCTACAACTGCTGCTGAGTGGGTGAGTGAGGGGTGGGGGGGGGGGCCTTGCTGGCCAGCCCCCACTCCCCCACCTCTGGAGGGAGAAGCCAGGACCCCACCACTACAGCTGCCACCTGGGGGGGTCCTTCCTGCCTGGCCACCAGGGCTGCTGGAGAAGGAGGAGCTGCTGCTGCTGCTGCTGGAGCTGTGTTTGTCCTGGGGAGCTGCTGGAGCCTGGAGGAGGACTGAGAAGACCACCGGCTGCTGGGAAGTGCACAGAATCTGAAGACCACTGTGGAGGGGGCCTTAAAAACTGAGTAACTTTTTGACTGTGCTCTAGTGGTGGGGGTTTAGACTGTGTTTGTGGGGACACGGGGGTGTGGTGTGGAGCCTGCCCCCTGGTCCATCTGTGTCCCCCCCCAACCCCCACCACCACCGCTGCCCCCTCCACCACCCCTGCTGGCCCCTTACCATCTGCCTCAGTTCCTGCCTCTGGGATTCAGCTGCTCGCCTGGCCTTCCACGCCCTATTGCCACCGTTTGGGCCTCCAGCAGCAGCCAGCTAGCCATTGACTGTGCACAAGTGCTTGTGGGTGCACGCACCCCCCCCCTTCCCCTGGACTGACCCCTTCCCCTCTGCAACAGGCCCCCTAGCTTTGCCCCTTGTTGCCTGCTCCGTTTGCCCCTTGTAGCCTTCCCCCCCCCGCCCCGCCCAGCCCAGCTTCAGTTTGTTTGCCAGCCCCGCCCGTCTCCCTTTGCAGCTTTGTTTGTCCTGCCCCGGCCCTGAAGCCAGCCCCTTGGTCCCTCTGCCCCACTCCCAGCCTGGTTGCTCCCCTCCCTCCGCGGCCCCTTGCCCTGATTAGCCCCTCCCCTCGTGCGCCCATAGCCCCGTCAGTGCGCTTGTGCCTCTCCCCTGTTTAAGCAACAAAGAATCCTGTGGCACCTTATAGACTAACAGACGTTTTGCAGCATGAGCTTTCGTGGGTGAATACCCACTTCTTCAGATGCATCTGAAGAAGTGGGTATTCACCCACGAAAGCTCATGCTGCAAAACGTCTGTTAGTCTATAAGGTGCCACAGGATTCTTTGTTGCTTTTACAGATCCAGACTAACACGGCTACCCCTCTGATACTTGGTCCCCTGTTTAAGTTGCCCCTCCTGCACTGCACCCCCCATTGCTCTTGTTTCCCCCCCCCTCCCCTAGTGCAGCTAGAGGAGCCGGATTTCAATCCTCTGTCGGTGACTGACCCCCCCCCCCGAAGCCCTCGATAGTCCCCGTATCTGCCCCCCCCCTCTATTGTTGGCACCTTCCTTCCTGCCCATAGCCTAGCAGGGAGGAGTGGGTGACCTGTCCCTTACCCCCACCCCCTTTCTCCGGTGTTTTCCCTCCCTCCCCACTCAGCATGGAGGGAGACGCGGCGGGTGGGATTCCCGGGACGACGTCTGTCCCCCCTCCCTCGCCTGCTCCCCCCAAATGCCTCCTGGTCTCGACCTCACCCACCGCTGCCGGACCACCTGCCACCGCTCTCGCTGAGGCGCCGGCAGCGGCGACCGACGGGGTGCCCTCTGCTGCTGCCATGTCCCTTGCCCCTTCCGCCTCTGGGGGAGCCCCCCCGGCCGGCGGAAAGGGCCAGGGCAAAAAGAAGGGAAAGGGCCCCACTAGGAAGACGAAGCCCTCCATGGCGGAGCCTGCCACCGCTGCCGCGGCCCCGCCACTGGCCGCGGCGTCCCTCCCCGCTGTTCCCTCCACCAGCTCTGCGGGTGTCCCTCCCTCGGCCCCCAGAGCGTACGCCCAGGTGGCAGTGGCCCCCCCGCCTGCCGCTACGTCATCTCCCCCGACCGCCGCCTCCGCTACCACCTACAGCGGCCGGGGCCCCTTCCCCACCTTGACCAGGAAGCACGGCGTCCGTTGCCTCCTGGTGCCCGCCTCGCCCCACGTGGAGACCTACGTGCGGGCGCTGGCGAGGGTGGTGGGGCCCACGGCCATCGTGGCGGCCTCCAAAATGTACGGCAAGGCGGTCTTCTTCCTTGCCTCGGAGGCCGCCGCCCAGGAGGCGGTGGAGAAGGGCCTGGCGGTGGGGGGCGTGTTCGTCCCCCTGGAACCGCTGGAGGACCTGGGTGTCCGAGTGGTCCTGACCTCCGTTCCTCCCTTCCTGCCCAATGTCGCCCTGTTACCCGCCCTCTCTACACCGGGGGTGTGGCGTGGAGCCCGCCCCTGGTCCATCCGTGTCCCCCTTCGCCCCCACCACCATCGTTGCCCCCTCCACCACCCCCGCTGGCTGTTTTCCATCTACTTCGACCTCCTGCCTCTGGGACTGAGCTGCTCACCTGGCTTGCCACGCCCACTTCCACCATTTGGGCCTGCAACAGCAGCAGCCACCACTGACTTTTTGCACAAGTGCCCGTGGGCACACCCCCCACCCCCACCCCTTTGGCCTGGCCCCCTCTCCTTTGCCACATTTGTTTGCCCCACCCCTTTTCCCTCTGCGGCCCTGCTTGTCCTGCCCCAGCCCTGCAGCTAGCCCCGTGGTCCCTCTGCCCCGTTCCTAGCTCGACCTTCCCCCCCCCCAGCCCTGTGCTCCCCCAGCCCTGATTAGCCCCTCTCCTCGTGTGCCCATGCCCCATCCCATGCGCTTGTGCCCTTCCCCCATTTGAGTTTGCCCTTATTCACTGCACCCCCCATGTTGTTAGCCCCCCTGATCCCCTAGTGCAACTAGAGGAGCCGGAATTCCCCTCTGGGTCGGTGACCTGACACCCTTCCGCCCCTGGGTCCTCGATTGCTCCCCACGCCCCTTTAGCCTTCCCTTTCTGGCACCCTCCTCCCCTGCCTGCAGCCTAGCGGGGAGGGGTGGTTGCCTCCTTTCCCTTCCCTCCCCTCGCTGTTTGTCCCCCTCCCCGCTCTCGTTATGGCGGGGGACGCGGCGGGGGAGACCCCTCGCGATGCTCCCACCACCCCTCCTCCGGAAACCCCCGTGTCCATTCCCCGAGCCTCTACCTCGACCACCGTTGCCGGTCTACCTGCCACTGCCCCCGCTGGGGCACCAGCAACGGCGAGTACTGAGGAGGCGTCCGCTGCTGCCACGTCCTTTGCCCCTTCCGATTCGGGGGGAGCCCCCGCAGCCGGTGGGAAAGGTCGGGGTGGGAAGAAGGGTAAGGGCCCCGCTAAAAAGACCAAGCCCTCCATGGCGGGGACTGCCCCCGCTGCCGCGGCCCCACTACCGGCCGCGGCATCCCTCCCCGCTGTTCCCTCAACCAGCTCCGCGGGTGTCCCTCCCTCGGCCCCCAGGGCGTATGCCCAGGTGGCGGCGGCCCCCCCGCCTGCCGCTGCTCCTCCAACCGCCGCTTCCACTTCCATCTATAGCGGCCGGGGCCCCTTCCCCACCTTGACCAGGAAGCACGGCGTCCGTTGCCTCCTGGTGCCCGCCTCACCCCACGTGGAGACCTACGTGCGGGCGTTGGCGAGGGTGGTGGGGCCCACGGCCATCGTGGTGGCCTCCAAGATGTACGGGAAGGTGGTCTTCTTCCTGGCGTCGGAGACCGCCGCCCAGGAGGCGGTAGAGATGGGTCTGGCGGGGGGGGGCGTGTTCGTGCCCCCCGAGCCCTGGTATGGCGCTGGCCCTGTCACTACCAGTGCCCCTGGCTGCCCGGCACCTGCAGCTGCCCCTCCTCCTTCTCGGTCCACCACTGTGGAAGAGGGTATGGCAGACCTGGGGGTCCGCTTGATCCTGACCTCCGTCCCTCCCTTCCTGCCCAATGCCGCCCTGCTGCCCGCCCTTTCTGCCCTGGGGCGCCCTATCTCCGTCATCAGCCTTCTCCCGTTGGGCTGCAAGGACCCTGCCCTCCGTCACGTCCTCTTGTTCCGCCGGCAAGTGCAGCTTCAACTGCCGCCGGTGGTGCGTGACGGAGAGGCGCTCGAGGGGTCCTTTGTGGTCCCCTACCAGGGAGCCCGCTACCGCGTGCATTACTTGACGGGGGAGGCCCGGTGCTACCTCTGCCGGGCGATGGGGCACATCCAGAGGGACTGCCCCTTGGCCCGGCACGGAGGAGCGTCCAGGACCCCCGAGCCCTGGTATGGCGCTGGCCCTGTCACTACCAGTGCCCCTGGCTGCCCGGCACCTGCAGCTGCCCCTCGTCCTTCTCGGTCCACCACTGTGGAAGAGGGTATGGCAGAGATGACGCCGGGCGTGGGAGAGGGCCCACCCCAGGGAGACTCCTCCCTCGTTCCTGTTGCCGCTCCATTGTTTCCCCGAGTCTCTGAGCCATCGCCCTTGCCCCCAGACCTGACCCCTGTTAGCCAGCCCCCGGATGATGCCATGGAGGGCTGGTCCTTAGTGCAGGGGAAGCGGGGCAAGCGGAAGGCTCAGGCCCCGTTACGTTCTTTGGATTCGGAGACCCCCCGGAAGAGCAGGAAGGGGGACACCAATGACGAGCCTTCCGCCTTGCCCCCTGACGACGCCCGTTTTGTGGTGCTGGCTGGGCACGACGTGGCAGTACCGGACGGTGATGCTGCCCCTGCTCCGGGGTCCCTTCTTGAGGAAGCCCCTGAGGGAGCCCCTCTTGCCCGCTTGCCATCTGAAGCCCCCATGAGCGCTGAGGTGGGCGTCACTTCGGGTGTTGGCGGGGAGGGCCCCGGGGTGGCGGACGGCGATCTCCCCTCCATCTATGAGGAGATCGAGGCCCTGGGTCTGACCCCGGTTACACAGGGGGAGGACGACCCTTTGCTAGCGGGCCTCGATCTGTGTGACCTCACCTCGGTCCCCCTGTCCCTGGGTTCCCTTCCCCTGACTGCTGCTTCTGCTCCTGCCTCTGAGGGTCCCCTGGGGTCTTCCATCAGCCTGGCTGCAGGTGGCACCTCACTGACGGCCGCCGAGCCCATTGAGGCGATGGCCGGTGCCCCGCTGCCCGGACCCGATTCCCAGGGGGTGTCCCTCTTGGGTGTGGGCCAATCGACCCCCTTCCCGGACGGGGACCCCATTGTTGACTTTCCATCTCCGGATGCCGTGGCTGTCGTTTCACCTGTCGTGGCTGCGCCCGGCGTCGTTGTGGGTCCCCTTCCCGCTCCCACGATCCCTGAGCCTGAGCAGGAGGGGCCGCTTTCCTGTGGCCCAACTATTGCAGCTCAGGATCCTGCCTCTGCCCCTCTCCTCGATTCTCGTCCTGATCCCACCCCTACTCCTGCCTCCTGCCCTGTTCCTGATACCGGCCCCACCCTTGTCCCCTTCGCCTCCCGTGATGCCATTGCCGCCCCTGGGGATGCCCCCCAGGGTGCGGCCTTAGTTGTTTTTCCCTGCCCTGACCCATCAGGGGCTGCTGTTCTCCTTTCGCCGCCCCCTGTTGAACCGGGGAGCGGGGCGGGCCGTGTGGCGTCAGCCCATCAGACGCCACGTCGGGGGTCTGCCCCCTGCCTGCCCACCTCAGTGGGCCATGGGGCTGTGACGGGGGCCTCGCTGGGGGACGGTTCTCGATCCGTTACCCCGCCCCTCCCCATGCGCTGAGGGAGGAGCTGCGGGAGTTCCTTGAGGACGTCCGTGGCTCCCGTAACAAGGTCCAACTTGCGCTCCAGCGGTGGGGGGATTTCCATCTGATCCTCCGGGCCGCGAGGGCCCTCATGGGGGAGGGTAAGAGGACCGGGAAGCAGGCCGCCGCGGCCTACCAGCGAGTCCGCCTCTTCCGTGACTCTCTACTCACCTATGGATTTGGTCACGGATTGCTGCGCGGCCCGACGGAGGCCGTGGGCGTGTCTGCCGGCGAGGATCCCCCCCAGCACTCCTCATGGCGCCGATCATCTTTGCCACTTTGAACGCCCGGGGCTGTAGGATGGGTCTCCGCAGGAGCCAGGTGCTCTCCTTCCTTTGGGACGGGGGGTACTCTGTGGTTTTCCTGCAGGAGACTCATACGGATCCGGCCGCTGAAGCTAACTGGCGGCTGGAGTGGGGGGACAGGGTCTACTTTAGCCACCTCTCGGTTCGGTCGGCAGGAGTGGCTACCCTGTTCTCCCCTGACCTACGGCCCGAGGTGCTGGGGGTTGCCAAGGTTGTGCCGGGCCGCCTGCTGCGCCTCCGGGTCCGCATGGAGGGGCTTGTGGTTAATCTCGTCAACGTCTACGCCCCGACATTGGGCCCAGAGAGGTTGCGTTTTTATCAGTTAGCAGTTAGGTTGCTATGCAGTATCTCAGCAGTTGGGCTGCATTCATTTATTTATTAATAATTCTAATACGTGATGTAAATCATGAGTATTAATGCCTGATGCTTAATTATGGACTTCCCAAAGGCCACATATGGGTTGGGGCAGCTATTGACATTACTGTAATCGAAGTAAAGGGGCAGATATAGTATATAGCCATCCTATTACCATAAGGAAGTGGATAAAATACCTCTCTTAGTTACCATTTTGTCAGGTCACCAAGACAGTGTAAACTGAAGGAGGCCTTCTTCTGATGGGCTCCCTTGCCCCTTGATCTGTTTCCAGTGGTATCCGTAACTTGTAAGTATGCACAGTGCAAGACTCTCTTTACTATACTATGGTGACCAGACCACATGACTCTGAACTCCATTTTGGTACCTGTATTTTTCCACAAACTGGACTGGGAAGTGAGTTTGGAACCCAGGGTTCCTGCCATATGGAAAAGCTACATAAGGTGGGGTGTGACATCATCTCTTGGCCTCATTCCCCACACAAGAGAACTGGAAACACCTGAGGAACAAAGACTGAACTGGGGGAAGTGCTGGTCCCAGGGTATAGGGATTTCTCGCCTGTGTATGGAAACTTGGTGTTTGTATCATCAGTCAGGGTGAGAAATTGCTCATTCAAATTCTATCCAGCTAGTATGTTAGGCTTGGTTTGAGTTTTTGGTTACTTGCTAAGTAATCTGCTTGGATCTGTTTGCTATCACTTATAATCACTGAAAATCTGTCTTTCTGTAGTTAATAAACTTCTTTTATGCTTTATCTTAACCTGTGCATTTTGAGTGAAGTGTCCAGGGAAAATCTCAGCTGGGTTAGCACAAGCTTGTTGTGAATATCTGTCCCATATCGAGGGGAAGGTGAACTGTATTAATGAGCTGACATTATACAGATCCCTGTGCAGTATAAGATGGTATAATTCTGGACTTATATTACAGCAGGTGTGCAAGGTTGGGAAGCTGGGAAATTGGCTGTTGTCTTCTCTCTGTCCTTGACTGGCTTAGGTAAGTATCAGAGGGGTAGCCGTGTTAGTCTGGTTCTGTAGAAGCAGCAAAGAATCCTGTGGCACCTTATAGATTAACAGAAGTTTTGCAGCATGAGCTTTCGTGGGTGAATACCCACTTCTTCGGATGCAAGCAGTGGAAATTTCCAGGGACAGGTGTGTATATATAAGCAAGCAAGAAGCAAGCTAGAGATAACGAGGTTAGATCAATCAGGGAGGATGGGACCCTGTTCCAGCAGCTGAGGTGTGAAAACCAAGGGAGGAGAAACTGGTTCTGTAATTGGCAAGCCATTCACAGTCTTTGTTTAGTCCTAAACTGATGGTGTTAAATTTGCAGATGAACTGGAGCTCAGCAGTTTCTCTTTGAAGTCTGGTCCTAAAGTTTTTTTGTTGTAGGATGGCCACCTTAAAATCTGCTATTGTGTGGCCAGGGAGGTTGAAGTGTTCTCCTACAGGTTTTTGTATATTGCCATTCCTAATGTCTGATTTGTGTCCATTTATCCTTTTCCTTAGAGACTGTCCAGTTTGGCCGATGTACATAGCAGAGGGGCATTTCACCCACGAAAGCTCATGCTGCAAAACTTCTGTTAGTCTATAAGGTGCCACAGGATTCTTTGCTGCTTCTGCTGGCTTAGGTAAAGCACTCAGGTAGCTTAGCTGGGTGTATGGTGCCAGCTGCTGTCGTGTTGGGTGATAACAGGGCCTGGAGAGGCTGGCTGAATCTCCAGCAAAGCAGTGTGAGAAGGGCCAACCTAGCTTGAGGGTTAGAGGGCACAGCGGTTCCCAGAAGCCCCCCAGACTGCACCCCGGGGTGACAACCCATCACACCCTACATTTCACAAGTCTCAGCAGGTTTGTCAAATCCGGTCCCCTCCCTTTCTTCACCCTAGATAGTTCCTGCCTCCCACCACCTCCAGCAGCTTTCACCCTCCTATGCATTTACTGCTTCTCTCCCTCCAAGCAGAACTCACCACCAGCTCCCTGGTAATCCCTTACCTGAGCCAGCTCCATTGAAGCCAGTTCCTTCCCCCTGGGAGGATGGGTTGATCTGGAGCAAAACGTGGATGTTATCCTGTAGCCTCCAGGACGAGAAGGGCAATGTGAGAGAATTCAGACGGGGCTTTTGTCCATTCCACAAGCCGATTCCCCCCAGCATTGTTCCCTGCTAATGGACCTTCTAGGTTCTGCCACACTGTGAAGCACAGAGTGACCTTATTCCAGTACAGGCCTAGCCCCCTCCCACCAGGATGTAACCCTCTGAGACACAGTGAAACCCTCCCAGGAACAGGGTTTCTCTGTTACACTTATAAAGTTTGTGGACAATATCAAGCTGTGAGGGGTTGCAAATGCTTTGGAGGATAGTATTAAAATTCAAAATGATCTGGACAAAGTGGAGAAATGGTGTGAAGTAAATAGAATGAAATTCAATAAGGACAAATGCAAAGTACTTCACTTAGGAAGGACCAAGCAGTTGCACACATACAAAATGGGAAATGACTGCCTAGGAAGGAGAACTGCAGAAAGGGATCTGGGGGTCATAGTGGATCATAAACTCCAATGAGTCAACAGTGTAACGCTGTTGCAAAAAAACCAAACATCATTCTGGGATGTATTAGCAGGAGTGTTGTAAGCAAGACACAAGCAGTAATTCTGCTCCACGTTTCAGGAAAGATGTGGACAAATTGGTGGAAGTTCAGAGAAGAGCAACAAAATGATGAAAGGTCTAGAAAACATGACCTATGCGGGAAGATTGAAAAAAATTGCGTTCGTTTAGTCTGGAGAAGAGAAGCCTGAGGGGACATGATCACAGTTTTCAAGTACATAAAAGGTTGTTACAAGGAGGAGGGAGAAGAATTGTTCTTCTTAACCTCTGAGAATAGGACAAGAAGCAATGGGCTTAAATTGCAGCAAGGGCAGTTTAGGTTGGACCTTAGGGAAAAGTTCCTAACTGTCAGGGTGGTTAAGCACTGGAATAAATTTCCTAGGGAGGTTGTGGAATCTCCATCATTGGGGATTTTTAAGGCAGGTTAGACAAACACCTGTCAGGGATGGTCTAGATAATACTTAGTCCTGGCTTGAGTGGACTAGCTACCTCGCGAGGTCCCTTCCAGTTCTATGATTCTATGAACCAAAGGCCAGAGAAGAGCAGAATCAAAGGGCAAAAAGCTGAGCTCGATACCTTCATGGAGGGGATGGTATGATGGGCCTGCCGACAATGGCATGTCGCTGATCTGCGACTGCTAGCAGCAGATATCTCCAAAGGCTGGTGATGGGACACTAGGTGGGGAGGGCTCTGAGTTACTACAAAGAATTCCTTCCCAGGTGTCTGGCTGCTGGGGCTTGCCCACATGCTCAGGGACTAATTGACCGCCAGATTTGGGGATGGGAAGGAATTTTGCCCAGACTCAGATTGGCAGAGATCCTGGTTTGGGGTTTTCCTGTGCCTTCCTCTGCAGCATGGGGCATGGCCTGGGTCATTTGCAGATGTAAACTAGTGTAAATGGTGGATGTTTTTTGTAACTTGAAGTCTTTAAATAATGATCTGAGGACTTCAGTAACTCAGCCAGAGGTTAGGGGCAGGGGCGGGTCTAGGCATGCCTGCGGGTGCGCTGGGGTCTGGAGCCGGCCCTGGTTAGGGGTCTATTACAGGAGTGGGTGAGTGAGGGTCCCTGGCCTGTGTTGTGCAGGAGCTCAGACTAGACGATCATGATGGTCCCTTCTGGCCTTAAAGTCTGTGAGTCTATAAACTGCCTTGCGTTGCACAGACACTGGTGCAGATTAGTGCCCCATTGTGCGGCGCATGGCAGAGACCCTGACTGAGAGCAGCACCCCCACTGTGCTGGGCACTGCAGACAGAGAGGGACAGTCCTTGCCCCAAAGAGATCACAATCCAAGTAGACAATGGGGAGGAGGAAAACCGAGAGGGGCTGGGACTTCCCCAAGGTCACCAAGCAGGTCAGGGACAGACCCCGGTAACTCCACAGCCTTGTCACCCGCAGCTTGGAAAGGTCCCCAGACCCCACTGTATTAGGCTGCAGGAAGAGGTGGTTTGCCAGGCGGTCTGGGCAGGGAGCTCAGCTGCCGTCCTTGCACACAGCTGGGGTGTGTGTGTGTGTCATGGGTCAGGAGAAGCCAGTGTCCAATCCTGTGCTCCTGGCTCTTACCTCCAGCACTCACTGCTGCCCCTCCGCTACCAGCTGCACTGCTCAGCCAGCCCCAGGCCTCAGTGAGGTCATTGTCCCCCCCCCACACACCCCAAATGGACATGATGCCCCAGTGCCAATCCGAGTGCACTAGTGTAAATTCTGTCTATACTACGGGGGATTGCACCAGTGCCTAAAACCCCAGTGTGGCAGAGCCCAAACCAGCAGTGCAGTGGCACTAGAACTGGGCTCTAGTTCTGTCACGGACAGCCTGGTTGACCTTGGACACATCACTGTTTCTCCTCCCAATTTCAGTCTCTTTACCCAGCTTCCCAGTCTTGGGAATGGAGATATTCTATCCTATCTCCTAGAGCTGGAAGGGACCTTGAAAGATCATCGAGTCCAGCCCCTGCCTTCACTAGCAGGACCAAGTACTGATTTTGCCCCAGATCCCTAAGTGGCCCCTCAAGGATTGAACTCACAACCCTGGGTTTAGCAGGCCAATGCTCAAACCACTGAGCTATCCCTCCCCGTACTGAGCTATCTGGGTCTCCTCTCTCTCCACAAGAGAACACTTCAACCTCCCTGGCCACACAATAACAGATCTTAAGGTGGCCATCCTACAGCAAAAAAACTTCAGGACCAGACTTCAAAGAGAAACTGCTGAGCTTCAGTTCAGCTGCAAATTTGACACCATCAGTTTAGGGTTAAACAAAGACTGTGAATGGCTTGCCAACTACAGAACTAGTTTCTCCTCCCTTGGTTTTCACACCTCAACTGCTAGAACAGGGCCTCATCCTCCCTGATTGATCTAACCTCGTTATCTCTAGCTTGCTTCTTGCTTGCTTATATATACCTGTCCCTGGAAATTTCCACTCTTGCATTCGACGAAGTGGGTATTCACCCACGAAAGCTCATGCTGCAAAACGTCTGTTAGTCTATAAGGTGCCACAGGATTCTTTGCTGCAAATAGCTTGAGTTAAATGTCTGCTTTTAAGGTATACACTTCCTATTTTTACCAGGCCTGATCATTTCTGAAAAACACATGCTGAGAGGGGAAATTTTGCCCCTCACCTTCTTCATGCCAGACACCTCTCCATGTGGTGAATGAAGTGGATGCTTCAAGGGTGGGGTAACATACATTGTTGCAGCTTTCCTTCTTTACCCAACTTCCTTCTGGTGCCCAAAGGAGCTTCTCACAGAGATGTGACAGAATAGTGCTATATTACACTTCCTCAGCTCTCTCCTGCACTGGCGGTCCTAGTAAACAAATTTGACCAGACCTGACGGCATACCTCCATTGGAACTGTGTGGCAGTTGGCTTGGGGAAGAACTAGAGATCCGGAACCAGTGCAGACATATAGAGCATGTGGCTCTCTTGGAATTGGTAGGATTTGTTGGCTGGTCCTGTAGCCTCCTGACCCAAACATTTGGTGAGGAAATTCCATAAGGAGGATCTGAGTTCCTCCTCCTCCCTGCAAAAATTAGAATGGTGGAGACTATATAACGAACGGTGACTTTACTGACTTCTCTTAGACAGTTAGTATTTGGGGGGAAAAAATCAAGAGAGCGATTTGCTAGTGCATTATTTCTCTTGAATTTTTAAACTTTGAGCAGGATGATGTATATATTTAAAACAATGACTACAAAACCTTATAGCAAGTGATTAAAATAAATGTTTTCTTGCTGGGGGCAAAAACATACATACAAGGAAAATGTAATTAAAAAAAAGAAATAAGGAATCAACTTTGCGGAGGTGTTGGGAAGGTTAATTTTGTTTTAGAATTCTATGGAATCTTTCTGTGGAAAGTGCTCTAGAAGTTCAAATGTCAATAGAGAAACTCTTTAAGAATCAGTAATGAAGTTTCTGAAGATATGAAGGGCAAATAGTTGTGATTGAAGCACCATAATGTGACACATTAAAAGTAGACTAGAAAAAACAATCAAAAATAGACTTCAGGAAATAATTATCTGCTGTCAACAGTCTAGTACGCTAATAGTTTTTTATCACTAATTCCTGTGACAAAACTGCTTGAAATCATATCTTTAGCAAAGGTCTTAGTAGTAGCTTTGCATTTTGAAAAAACCCCACTAAACTCTGAACAAAGCTATAATGTAACATAAATGTGTTTGGTCATTCCTAAAAGTGCAATTCTATTTGTGACAGGAATTCTCTGTTGAGATTATTTCCCCCTACGTTGGCATCTGACACTGGAAACAATGGTGACTTGTCAGGTCTGTCTTCTGAGCGCCGTTTACAAAGTAAAGATTTTCCAAACCCGAGTGGCACACGGAACTGTTACCAAGGACACTTGCGAAAGTTATCTGCTGTGGAGACTTTACACAGAGTATTTGATGACCTTTATCTTATAGAGTCTTTGCTTTCTCCTTCTGACTCTTCTACTCAGCCATCTGATGGGATCTTGAACATTTATCCTGAAAATTCTGCTTTTGAAAATAATGCCATCATTCAGCAAGAAGAATTAGCGTTTCAGAATGTACAGTTTAATCAGCATGTGTGCAATTATCATAAGATGAACTTAAATGGAGACCATGAAAAGAACTGCTCTGATTTTAGTTATTGTTCTTCTCAGTTTAGAGTTAAAGATGGCACTGGTATTCAGAAAGAGTATCGGGAAACTGACCGAGCAAGAGGCAACCCTATGAAAAATGAAAAACAAGCGCAAGCAAAGTACTCCAATGATTTGTTTAGTCCACCTACTAATGGCACATGGGGCAAAGTGTTCCAGGACAATCATTTGGTTTCTAAAAGATATGAAGATTTTACAACTTCTCGTAAATCACAGCCATCTAATCACCCGCTGCTATATTTTTTCAATCAACCATTTACTAAAGAAAATCGTTTTTCTGGAGGAACAAATAGAAACCCACAGGAAGCTCACATGCAAAATGGCCAGAATCGCTTCAATTTGGGGAAAACCTGTAATGACATTGAATATGAGAGCCGTATTAATCCTAAAGAATGTTCTCATTTACTTCTGAAAACTGCTCTACAACATAGAAATGTTCATTCGCCTTACCGTGGCCATATTTCACTGGATGATAAAAGACCAGGTCCCCCATCTACATCAAACCCTTCTTTTATTCCTTCTTTCCCATTAATGCCTGATTTTAAGCAAATGACTTATTTTGTGAGGAATCAAGTGCACCATACTTTGCCTTTCCAACTCCTTTTAAGAAGTATAGGCCTCAAAGAAATTGCCTTTGGCCTGCTAATGAGCTTGGTATTCAACTGGATAAGTGTTATGTACAGTGCAGAACTCTGAAGGAGGAGAGGAAAAAGGTAATAATCTATACCATGATAGACTTGTATGTAGGAGGTGATTATAAAGGAACAATTTACTGGTGAAAAGGAGCCAGTCTTGCTGCCTTTTTGAAATTATTGTGACTTTCATTGTACTCTAAATATTTTGAGCCCCATCTACAACAATCTATTTTGAGTCTACACAATTGTAAAAAGATACCAGACAGTGTGAATGTCGTACAATTGTGCATGAGACTGAGGTTCACCTTTTGTTTTTCAGCTGCACAGGAGTTAGGACAACTTGTTCAGCAGTAATTTTCTTGAACTAAATTACACCTGACACCAGTGGTTACTGAACCAAATACCCTCTTTGGCCAAAGTGTCTTATGTTATCTGGTGGCATGGATCCTATTCTTTGGTTCATGTTGTTCAGTGCAAGCTCGGTAGCCAATAGTGACCACCTTCCATGGATCGTGGAAGAGGCCACTGATGTAAGCCTGGATGGTTGATAAAGCAGGGCCTTTATTAGTCCAGTTCTTTTTGGATAGTGCTCAGTTTGGCATGAACTGAGGGAGGGCCAAGAGGGTGGTTGTTTATATCCAGGGGCGGCTCTAGGCACCAGCAAAGCAAGCAGGTGCTCGAGGCAGCTCATTTGCAGGGACGGCAGCGATCCAGCCTGGGAGCTGAGAAACAACAGGGGGACCTGGGAGCTGTAGTTCCTTGGTTAGCTCCCTGCATATAGCACCAGCCCTGGAGCAGGGAAAGAACTACATTTCCCAGCATTCCCTTGGCCGCTATCAACAGGAAAGGGAGGGGGGAGTGAGGTAGCTGAGACCTCATGCTGCAGCTTGGTGTGAATGGAGAGCTGCACTGGGAAGGGCAGGGAGACCCTGCCCCCATCCACTCCCTCCCAATTCCCACCCCCTGACTGCCCCCCCTCCAGAAATCCCAAACCATCCAACCCCCCTGCTCCTTGTCCCCTGATTGCCACCTTCCAGGACCCCTGCCCCTAACTGCCCCTCAGGACCCCACCCCCTATCTGTCCCCTGACTGCCCTGGCTCCTATCCACACCCCCGCCCCCTGACAGACTCCCAGGACTCCTACGCCTATCTAACTGCTGCCTGTCCCCTGACTGCCCCCCCAGAATCCCTGACCCATCTAACCTCCCTCTCCCTGCCCCTGATTGCCCCTCGAACCTCTGCCCATCCACCCCCCCGTCCCCTGACTGTTCCGACCCCTCTCCACACCCCCACCCCATCCAACCCCGCTCCCTGTTCCTTGACTGCCCTCTGGAACCCTTTACCCCTTCTCCAACCCCCTGGCCCCTTACCATGCTGCTAAGACTAGCATGTCTGGCTCTGCACAGAGCCAGACATGCTGCCACAGACATCTTGCTGCACTCCCCCACAGAGCGCACAGCCCCCCCCACAGCGCTGCCGGCTGAGGCTGCAGGAGGGGGCGGGGGGAGAGGAAGGTCCAGCCGAGCTGCCCTGTCAGTTGCACCACACTCTGCATTGGGAGGGAAATCCCAGACCTTTTGAGGGTTTTACAAATTTCTCCCAGACAACCCCAAAAGCCGGACATGTCCGTGAAAATACGGACGTATGATAACCCTAGTCGTATGCTCAAGGATTAGGCTTTGGCCCAGATATCCCCTTCAGAAGATGTCACCAGACTGGATTAGGGATACTGGTGTGACGTTGCCTTGCAGCTCCCAAAGAAGGAATGGTGGGGACTAATGAACAGTGCCCCTCTCTATCTGAAGCCTAGCAAGGGAGGTACGTGGATCCCACTAGAATTTAAAATGAAAAGTAAGGGACGGGAGGCTCTGGACCTGGGCAGCTTTAGCTACAGTACCAAGCACTTAGGAGGATTTCCACTTCTGAGCCATGGAAGCAGAAATAGATTTTTCCTTTCCAGATTTAGCTAATGTTCAGAAAGGGAATCTAGCACCTGCCTTCCACAAAATTCAGGAGTGCTCAAGCTCAGTTTGGGCAGCTGTTACTTCATTTCTCCCAAATCAAATATACTGATCCACTGTAACTTGCTGTAGAAAAAGTAGGATAAAATTGAGCAAGAAATGCTTCCCAGTGGTTATTAGGACTGGAATTGCTATTTTCAACAGCCATTGACTTTAGTTTTGTTTGATTAAAAGGAAGACAGTGATATTGCATTGGCAAATTCCCCATAGAAACAAAGAGTGGAACAAAAGAATAATAAAGACACCTCAGCTTTCCCTCATTTATGGAGGACAGTCTTATAATATGCATCCAGATATCCTCCAGTCACACAAGCTGAAAATTGTTCCACCTGACTGCAGTTCTGTAACTATATGGGAACCAATCCTGTCTGTGTTCTTTGCACATCCAAAATTCCTGCTGAATGACCCACCCTGGGAGCGAGTTACCAATGGCCCAGGGCTGGGACAGCAGGAGGGTGCAGGTGGTGGGGTGAGAGAGCCCAGGGCTGGGGCGGCAGGGTGTTTGTGTGTGGGTGATGAGGGGAAGACCCCAGGGCTGGGGAAGCAGTGGGGTTCGGTGGGGAGCCCAGGGCTGGGGTGCGGGCAGCCAAACATTTTTTTGCTTGGGGTGTCAGAAAACCTAGAGCCGGCCCTGTTTATATCTGACTTCAAATATAAGAGAGCTGTCACTCTAAAACACAGTCTGTTGGCTTTGTCCCATCTTTATTTGCCTAGGCCTATTGTCATGGGTGACTTTGATGTCCACGTGGATGACTTTTCAGGGCTGATATCTTCTCAGAGCCAATATGTTAAACCTGGGATTATCCTTGGGGGTTTCAAACACAACCACTACAGCAATTGAGGACATCTCATGTACTTGCTAGTAGTGCCTGGATTTGAGTCTCTGAGAGCCCTTAACATGGTGTTCTCAGTAGGCAGTTGGGAATTCACATCTCTAATTAGGTGTGACAAAGCTAGAGTTTAACCTTCCAAGGATTGTGCAAGATCCCTCGATTTCCTTGGGTCTGTACCCAAGATTGATTGTTGGTTACAGATGTTGATTCTAGATTTATGCTTTAAAGTAGTACTTGGAATTTTTGGAAGTACCCTTATTTTTACAGCCAGTTGTTAGCAGTTTAAAGTTTAATAATGACTTCTTATTGTTTTAAATGCCCCCAGAGATTTAAACAGCAGACACATCTCATGCATCTACATAGTGAAAAAATAGAAAAGCTTAGGCTATCAGATAAAACTCTGTTCTAAATATTTTAAAGGTATGTGCTTTCTCTTCAGATTGAAGCTGATCTTGCAAGAGACTTTCCAGGAGCACAAATATCTAGCTCAGATAACACTCCTGTTTCCCAACTTCCTGTTAACCCTTCAGGAATGGATCGTTTGATTGTGTACCAGTTACCAGAACCGGCCAGAGTAAGCATACTTACAGCATGGAATGTTCTGCAGGGATGAGAACATCAGGTTATATGTTTGTGGGTTTATTATTTTGTGGAGGATTTGAAAAATTAACTCTTTTGGTGTTTGCAATATATTTGGTAGGTGCTCACCTTAATAAGAAAAATGGAAAGGCTTCGTGGTACTCCTGTCCATGAGAATATATCCAAAACTCTAGAACGTCATTTGGAAGCCATTTATGTTACACAAGCAAGGCGGAAAGATGAGATCGATACTGCTGCTAATCCACAGAGACAAAGAGCACCTTGCTATAAAAGAAAATGGTAAATACATTTCAATTTGTAACACATTTTAAATGGTGTCCTGGCAACAAGTAGACTTACTCCATTAAACAGAAACTTTCTCTATACGTGGGCTTTTGACTTTAAAAGAGAAAAATCCCTCACTTGTATCAGGTAATTTCTACATAGACTTTACTGTTTTGTGGTGTTGATTTTTAGACCCCTTCTTGTCATAAGATATTTTCTCAGTTAAAAAAAGCCCTCATTATTAAATAATCAGACTTTGTTAAAGACCCTGGATGAATTCCTACCTGTTTCAGTGCATGCTGTTAGTTAACAAGTAGAGGATATGAGAGTTATCACTGTAAAAAGGTAGCCTATGACTGGGAATTGATACCAAACAAAAATATCTGCCAAGTAAGCAATTCAGCATCCTTAAGCAGGTTATACTCATTTTAAAAAATTGAGCTTCTTCATTAATAGTGATTGAGAGTGGACTTTCATCCTTCTTAGCTTACAAAGTAAAAATTCTCTTGGTCTTACGCTGCTTGTTAATTGATGTTTTGTCTATCACAAAACCACTACAATAACTCATAAGAACATAAGAACATAAGAACATAAGAAAGGCCGTACCGGGTCAGACCAGAGGTCCATCTAGCCCAGTATCTGTCTACCGACAGTGGCCAATGCCAGGTGCCCCTGAGGGAGTGAACCTAACAGGCAATGATCAAGTGATCTCTCTCCTGCCATCCATCTCCATCCTCTGACGAACAGAGGCTAGGGACACCATTCTTACCCATCCTGGCTAATAGCCATTTATGGACTTAGCCACCATGAATTTATCCAGTCCCCTTTTAAACATTGTTATAGTCCTAGCCTTCACAACCTCCTCAGGTAAGGAGTTCCACAAGTTGACTGTGCGCTGCGTGAAGAAGAACTTCCTTTTATTTGTTTTAAACCTGCTGCCTATTAATTTCATTTGGTGACCCCTAGTTCTTGTATTATGGGAATAAGTAAATAACTTTTCCTTATCCACTTTCTCAACATCACTCATGATTTTATATACCTCTATCATGTCCCCCCTTAGTCTTCTCTTTTCCAAACTGAAGAGTCCTAGCCTCTTTAATCTTTCCTCATATGGGACCCTCTCTAAACCCCTAATCATTTTAGTTGCTCTTTTCTGAACCTTTTCTAGTGCTAGAATATCTTTTTTGAGGTGAGGAGACCACATCTGTACACAGTATTCGATGGATTTATATAAGGGCAATAATATATTCTCAGTCTTATTTTCTATCCCCTTTTTAATGATTCCTAACATCCTGTTTGCTTTTTTGACCGCCTCTGCACACTGCGTGGACATCTTCAGAGAACTATCCACTATAACTCCAAGATCTTTTTCCTGACTCGTTGTAGCTAAATTAGCCCCCATCATGTTGTATGTATAGCTGGGGTTATTTTTTCCAATTTGCATTACTTTACATTTATCCACATTAAATTTCATTTGCCATTTTGTTGCCCAATCACTTAGTTTTGTGAGATCTTTTTGAAGTTCTTCACAATCTGCTTTTGTCTTAACTATCTTGAGCAGTTTAGTATCATCTTAACGCTGTAAAGTTATGTTCCTGAAAAATGCGACTTTAAGCAAAACGATGTTAAGCAAATCCAATTTCCCCATAAGAATTAATGTAAATGAGGGGATTAGGTTCCAGGGAATTTTTTTTCGCTTAACTAAAGTCTATATATATATATATATAAAATACACATACACACAGAGTATAAGTTTTAAACAAACAATTTAATACTGGTACACAGTGATGATGACTGTGAAGCTTGGTTGAGGTGGAGGAGTCAGAGGGTGGGATATTTCCCAAGGAATGCCTTACTGCTAAATTATGAACTAACAATTGGCTGAGCTCTCAATGGTTAACTCTCATGCTCTACAAGGCAGCAGGGAAGGAGGGAGGGCAGATAGAGACAGAGACACACACTGTGTGTGTGTGTCTGTGTGTCTGTGAGTGTCTGTGTGAGAGAGAGAAGTGCGTTTCCCCTTTAAGTACACTGCCTTGTTAATTAGATCAGCTTGCAGAAACCAGCTGCTACCAGCAAGCTCCCTCCCTCCTGAGCCCTGTTGTGTTTCCTCCTTGCTCTATGGAAGATGGGGTAAGTGGGATGCAGGAGTGGGGGGAGGGCGACACCCTGACATTAACCCCCCTCTTCCTCCCGCCCTCCCCCTGTACAGCAAGCAGGAGTCTCTGGGAGCAGCTCCAAGACAAAGGGCAGGAGCAGCACATGGCAGTGGGGAGAGGGACAGCTGCTGCACAGGGAACTTAGGGGAACGGGGAGCTGCTAGGGGGGGCTGCTGGTCCACCCTGGTTCCATCCACCCACCAGCTAGTGGCAATGGGCTGCTCTTCCTGCAAGCAGTGGACAAAGCGGGCTGCTGCCAAATGATGTTAGAAGGGAGCATTTCCCAATTTTAAAAGAGCATGTTCCCTAATTGATGAGCAATGTAACAATGAAACAACGTTAACTGGGGCGACTTTAAGTGAGGAGTTCCTGTACAAATTTGGCATGATTGGCAGCTTCTGCTGAGGAATGGCAAGCAAGAATGTTTGATGACACCGGTGAATCAAAACCAGGTGTTGTTGAGATCACATCTATCCAATTTGGAGGCACCAAAAAAAAAAAGTTTTTTTGTTTGTTTTTGCTTTGTTAAAAAAAATAAAAAAGGGAGAAGGATAACGCTTAATGTAAGATAGAAGTCAAGGATCCTAAGATTAAGCATATGGTGGGCTAGTGCTATCCTGCTAGCAATGAAAAGAGCAGGCTTTACTACCCAAATCTTGGGGTTGAAGAGTTGGAGTTCACTGCCAAGAACAGTAAGTAAATTCCACATAGAAAAGTCCAGACTCCAAAAGTGGAATCCACAGTCACAGTAGAAAAAATAAGACCATCCTAATCCTGTGGACTTTTTCCTCTTAAAGATGTCAGATACACTAGATAAGCTGTCATAACCCCCCACCCCCACATACACACATTTGAGCGAGTAGACAGATTCTTGTAAACTTCTACTGCAATTGCCTTATTCCAAACAGGAATGGAAGAATTGACTCTTTAATGACAAATATCTCTGGCAGTTTTATCCATGCTAGCCCCAATCACATTTCCAGCCAGAGCCTGTGTGGATAGTGCACTAGTTAAAAGGCAGCTTTGGCTTCATCCGTGGATTATATTTTCAAGCGAGAAGTGATGATCTGTGTAACCCAGAGGAGAATGGCAGAGAATTTCAAGTAGAACAAAGTCTGTCTTACTCCACACATGTTCTCCAGAAAGACCATACATACTTTAAATCTTGCATCTCCTTCCAGCAAGTCCAGATGCAATAGGAAAGACCGTTCATCCCATAAAGGCAAACTGAAGATTAGATCTTGCAGGAGACAAGGCAAGAGTTAGTCTTTCAAGGTGTTTTCTCCTTTGTGACTTTTTGATTTGTTATGATTAGCCACAAGGAATAAGTATCTCACACAGAGCAGTATATCATGGTTGACCATGTTAAATGTTGCAGAGAGAGCCAGGATAAAGGAGGAAGGCTGCCCTCCAACCATCTACATCAAGAGAACATCCATCTGTGCCAATAATACAGTGTTTGCTCCATGTTCTTGGCTGAATCCAGATTCCATAGAGTCCACTATCTTGGTTTCAGACCAATGAGACTGAAAGTGGTCTATTGCTAGCTTGCTGGGCACCCTAAAGATTTCATAGTGGATACTAGCCAAATCCCGTGCATCCAGGGTGTAATTCACTCTGTTCTATGATTGAAGGCCGAAGGGTGGACATACTCACTGAGTGAGGCATTGGCTTTCTCCGTCCAGTGAAGCTCCCATTTACGTTTTTTAAACCAAACAGGAAGGGTAGGTATAGGACTTGCAGGTTTGGGATTAACTCAATGAATGACAAATAAATTTGTTAGGTGCCACAAGTCCTCCTGTTCTTTTTGTGGATACAGACGAACACGGCTGCTACTCTGAAACATGATTGTCACACTATCTTGAAGGAAAGGAAATTGTTAGTACAAAGTTCTTTTTTCTCTGATTTGTACGTCAGCACCATTTGTTACCAAGAACCCGTATTCTGGAGTCTGAATTTATCTCATAACTTAGGTGCATTGGAAAGCCTAGAATATAACTAAAGAAATATTGGAAATATGGTTCTTTAATACCAGGGTGCAGTCTTTCCTGTGGGATTACATTACTATAATACAAAGTGTTAGCTGAATTCAAGAGATTTTTGTCTAATTGATAGCTGTCATGGTTGTATATTAGTTCTGTTGTGATGTGGTTGCATATTCCTGTCTTTTTAGCTGTTCTTGCTCTGGCAGCTGCCATTAAAACATTAGCTGTTTCCACACGCAAGGCTCGTACTGCTTTATGGTGTGCCCTGCAGATGACTACCAAAAACCTCCTTAAGCACGGCCGTGAAACAGAAGGAGGGTTGAAAGGAAACAGCACACAAGAAAAAAATAGTGCAGATCCTGAAGACCAGGGAAGCAAAAAAGAAAAACATGAGAGAGCCATGCAGATTTCTGAATAACTGTGCAGGGAAAGAAGAAAAAGAAAAAGAAAGAAAGAAAGAAAATTGACTTGTGCTATGGAGAATTTTTTTTGCTAGGTCATCAGAAAAATAAGAATAACCAGCTGAACAGAGCTGCAATTTTATTACTGTGATTCTGGTGTTGACAAATATTTATTGTAATAGTGTTATTGCAGTTTTAATATTGCTGGTATTGCAGAATCTTCTACATAAGATAAAGATTTTCTTAATAAGGGGAACTGGGTAATAGATGACCATTTTCTCGACCACTTAGCCAAAGCTACGTATCAGCTGTGACTCAAGCCATGCTCTGAGAAACCAGTGAGTGACTACGCTCATTTTGATTCTTTTCTTCATTTTCAGAAACATTCCATTTTTACTTTAATGTTTTGATTAAATGTTTATTTAAAATTCTGTTTTAATAAGATGCAGTTGTATCTTTTGCCACATCTTCCTAGTAATCAGATTTAACAATTTACTCAGGAACTATGTATATTATATATAAATATATACACAGTATATAGGGGATTTTTGAGGAGTAGGGATGTTTGCAAGATATTTACACAAAGCTAACTATACTAGGTTACAAAAGCCGTTTAACTGATTTGTTTTAGCATGAGAAGATTTCATATGTTGAATTGCTATTACTAGTCTTTATCCTGTTGCTTAGACAATCAGAACGGTTACGTATCAATGTGAATGTACAGAGTGAGAATTAGAAAAGGATGAATAATTCATACTTTGATCTTATCACCCTACTTATGAGTATTTTAATGCTTTATCAATCGTGTCTTAATGTTAGATTGTCTTTCACGATGTACTAATTACCAAGTATGTTCTTAGGTGTTAGTATATTGATAAATGGTTTTGGAGAGCAGTTCTTGTTTTTTTAAAAAAGAATTATGTTGCGGACCTGTCAATGTTTCTAGAACATCTGTAGTCTTATAGTTCTATTAGTACCAATACAGTATCAATGGTAGTACCATTGTTAATGGTAATGAGGTGATGAGTCCATCATTTTGTAGAATGGAAAATCACTAATGCCTCATAGGACCATGTGCTGTGGCTGGCAGTTGGAGGCCGTGAGCTTCAAAGGAAGGTTAGAAAGCTCAAAGCCTCTGGTAATTGGCTGAGCCTTAATCAGTGGGTGGGGCACTCAGGCCAGGGCTTTATAAAGCCGCGCACAAGCAGGGAGCTTTGTGACCAGGGGCTGCTAACAGGGAGTTTCGCAAAGGAGTTTGGAAGGAGAGTGGGAAGGGAGCGGGAGTCTCTTGTTGGTACTAACCCTTCCCCTGTAGTCCCCTTAAAACCTATAAACCAAACCACATTTCAAACCCCTTTCTGTAAACCTCCCTTCCATTAACTAGGAGACAATGCAGGCAGAAGCCCAGCAGCAATGTGGGGGCTATCCAGTTTAGTGCACTGAGTGTTACATGTACGATTACCTGCCCTGTGGGTGGGTGGCATATGTGTGCAGTCGGTGCAAGGAGTTCCTGGCCCTCAAAGACCATGTACAGACTTTGGAGGCCAGGGTGGCGGAACTGGAGGAGCTAAGACAGTCAGAGAGGTATGTTGATGAGGCTTTCTGGGACATTGACCCAGTACGGCCATTCTTATGTTCTTATGTACCTCTCCTCAGAGTTTGGAATCCTCTCTGCTGTGAGTTCATGGGATGTCCTCCTTGCTCTCTCTTCAGCTTGATTCCTAACAGTAAGACTGCAAGGTAGCAAACAGATAACTCAGTCAAGTTCCTATAAGGAAGAGCTTGAAACTACATCCATTGTTGATATATATTTTACACACATTTGGTTTCCCTTACCTAAAAGGGATAGAAATTACCTGTACCCTTTGATTTCCTGATTCTCCTCGTGCACTAGTTTTCCATCAGTGTAAATCCAGCAAGCTTAGCAAAGCTACTCCAGTTGCCAGGAGAATTTGGTTATCCAGTGTACTTTCTCAGCGCAATCTAGAGAGAGTTTGGTATGTGCTTCAGAATGAAAAGCTCCTTTGTTTGTAACCTGCACCCAGTTCCCAGGTTATTTTTAAATGCCAATAGTAATTTTAAGTGCCATCAAAACCGAGTCATTTCAACAGCCCATTTGGGAACTAGCTTGGTTTGTACCATTTTAACACTTCTTCTGCTTTTTCTGTGACTGACAGAGTGTCAGATAAAAGGGTGGTGGAGGAGTTATCAGCAATTCAAAGGAAATAAAGGGAAGGGAAGTTTATATGAATTCATTAAGTCAGTGTATAGGAAGTGCTTTTCTTTCTTTTTCTTGGCCAATCTATAGCTCTTGGTGTAACTTACACGTATACTTGTGGGTTAAAACATCCTGGACTCTTTGATTTTACCAGTGTTATATGGTTGTCAATACATTGGAACTTGGAGGCTCATTTACTCAGTGGGGTGTGGAAATCCAGGGGTGGCTCTGGGCACCAGCAAAGCAAGCAGGTGCTCTGGGTGGCCCATTTGCAGGGGCAGCAGGGATCCAGCCTGGGAGCTGAGAACCAACAGGGGGCCTTGGGAGCTGTAGTTCCTTGGTTAGCTCATGCTGCAGCTTGCTGTGAATGGAGAGCTGCCCTGGGAAGGGCAGGGAGACCATATTTTAACATTCAAAAACAAGGACATTCTCCCAGACTCGTTCAGACCGCCTGTGTCCGGCCGCTGGCCCTCAGGACCGCCCTGAATCGCTCCGCATCCTCTCAGGCCAGGCCTGCCTGGAGGGCCAGAGAGCAGGTATCTGGCTCCACCCCATGTGCCCCACCAGGGACCCACTGCCCCCCAAACTGCAGGGGGACACCCCGGCCCCGGGGTGGACTCACCTGCACTCACTTGGGCCCCCTGCGCCCAGCCCCCAGCCTGCAGGACCACCCCAAATCCACCAGCAGCCACCCAGGCGAGGCCTGGCCTGGCAGTGGGTGTCCAGTTCCCACAGGCTTCCTCCCTGGAGGACCAGCAGCCCCCAAAGCCGCAGCAGGAGACCCCGGACTTGGGCCACACTCTCCCAGACTCAATCGGTCCCCCTGCGCCCGGCCGTCGGACTGCCCCAAATCCACCAGCGGCCTCGCCTGGCGGGATAGATGGCAGGTGTCTGGCTCCCTCCTGCTTGCCCCATTCGGGACTCACAGCCCCCAAAGCCGCTTGGGGTGACACCGGGCCTGGGCGGACTCATCCGAAGCCACCCGGATCCCCTGCGCCCACCTGCCAGCCTCCAGGACCACCCCAAATCCACCAGCGGCCACCCAGGCGAGGCCTGGCCCAGCGGGACAGACGACGGGTGTCCAGCTCCCGCAGGCTTCTTCCCCAGAGGACCCACAGCTCCCAAAGCCACAGGGGAAGATCCCAGACCCAGGCCAGACTCTCCCAGACTCAGTCGGTTCCCCTGTGCCTGGCCACCAGCCCCAGGACTGCCCCGAGTCCCTCCGCAGCCACCCAGGATGCGCCTGCTTGCGTACTGCTGCTTTCTGCCTGTGTCTAGGTGAAGCTTTCTACCCACACTGGCAGCCAATGGGCTGTCACTAGGAGAGCAGGGGCTGCGGGTCGGGAGTGAGGAGCTCCAGCAGAGCAGTGACTGGGGAGCCCAGGCCTGGGATAGCAGGGGCTGCAGGTCAGGAGTGAGGGGCACCAGAAGAGCGGAGAGTGGGGAGCCCAGGGCTGGGATAGCAAGGGTTGCGGGTTGGGAGTGAGGGGTACTGGCAGGGGGGTGACTAGGGAGCCCAGGCCTGGGAATAGTGGTGAGCGGGGAGCTCAGGGCTGGGATAGCAGGGGCTGCAGGTCAGGAGTGAGGGGCACCGGAATAGTGGTGAGCGGGGAGCTCAGGGCTGGGATAGCAGGGGCTGCAGGTCAGGAGTGAGGGGCACCAGAATAGTGGTGAGCGGGGAGCTCAGGGCTGGGATAGCAGGGGCTGCAGGTCAGGAGTGAGGGGCAGTGGCACAGCAGTGACTGTGGAGCCCAGGGCTGAGACGGGTGGGGCTGCAGGTCAGGAGTGAGGGGCACCGGAATAGTGGTGAGCGGGGAGCTCAGGGCTGGGATAGCAGGGGCTGCAGGTCAGGAGTGAGGGGCACCAGAATAGTGGTGAGCGGGGAGCTCAGGGCTGGGATAGCAGGGGCTGCAGGTCAGGAGTGAGGGGCACCGGAATAGTGGTGAGCGGGGAGCTCAGGGCTGGGATAGCAGGGGCTGCAGGTCAGGAGTGAGGGGCACCAGAATAGTGGTGAGCGGGGAGCTCAGGGCTGGGATAGCAGGGGCTGCAGGTCAGGAGTGAGGGGCAGTGGCACAGCAGTGACTGTGGAGCCCAGGGCTGAGACGGGTGGGGCTGCAGGTCAGGAGTGAGGGGCACCGGAATAGTGGTGAGCGGGGAGCTCAGGGCTGGGATAGCAGGGGCTGCAGGTCAGGAGTGAGGGGCACCGGAATAGTGGTGAGCGGGGAGCTCAGGGCTGGGATAGCAGGGGCTGCAGGTCAGGAGTGAGGGGCACCAGAATAGTGGTGAGCGGGGAGCTCAGGGCTGGGATAGCAGGGGCTGCAGGTCAGGAGTGAGGGGCACCAGAATAGTGGTGAGCGGGGAGCTCAGGGCTGGGATAGCAGGGGCTGCAGGTCAGGAGTGAGGGGCACCGGAATAGTGGTGAGCGGGGAGCTCAGGGCTGGGATAGCAGGGGCTGCAGGTCAGGAGTGAGGGGCACCAGAATAGTGGTGAGCGGGGAGCTCAGGGCTGGGATAGCAGGGGCTGCAGGTCAGGAGTGAGGGGCAGTGGCACAGCAGTGACTGTGGAGCCCAGGGCTGAGACGGGTGGGGCTGCAGGTCAGGAGTGAGGGGCACCAGAATAGTGGTGAGCGGGGAGCTCAGGGGTGGGATAGCAGGGATAGCCCACTGCCAGTCTGGGGTTCCGTCCGCGGGCTCCTGCCAGCCGGCTCCTCGCCGTCGGCCCCGGGTCCCGTTCACCCAGGCCGGCAGTGGGCTGAGCGGGGCTGGTGACTAGGATCCCAGACCCCCAGTGGGCTGAGCGGCTCAGCCTGCTGCCGGCCCAGGGTTCTGTCGATTGGTCCCACTCAGCCCGCTGCTGGCCAGGGATCCTGTTCACCCAGGCCGGCAGCTGGGACCCCGGGAGGCAAGGGGCCGGCAATGGCCTGAGCAGGGCCTCCCCCCAAGCAAAATTATCTTCATTGGAGAAGGGGTATGCCGATAAGACAAATGTCTCAGAAGCAGGGCCGCCCAGAGGATTTCGGGGGCCTGGGGTCTTCGGCAGCGGGGGGTCCTTCCGTTCCGGGACCCACCGCCGAAGTGCCCTGAAGACCCGCAGTGGGGGCCTCCCCACCGCCGAATTACTGCCGAAGCGGGACCCGCCACCAAAGTGCAGCCCGGTCTTCGAGGCACTTCGGCGGCGGGTCCCGGAACGGAAGGGCCCCCCCACCGCCAAATTACCGCCGAAGACTGAGCTGAACTTCGGCGGCGGGTCCTGCTTCGGTGGTAATTCGCCGGCGGGGGGTCCTTCTGCCCCGGAGCGGAAGGACCCCCCGCCGGTGAAGATCGGGAGCGGAAGAAGCTCCTGCGCCCGGCCCCGCAAGAGTTTTCCGGGCCCCCCGGAGCGAGTGAAGGACCCCGCTCCGGGGGCCCCAAAAAACTCTGGTGGGGGCCCCTGTGGGGCTCGGGGCCTGGGGCAAATTGCCCCTTTTGCCCCCCCCTCTGGGCGGCCCTGCTCAGAAGGGGTTCACAAATGTTGTAAGTTTGGGAAACACTGGTCTAGATGAACATACTGTAAGGTGGGAGCAAAACTGGCTGAAAGATCCTGTCAGAGTAGTAATCGGTGCTGTCGTGGAAAAATTGACCACACCTTTGATTTTGGGTCAGACACAGCCTGAGGCACCTTTATTAGGGTACACAATACAATTATGCATAAAGGGAAGGTCGTTGTATCCCCAAGCAAGGGGAGACAGTTGCCTTGCATAAACCACACAGCTTTAAGCTTATAAAAGGTAAAAACCGCAACGCGTAATCATGCATTACAAATCTTATCAGCCTTATTTGGTATTTTTATCAGCAAGCCAATCAGAGCCCCTCTGGGGCCGTGACTCGGACCCCCTACCATCTAGGGGTTTTTCCTGTTGCCTCTAGAGGCTCCTGTCTTACGCCACATCCCCCCTGTCTTGTGATACCTTCTCTTGCATATCTTGCGTACTAAATTACTTAATGCAATTATTTTCCAATATAGTTGTACAATAAGCACTTTTCTAACTGTATGCACACCTAATTGCGGTTTTCATTGTACAAGACTTTTCTGCGATATTGATTTTTCCGTAGCTAACAAGCTGTTATTTTAGGTCAAGTTACCCAATTACCAGTAGGCGTGGGTTCCTCTTTTTCTCCTGTTGGCCTTTTGATTATGCCATACAGGCTTCGAATTGTGTCACACGAGCTCTTACAAATCTTACTAATGCCTTAAGGTCAAATTGGCCTGCAGTGGCCTTCTATTACCTATGCTCAGCTAACTTAGCTTGGGGCAGACAAGACACAGTTTCAGGGTAAACTCAATCTGGGGTATGGGGGGGGTCCCTGAAAATCCCCATCAGTGCTTTGCTGTCAAACCAAGAGGACATGTCCAGTAGGTCCCTTACTATTCATTTTCAGTAATGACTTTGAGAATGAAATGGAGACTATGCTTTCAAAATACACAGAGAACACCAAACTGAGGTGGTGGGGTGGGGGGTTGCAAGCACTCTGGAGGACAGGATTAGACTTCAAAATGACCTTGACAAACAGGAGGATGGGTATGAAATCAACAAGATGAAATACAATCAAGTACAAAGTACTACACTTAGGAAGGAAAAATCAAATGCACAACTACAAAATGGAGAATGACTGGCTAGATGGTAGCACAGCTGAAAAGGATCTGGGGTTTCTAATGGACCAGAAATTGAATGAGTCAGCAATGTGATGCCCTGATGAAAAAGGCTAACAACATTCCAGGATGCATTAACGGGAGTGTTGTACGTAAGATATGTGAGAGAACTGTCCCACTCTACTGCACACTGGTATTGCTTTCACTGGAGTACTGTGTCCAGTTCTGGGGGCTACACTTTTAGAAAGATGCGAACCAATTGGAGAGAGTCCAGACCAAAGCAACAAAAAAGAGAAAAGGTTTAGAAGACCTAACATCTGGGGAAAGGTTAAAAACCTGGGTATATCAGTCGTGAGAAAAGAGACTTGAGGGGGAAATCTGGTAACACTTTTCAAATAAGTTAAGGGATGTTGTAAAGAGGACGGTGATCAATTGTTCTCCATGTCCAGAGAGTAGGACAAGATGTAATGGGCTTAATCTGCAGCAAGGTATATTTAGGTTAGACATTAGGAAAAGCTTTCTAACTATAATGGTAGTTAACTCTGAAATAGGTTACCAAGGGAGATCGTGGACTCCACATTATTGGAGGCTTTTAAGAATAGGTGAGTCAAACATCTGTCAGGGATAGTGTAGGTTTACTTGGTCCTGCCACAATGAAGGGGGTTGGACTTGACGACTTCTTGAGGTCCCTTCCAGCCCTACATTTCTGTGAATCTATGCATCAGCTGAGGAGGTGTGCACCAGGGTGTAGTGTCTTGGGAAGATCTGAATACAACTCCACGTGGCTGTTTTACGTAGGTCAACAAGAGGTAAAGTGGCAAAGTTTGCAGATGATACTAAACTACTCAAGATAGTTAAGACCAAAGCAGATTGTGAAGAACTTAAAAAAGATCTCACAAAACTAAGTGATTGGGCAACAAAATGGCAAATGAAATTTAATGAGGATAAATGTAAAGTAATGCACATTGGAAAAAATAACCCCAACTATACATACAACATGATGGGGGCTAATTTAGCTACAACGAGTCAGGAAAAAGATCTTGGAGTTATTGTGGATAGTTCTCTGAAGATGTCCACGCAGTGTGCAGAGGCGGTCAAAAAAGCAAACAGGATGTTAGGAATCATTAAAAAGGGGATAGAGAATAAGACTGAGAATATATTATTGCCCTTATATAAATCCATGGTACGCCCACATCTCGAATACTGTGTACAGATGTGGTCTCCTCGCCTCAAAAAAGATATTCTAGCACTAGAAAAGGTTCAGAAAAGGGCAACTAAAATGATTAGGGGTTTAGAGAGGGTCCCATATGAGGAAAGATTAAAGAGGCTAGGACTCTTCAGTTTGGAAAAGAGAAGACTAAGGGGGACATGATAGAGGTATATAAAATCATGAGTGATGTTGAGAAAGTGGATAAGGAAAAGTTATTTACTTATTCCCATAATACAAGAACTAGGGGTCACCAAATGAAATTAATAGGCAGCAGGTTTAAAACAAATAAAAGGAAGTTCTTCTTCACGCAGCGCACAGTCAACTTGTGGAACTCCTTACCTGAGGAGGTTGTGAAGGCTAGGACTATAACAATGTTTAAAAGGGGACTGGATAAATTCATGGTGGCTAAGTCCATAAATGGCTATTAGCCAGGATGGGTAAGAATGGTGTCCCTAGCCTCTGTTCGTCAGAGGATGGAGATGGATGGCAGGAGAGAGATCACTTGATCATTGCCTGTTAGGTTCACTCCCTCTGGGGCACCTGGCATTGGCCACTGTCGGTAGACAGATACTGGGCTAGATGGACCTTTGGTCTGACCCGGTACGGCCTTTCTTATGTTCTTATGTTCTTAGGTACACTCCAAAGAGAAGCTTCCGAAGTAGGCTTTGCTCTGGTGGAGAAGGTTCTCATCAATTGCAGTGGAGGAGTCTGACAACCGGTAGCAGAGCAAGATACAACCAGAAATCCACTTTGTTTTTGCAACAAGATTGCATGCCCTTTCATGCATTCCATAAAGGTAACGAAGCCACTAGATGACCTCCTAAATAGCTCTGTTCACTGAAGACAGAATCCCAATACTTGAGGTACATCCAAGATGAAGTTTCTGTTCCTCATTAGTGGTATGAGGTTTTGGGAAAAAACAAAAAACAAAACAGGTAAGTGTGTGAATTGATTGTGATGGAAATCAGAGAAAACATTGGTGACAAATTTAGGGTGTAGTTCCACATACAGAAAAACTGCAGGATTGAGCAGGTATTTTTGGATATATTCAATCCATCATGCTATCCATTATATAAATTAATTTGAAAACAAAAAGCTTGTCTTTTAAAAATCACTTTTTAATTTAAAAGCAACTTTTACAAAAAAGAGGGACATATGCTAGATTTCTACAATACTGATAATTAAAATAATTCACTTGGCATTTTCATAGTGAAAGTGCGTCTCAACACTTCTGACCAATGCACAGGCGAGTTGCCCAGTGTAGATCAGATAGAGGTCTCACCTGCTTCATAAGATGTTTTTTGATCCTCAACTCCCATGCCCATTGGGCAAGGAGCAGTATCTGCATCTGGTGGAGATGTGTGCTTTTCCAAGGCAGTACAAGCACTTCTGAAGCTTGTCGCTGACCAGGAAGGTGCGAGGAAAGGAAACACAATTTTTGAATCCTGTAACCTTGGGTATAATTCAATCTCCAAAATGGGACATGGGCAAGGAGTTCCCAAAGGGGATATATGACTCTTCAGTACCTAACTGCACTAAATAAAACTATCTAAGAAGACCTGGATGTGCACTAGTTAGTTAAAGTTGAAAGAAGAACTTGGAGGACACTGGATTGTTCCATCTCAGACCATGCGGTGGTAAGAAGGAACAGTAGAGGCAATTGGTACACACCACCCCTTACACTTTTGGTTCAGAGCACGAGGAGGGGAAGAGCAGAGGCAGACCAACGGACACTCCCAGCAAGACTCTCGTGGTCTCAGGCACATGCAGCCCATGCATACCCACAATGGAACACACACAGGGGCCGGCACGTGAAGAACCAGGTATAGAATGGCAAGTGGTGGGCAGAGAAACTGGGAGGCAGTGACAAATTCTTAACTCCCATTTTCAGAAAGCTGAAATAATCCACACTCACCGAGAAGACCGAAGGCTATAATCTGATTGTCTGAAAATGTGATTCCTCTAGGAATTGATTTCTTATTCCCCTGGAATAATTTTGCAGCATTGTAAAGCTGATTTAGTCCACTGAATATTTAATGTTTTGAAAATTTTGTATATAGTATTACTATTGCGTATCAAACTTTTCCAAGGTGAGTATTTTAGTGACCTTTTCAACAGATATTTTGATTTTGAGCCTATTTTGTGCCCTTACTATTCACAATCAATCTTATAATACTGCTGTTTATTTTATGCCATATCTTACAGCACAGAGTCTCTATTGGTTATATACTTGGGTGTGTCATAATAAAGTGCAACACAAGTCCTTCTACAAGGTCCAGAAACACTATCAACTACACTATTCCTTAGCAATGGTACTGTATTTGGGACTGCATACAGAACGGATCTCTCTGCTCAGCACACAAAATGTCAGTCTACCATCAGGTTATTTGCATGAACGCTTTTAGGAATTGCTGTTTCATGTAACCGTATTTTGGGCTGAATAAACTCTGATGCCAAAGGCTGAGGGGGTTAATTAGCACTGTGGGAAGCACTGGTTAGCTATTAAAATTTTCAATCATGAACATGTTTTTAGCTGCAGGAAATGTGAAGCTGGACAACCATGTTTGTTATTCCCACTGGAGAAGAACTGAAGGCAAAGCGTTAACTAATCAAAATGCAAAAATTTCAATACAGGATGGTTAAAGATAACTACTGTAAAGTTTTAACTGTGCAGTTCTCACGTGGATGGCAGAAATAGTCCCATGTCAGTGATACTCTCTCTGAAATAATTGTTCTCTTAGCTACGACTTCTCTCCTTTCTTCCAGTTGTTAGGCTCCCCGTTTCTACAGCAAAATGAGATGAGAGAAATCATTATTACTTTCTTATGGATTTCAAGTCACATCTCCCTCAAATCCTACAGCGGTGTCTTCCCCCACCCCCAGGACTGGGCCTTTTGAATGATCAAATCACAAGAACATTTTTTTCCCATTTATATATAAAATACACACGTGCACACACACAAAGTGCAGATATTATACTTCAGTTTACTCGTTTTGTTTAATGTGCTATGTTTTGATTTGGGCTTATCATAGGTACAGGTGTATGTAATTTGCTATAAAAATAATGCAATTCCATTATGGAAAACATGAACTGCAATATAAATAAAAGTACAGCCTTAGTGCAAACTAACATTGCATTATCAAACACTTTTCCCACTCTGCTATATAACTTTTCAATCTGTAGGAAACTAGAGGTGTTAAATGAGCTACAAGAAGTGACGTAGAAACATGTGCATTTACAAGGTAAATTTTAAAAATATATATATCAAATGTCAAGGACAACGTAGATTCACAACATCTCTGCACATGCAAATGACAACTCATTGAGTTTTGCTTCTCTGTAAGTTAACCATAAGAATTTCCCCATATTTGTTAGCTTCTCTATAGGATGTACTTAATTTTGTCTAAGGCCTGGTCTACACTAGCAGGGAGAGGGGGAGTTCGAACTAAGATACATGTAGCTGAAGTTGAAGTATCTTAGATCGACTTACCTGGCCATCCTCACGGCGGTGAGTTGACTGTGCTTACTGAGGTTGTGTAAGAACACAAAGATGCATAGGCGGCAGGTTTGTATAATTTTTGGTGGGGCCCAAAATAGTGGTGCCCCCCCACTTCCGCCCTGTAAGCCGATATAAAATGAAGCTACAACACGTCAGTGCCACAAGATTACAAGGGTCAATTAAAAGTGGAAAGTCAGAAGCAGCACTTGCCTACTTCAATATACAGTATTATATTTTGTTGCACTTGTTGTGATGAAGTGGGAATGTTCTTAATATTTTCTCTGAATACTGTGTGGGTGCCTCAGTTTCCCCTGCAAGATGCCAACTGAAGGTATTGGGGACAAAGAGATCAGGTGGCCTCCTTGTCCGGAAGAGACACAAAGGCCAGAGGAGGGGCTAGAGGGACTGTCAGTTTGGAGCTGGCTGGGGAAATAGAGAGGCACCCAGAACTTGGGGCTGGGGAACACAGCCCCAGAAGTGGACCTGACTGAGCGGTCCTGTTTTCTGTACCTACAAGCTCTGTTTTAGACCGTGTTCCTGTCATCTAATAAGCCTCCTGTATTACCAACTGACTGAGAGTCACGTCTGACTGTGGAGTTGGGGTGCAGGACCCTCTAGCTTACCTAGGAGCCCCACCTGTGCGGACAGCGCATGCTGAATGCTCCGAGGTCAGACCCAGGAAGGTGTAAGCTTCTTGCCCTGGAGACAGTCTGCTCAGAGAGAGGAGGCTCCCCCAGAGTCCTGACTGTCTTTGTATGGAGTAGTTCTAGAGCAGGGGTCACCAACCTTTCAGCAGTGGTGTGCTGAGTTTTCATGCATACACTTTAATTTAAGGTTTCATGTGCCAGTAATCATAGATTATTAGGGTTCAAAGGGACCTCAGGAGGTTATCTTGTCCAATCCCCTGCTTATGGCAGGACCAATCCCCCAATGGCCCCCTCAAGGATTGAACTCACAACCCTCCGTTTAGCAGGCTAATGATCAAACCACTAAACTATGATCCCAACCCTCCCCCCAATACATTTGACTGTTTTTAGAAGGTATCTCTATAAGTCTATAATATATAACAATTACTGTTGTATGTAAAGTAAACAAGGCTTTCAAAATGTTTCAGAAGCTTTATTTAAAATTAAATTAAAATGCAGATCTTATTAGTTTACTGTGATCCTTGCCTTTGCTTTTCCTTGTTGAGTTTTCCAATGTCTGGTGGCACCTATTTAGATACTTTAAGTTGCACACAGGCTTCTGAGTTATAAGTTGATAACTGGCTGGCAGGAGGTCAGAGGCTGGAACCCCAGATTGGCAGCTGCGGTGAGTGGAGTTGGTGGCTGGTAGGGCTGAGCAGGGCAGGGGGCCTGCGCTGAAACTCCAACTGGAAGCAAGGTGAGTGGGGTTGCGGGAACTCTGGCTAGTAAGGGCCAGCAGAGGGAACCCCAGAACGAGGTTGGGCTGAGCAGCTCAGCCTGCACCACATGCCATGAAAAATCAGCTTGCGGCCAACCCCTGTTCTAGAGCATCCCAGCATCCTCTTCTACACCATGCGCTTCCCAAAAGTCTGCACAGGCACTGACTCTCCCTCCTCTCTGGCCTTTGTCTCTTTTCCAGGCATTAGGAGGCCACCTGATCTCTTTGTTCTCCAACACCTTCAGTTGGCACCTTGCAGGAGAGTGGCCCAGGCCATCAGTTGCCCGAAGACAGGGTGTCGGCCATTCTCTGTGCAGACACCATCACACTGGCCCTCTAGGGCTTTACAACAATCACACCCCTTATCCCACCATCTAGAGCCTTAAGAAATGCATTGGGGAAACTGAGGCACACAGACAGTATTCAGAGAAAACACCTGTATACAACCAGTTACATGCTTTGAAGGGTGTAAAATAATCAAATATTGTGCTAAATACAATGATACTCCAAACTGACCACCAAATTTAAGTTGCATGTTTTTCCCCTCAGGTGAGGGTTCTGGGGTGGGGCTGGGGATGAGGGGTTCACAGTGCAGGAGCGTGCTCGGTGCTGGGGGTGCAGGCTTTGGGGTGAGGCAGGGCTGAGGATGAGGAACTTGGGGTGCAGACAGGCTGCCCCAGGGCTAGAGCCAGAGAGGGCTCCCCATCACCACCACTGGCAGCAGCAAGCTCCAGGGGAGGGACCCCTCCTCTCCCCCTGCCCCCCAGAGCACACTCACTCTGCACCACAGTCACTGCACATGCTCCTAGGGCCCCTCAGGTCCAGAAAGCTCACTCACCTCCTCTATGATGGGTACTAGGGGGTGGGGGTTGCCATCACAGGTGGCCTTCCATGTTGCTGCCCCTCACCATAACTTCACTGTGGATGGGGCTGCCCCTTGCCCAGCATGGGGCAGAAGTGGGGTCTGCACGGTGATGGCTATGGGGCGGGGGAGCAGGGTTGGGTGTAATAAAATTCACCCAAGCCCCAGCTGCTCAGGTAGGTCTATGAATCCCCTCCCCCATCTGCCCTGTGGTGGGTGGATGCTGGAGGGGAGGGGCACTGCCTTCATATGGCTTCCTGCCTCCCTGACCCCTGCTGCAGCCTGCTGCCCCTCACCGTAGCTTCACTGGGGGGGGCAGTGGGAGGGGATGGCATGGGGCTGCCCCTTCCCCAGGCTAGCGTTGGGCAGGAGTGGGGGCTGGGGGGGGAATCATAGGGTCAAACACTCACGGAAGCTCCAGCAGCCATCTCAGGTGAGTGAGGTCAGTCTCTGAGTCCTGGCCGGAAGTCCCCTTTGCATCTCCTCCAGGTAGGGGGAGGGGAGGGATGCCAAGCCCATGGCACAGGCCCCCCCCCCCGGCCGGTGCTCCAGCAAGCAACAGCAGCTTGCTTGCATTGCTGTTAGGCAGCAGCCGGCAGCAGCAGAAGGGGGAGGGGGGGCCCGCAGTGCTGGTAGGCAGCCGTCTCCTCTGCCCCGCCCCCGAGGCTGGAGTTTCCCTGCTTGAACGCAGGCGTGTCTCTCTCCCTTGCCTTGCCTGTGTTGTTGCCTCTGAGGGCGGGGCAGAGGAGACGGCTGCCTGCCAGTACTGCGGGCCCCCCTCCCCCCTCCCCTTCACTCCGAGTCTCCGGGATGCTACAGTCAAGCGGCAGCAGGCAGCAGCGGTAAGGAAGAGACTGAGAGAGACATGCTGCCTGCGTTCAGGAAGTTAAGCTCTCTGGGGCCGGGCGGGGAGGGGAGGGGAGGGGAGGGGAAGGGGGGAAGCTCTCCAGCCCTGGCGGCGGCGGCGGCCGCACTCCCTCCAAGCAGGGGAGAAAACATTGGTGGAGCAGAGCCCCTGCTTGAAAATATTCCTGGGGCTAAAGCCCCAGAGCCCCATATAAGTCGGCGCCCATGCAAAGATGAGTTGCATATACCCGTAAACACGGAGCAAGATAGACTGTATGAATCCACAAACCTGTAATGCAGCAGGAACTCAGAATCTTCTAGTTAGCACAACTCACAGACATTAAGTTCTGATTGTTTTCCCCTTAGTTGGCATAAGTTATACCTGTCCAAAGGCCTGATCCAAAGCCGACTGAAGTCAGAGAAGCCGAAGAGCTTCCCACTCTCTTGAAATGACTTTGGATGAAGGCTGCATATACGCGGATTTTCAAAAAGTGAAAATATAAGCTGGCAATGAGGAAAAACAGATCTCATTCTCTAACAAAGAAAATACTGACCTGGAATCCTTCAAATCTTTTTGATCATTACACAACACGTTCAAGACAAAAAAAATTAAAATACAACAAATGTCAGGAGGGATTTCAAAAGATGATTTATTACATGGGCTCTATTTTATAAACAGAAAATAAAACCTTAAGTTCCCTGAGAGTTGTGAATTCATACACAAAGGACACTAAAATAATGTAAATATATCCTGCATATTTTTTCCAGCTATGAAAGATTTTTCTTTTAAAGGAAACAGTAGTGTGTGCACTTTGTAATGCTATTTAATTTTAATGACACTGACAGACAGCATTGATATTTGTTCTTACAAATCCTCTCAGAATATTTTGATTACAATTTAAAGCCATTAAAATACTGATGCACCTGCACCTATGAGTGGTGTCAAGATTGGACAAATGTTTGAAATCACTACAAAGCAGAATGAGCAAGGGCCCCATCCTGTAATCCATATACATCCTCAAAGACCAAAGGAATTCTGCATGCTGAAAAACTGCAAGATTGAGCAAATACTTTCAGGATTTATGTAAGCCACCATGCTGTCTGTTATATAATTCAGTTTGCAAACAAAGTTTGTCCTTAAGGAAAGGACAAAATTTACAAAGACCAAGGGGAAATGTATCAAATTTCTAAAGTATTGCTAATACATATTAACCTTTACAATATAATACAAAAATTCAATCACTTGGAATTTTATAGTGTCAGTGCTGTTAGAGTAAAACAGTATCAGTCACTTAGGAGTAGTAATGGAGTAGACAGATTGCCTCTCCCCCATTCTACTACATAACTATATATCTGTTACTCAGTTTTGAAGAGGTCGGCAACATCTCTAGGATTTTCATTTTTTTTAAATTTTATATCCTGTATACACCACCATTTTTAAACTATGTCAGAACTCTTAACATCCAGGAGTTTAGCTTCAGGTGTGGTGTGGACTGAGGGTTTTATTTCTGGTGAGCCAAGTTAAGTCAATCCTTCTAAGCACAAACAGAAGACTGCCAACAAGGAAAGTGTCTCTCTCCCCAAACCAGGGAGTGAACAAGGCTTGGAATCGTTGCATAAAGACATGCAGTATTTTTCTATTTACATCACTGCAGAGAGATTTGTGTATTTATCATAATTCACCATGTGATCACCCAAATAGACATACCTTGTATCATTCTGCATGAGATGAGGTGAAGAATCACAAAAAAGTGTACTGAATATCACACATGCAATTATAAACCTTTACAGTCATTTATTCAAACATACATATATAGAGATTTTAAAAAGATCCATCCCATAAATTGCAAGTCGGTCTAAGCAGTAGCAAGACTACCCCTCACCTTGTCTCATGAGTCTGTATTAAACAACAAAATAGCTAGCCTGGTGAGATAGTTTGAGTGTGCCTACATGGTTGTGAAAGCAGTATAACAGTGTGACAGACTACCCCCACATTCATCCTTCTTACAAGACTATGATACATTTTGTAAAAAGTGAGCTGCTATTTGGACACACATAATCTGCTGAACATTATTGTCCTGGTAAAATATATGTGGTAACACTGTATGTAAACATATAAGATTCTACACTGTATAACATTGCTGTGACATGCTCCAAAGTTAGAAAAGTAGATCCTAACCATTTTTTCAGAGAAAAACACATTGACATCCTGGGCAGGTACCGGCATAATCAAATGGGCTATCATCTGGTTAAGCAGCCATTATTTGGCAGGGAAAAGGGTGTGGTTGAGAACTTTACATATTGATAATGGAACAGCTGGGGGGCTTCCATGTAAACAGACTGACTGGTGTCTGATCTCCAGCTGAAGGTAATCCTCAAAGAGGGAAGAAGGGTATAAGAATGAGAACCAGAGGCTGCTAAACCACCTCTCTCCACTCATCTCGACTCACAACTTCAAGAACATTTGAAAGACAAAGGAAGCATCATTGAACTGGAGGGGGTTATTTTATCTAAACCAGTGTGTTTGGATTCAAGTGTTTGAGAAGCCCCACTTGAGAGAACAGGGTTTTGCATGCTAGAGGCTGTGAATGAACTGGCCAGGAATGGTTGTTCTCACAGCAAAGCAGTGTAAAAGGCACCCCAGAGTGGGGAATTGAGGGGACACTGCTGTTCAGCAATCCACACAGGGTTCAAGCTAATTAGTTGTTAAACGTTTTTTTAAACTGGTTTAAAAGCCACTGTAGCATTAAAAAAAATTACTCTAAAGTAACCTCATGAGTGATGTGTGACTCTCGCATTGTTGGGAGGCTGGGCCCGAAGGCCGGAAGCTCCCTAGAAGTGTGGGAGGCCCATCGGTGCCTGGACCCATCAGCCACATTCAACCCCACTTCTTAGCAAATGAAACAATGATTGTACAAAGCTCTATAGACAACACTGCTATTCAATTTCAATCCCTTCTATAATAGATTTAATTTAATGTAGCTGTTACACTTTCTAAACCAGCTAGATAATCAGACTTGATATCCAGAGCCTCTTGAATATGCATGATGGACATTAGTGTCAACATTCTGCAGTTTTTCCACATTTGATTTCAATCTTCATTTAAAAGTTCCAATATGCATTAGTTGATGGTGCTTAATTGAAATAAGCCCTGCAGTCTGAATAGTGATTAAATATCTAACCAGGTATCAGAGGGGTAGCTGTGTTAGTCTGGATCTGTAAAAAGCAGCACAGAGTCCTATGGCACCTTATAGAGTAACAGATGAATTGGAGCATAAGCTTTCGTGGGTGAATACCCACTTCATCAGATGCATGTCATAGAAATTTCGAGAGGCAGGTATAAATATGTAGGCAAGAATCAGTCTAGAGATAATGAGGTTAGTTCAATCAGGGAGGATGGACACCAATGTAATATACACAACCATGTGCCAGCAATGCCCCTCTGCTAAATACATCAGCCAGACTGGATTGTCCCTACGTAAAAGGATAAATGGACACAAATCAGATATTAGGAATGGCAATATACAAAAATCTGTAGGCGAATACTTCAACCTCCCTGGACACACAATAGCAGATTTAAAGGTAGCCATCCTGCAGCCAAAAAAAAAACAAAACAAAAAAAAACCACTTCAGGACCAGACTTCAAAGAGAAACTGCTGAGCTTCAGTTGAGTTGCAAATTTGACACCATCAGCTCAGGATTAAACAAAGACTGTGAATGGCTTGCCAACTACAGAACCAATTTCTCCTCCCTTGGTGTTCACACCTCAACTGCTAGAAGAGGACCTCACCCTCCCTGGTTGAACTAACCTCGTTATCTCTAGATGGATTCTTGCCTGCATATTTATACCTGTCTCTGGAAATTTCCACTACATGCATCTGATGAAGTGGGTATTCACCCACGAAAGCTCATGCTCCAATACATCTGTTAGTCTATAAGGTGCCACAGGATTCTTTGCTGCTTTTACAGATCCAGACTAACACGGTTGGCCCTGTGATACTATACCGATCAATGTTTTGTTGTATGGCTGGAGTCTGCAACTCCCAACATGAAACTGACACAGCAAGTCCCAGAAGTTGCTCTTAAATCTGAGACGCTGGCACTTCTCCCCTAACTCCTGCACACCCTCGTGTCCCTAGCCCCCTGCACATCCTCCCCTTGGTCCCTAGCCCCTGTATGAGGGGTCTCAAACACATAGCCCACAGGTAGCCCATGAAGCTATTTCCTGTGGCCTGCCATAGGCACCAACTCGCCCCTCTGCCACTCCCCTCCTCCCCACAGTGTGCCACGTCCCCGCTCCTCCGTCTACCTTCCAGGGCTTCCTGGTGCCAAACAGCTGTTTGGCAGCACTTAGAACTTTCCAGGAGGGAGGGGGGAGGAATGGGGACGCAGCGTGCCCAGGGGAGGAGGCAGAGAAGAGGTGGGGCCGGGGCAGGGATTTGGGGAAGGGGTTGGAATCAGGGGCGGCTCTAGGTTTTTGGCCGCCCCAAGCAGTCATGCCCGGGAGGCGCCCCCGAGCCGCGGGAGCAGCGGACCTCCCGCGGGCATGACTGCAGAGGGTCCGCTGGTCGCGCGGCTCGGCTGGACCTCCCGCGGCTGCGGGCGGTTCGCAGGTCCGGCGGCTCCGGTTGAGCTGCCGCAGGCATGGCTGCGGGAGGTCCAGCCGAGCCGCGGGACCAGCGAACCGTCCGCAGTCATGCCTGCGGGAGGTCCACGGGGGCCGCCGGCCGAGCGTCCCCTCCGCAGTCATGCCTGCGGCAGGTCCGCTGCTCCCGGGGCTCCGGTGGACCTCCCGCAGGCATGACTGCGGCAGGTCCGCCGGCCCAGCCTGCCGCCCCCCCGGGAAAGGGCCGCCCCAGGCAGGCGCTTGCCCCGCTGGGCTCTGGAGCCGGCCCTGGTTGGAATAGGGGCAGGAGGGGGAGCATGAGCTGTGTGCTATTCTGGTTTATGCATCATCAACAGAACTTTTGACTACGAGTCTAATCCAACCTCCATTGAATCAATGACATTCTTTCAATTGATTTCAATGGGAGTTGACAAGATCCTAAATTCCTGTTGTAGAATATAGTACTGGAGAAGAAGCGTAAGTGAGACAGAACACTGCTGGACTGAAATTCCAAGGGACATTTGCAGACCTGTGTAAAAGGGATCCACTCACTGCAGGAGCACTTCCTTGTGGGTACTCCACCCTTTTAGGTCTCCTGTAAGAATCCCTAATCCAGGGCAGAACCACAGGGTTTACTCTCCTCCTCAGCTCTAGCCAACTTCCTTTCCCCTTAGGGAGTGGTTGCAGACCTCCACCCTGCAGCCTCCTTCCTGCGGGCACTTCCTGGCTGTATCATCCTAGGACACGTCTTCCCCCTGCTGGGCTTCATCTTCCAGTAGTTCTTATCAAGACCTGGCTTCCCTCCAGGTGCAACGTGTAAGGTTCATTGGCTCTTTCTGGCCCCCGGTTACTCACTCGGGGCTTGTGTGGGATGGACATCCCACCACAGGCTGACAGAAATTTTTATAACTCATACAATTAACAAATTAATGCTGCCAGTTAAGTGGCCAAAAATGAAACGACTGTCAAAATTAGCACGGACTTTTTGCATTACAGTTTTTAAAAAGTTACTACATTGACTTTTACTAGCAGACTGTATTACTTTACTTCCGTATCATTGTATGAAAAGGTTTCAGTGAAATGGCCCTCGGGCCAATGCTAAAATTTTCAAATGATACTAAACTGCTCAAGATAGTTAAGACCAAAGCAGACTGTGAAGGTCTTCAAAACGATCTCACAAAACTAAGTGATTGGGCAACAAAATGGCAAATGACATTGAATGTGGATAAATGTAAAGTAACGCACATTGGAAAAAATAACCCCAACTATACATACAATATGGATGAGAGCTAATTTAGCTATAAGTAATCAGGAAAAAATCTTGGAGTCATTGTGGATAATTCTCTGAAGATGTCCATGCATTGTGCAGCAGCAGTCAAAAAAGCAAACAGGATGCTAGGAATAATTGAAAAAGGGATAGAGAAGATGAAGAATATCTTATTGCCCTTATATAAATCGATGGTACACTCACATCTTGAATACTGCGTACAGCTGTGGTCACCTCATCTCAACAAAGATATACTGGCATTAGGAAAGGTTCAGAGAAGGGCAATTAAAATGATTAGGGGTTTGGAACGGGTCCCATATGAGGAGAGATTAAAGAGGCTAGGACTTTTCAGCTTGGAAAAGAGGAGACTAAGGGGGGATATGATAGAGGTATATAAAATCATGAGTGATGTGGAGAAAGTGGATAAGGAAAAGTTATTTACTTATTCCCATAATACAAGAACTAGGGGTCACCAAATTAAATTAATATGCAGCAGGTTTAAAACAAATAAAAGGAAGTTCTTCTTCACGCAGCGAACAGTCAACTTGTGGAACTCCTTACCTGAGGAGGTTGTGAAGGCTAGGACTATGGGAGTGTTTAAAAGAGAACTAGAAACATTCATGGAGGTTAAGTACATTAATGGCTATTAGCCAGGCTGGGTAAGGAATGGTGTCCCTAGCCTCTGTTTGTCAGAGGATGGACATGGATGGCAGGAGAGAGATCACTTGATCATTTCGTGTTAGGTTCAGTCCCTCTGGGGCACCTGGGATTGGCCACTGTCGGTAGACAGGATACTGGGCTGGATGGACCTTTGGTCTGACCCAGTATGGCCACTCTTATGTTCTTATGTACTAGTCCTCAGGTGGCCCTTGTGGTGATTTGAGTTTGAGATCCCTCCCCACGCCCGCTGGTCTCTTACCTCCAGCAGCTACACACAGCTCAGCCATGCAGCCCGCCGTGCCCACCTGCTGCTGCAATCCCAGTGCCGGGGAGAACCTGGATTCCATGGTATTGTTTTGATTCTGCAATTCCATCAGTGTTCTCGTTAACACACATAACATGGAAATTGGTATGGAAGAGGCACAAGGACCTCTTTTGTTTGTTGTACTGTTAAAATAATTTCAAATTATTATACCAATGGTACTTGACTCCTATATGCCTTGAATGCACGGAAGTGAAGTCTGTGAAGGGATAAGACCATTATTGAAAACTGTGTCATTTTAAAGATTTAATGCATGTCTAGGTCAGGGGTTCTCAGCCTTTTCCTTTCCGAGGCTCCCTCCCTTCAACATTCTATAAAAACTCCACGGCCCCCCTGTTCCACGACTGTTTTTCTGCAAATAAAAGCCGGCATTAGAGGGTAGCAAGCAGGGCAACTACCCAGGCCCCATGCCATGCCCCATGCCACAGAGGGCCCCATGAAGCTAAATTGCTCAGGCCTTCAGCTTTCTGCCTTGGGCCCCAGCATGTCTAACGCCTGCCCTGCTTGGCCTGCTCGAAGACCCCTGATTGACAGCCACTGATCTAGGTTGCCCATCCAGTCATTCACCTTTGTGCGTTCCTTATTCACAGCCAAACTGAATCCAGAACCAAAAATGGATTTCTCTTAGGGCCTCTGCTCATGCAGCTAGTCTCTCTGGTGAATAAACTCCAATATGACCAGCATAAAGAACTAATCCTGCACCCCTTGGCTGCAGCCAGAGATTCAATAGCTGCTGAAGGACTTTTCCTACTATGGCACCGTTAGAATATTCAGACAACTCTCCAGCTACCTTATCTTCTACTTCTTTTTTCTTTACTACTTTTTTGTAGTTTTAGCTTGCAAATTTCATTAAGAGCGGAAAGAGAAAACTCCACTCTTATGGCTTTCCTATTAACCTTCCTGTGCTTCTGCCCTACTCCATCATTATAAGATCTCTGCTCTTTTAAAATGCAACTATGGATCTTCAATGAATTCACACACAAAAATGATTTAAAAAACCACCCAATCACCTGTCAGTGAACACTTTCCACAAAGCGATCACATTATATCTGTCGTATCCGTCCTCATCCTCAAGGAAACCCAAACAACATTTTCAGAAAATGAGCTTGGGAGCTTAAATTCATAACTCTGGTAGACACTCAAATTCCTGACCTGAACAGACACTGGATTTATGGTTCATTACAACAATCTGCAATCCACTAGCCCCCTCTTTTTGTCTTATGACGGCAGAGGTGTTAAACAGGCCACTCTACCATGAATGGTCCCTTAGATTAGAATCATAGACTTTAAGGTCAGAAGGGACCATTATGATCATCTAGTCTGACCTCTTGCACAATGCAGGCCACAGAATCTCACCCACCCACTCCTGTATCAAAGCTGTGTCTGAGCCATTGAAGTCCTCAAATCGTGGTTTGAAGACCTCAAGCTGCAGAGAATCCTCCAGCAAGTGACCCGTGCCCCATGCTGCAGAGGAAGGTGAAAACCCCCCAGGGCTTCTGCCAATCTGCCTTGGAGGAAAATTCCTTCCCAACCTCAAATATGGCGATCGGTTAAACCCTGAGTATGTGGGCAAGACTCACCAGCCAGACACCCAGGAAAGAATTCTCTGCAGTAACTCAGATCCCACCCCATCTAACATCCCGTCACAGACCACTGGGCATATTTACCACTAGTAGTCAAAGATGAATTAATTGCCAAAATTAGGCTATCCCATCATACCATCCCCTCCATAAACTTATCAAGCTTAGTCTTGAAGCCAGATATGTCTTTTGCCCCCACTGCTCCCCGTGGAAGGCTGTTCCAGAACTTCACTCTTCTAATGGTTAGAAACCTTCATCTAACTTCAAGTCTAAACTTCCTGATGGCCAGTTTATATCCATTTGTTCTTGTGTCCACATTGTTACTGAGCTTAAATAATTCCTCTCCCTCTCTACTACTTATATTAAACACTCTGTTCCACCTTGCATTTAGCTGTGAGGCTAGCAGTACCTGTCTCAGACGTGAAGAAAAACGGTGTGGCTCAAAAGCTTCTCTCCTCACCCCAACAGAAGTTGGTCTAGTAAAAGATACTACATCACCCACCTTGTCTCTCCAGGTGTCCACCCCCATCCCCACCCCCATCCCCTCCCACTCAATAAATTAAAAACTAGCAAACATTGCCAAGTCTCCAAAATACAAGAATATTTACAAGTGATAATAAATAAAGAGTTAAAACTAACCTGATATTAAATAAGTAGAATTTCAGAGAGCTCACCATACAAGTAGTATGCCCGAGAACTTTGTTTTGCATTGATTACTGCACAAAATAAAGTAATAAAGGTACTTTTTATTTTTATGGCCGACATGGAACAACGCTTCCTCAGCTCCCGTCCACTCATGCCCCTTCTCTACCTACGCTACATCGATGACATCTTCATCATCTGAACCCATGGGAAGGAGACTCTGGAAAAATTCCACCATGATTTCAACAGCTTCCACCCCTCCATCAACCTCAGCCTGGACCAATCTACACGGGAGGTCCACTTCCTAGACACCACGGTTCAAATAAGGGATGGTCACATTAACACCACCGTATACCGAAAACCTACCGAACGCTATGCCTACCTTCATGCCTCCAGCTTCCATCCCGGACACACCACAAGATCCATTGTCTACAGCCAAACACTGAGGTACAACCGTATCTGCTCTAACCCCGCAGACAGAGACCAACACCTAGAAAATCTCCACCAAGCATTCTCAAGACTACAGTACCCGCACGAGGAAATAAGGAAACAGATCAACAGAGACAGACGTGTACCCAGAAGCCTCCTACTGCAAGACAAACCCAAGAAAGAAACCAACAGGACTCCACTGGCCATCACATACAGTCCCCAGCTAAAACCCCTCCAACGCATCATCAGGGATCTACAACCCATCCTGGACAATGACCCTACACTTTCACAGGCCTTGGGTGGCAGGCCAGACCTCGCCCACAGACAACCTGCCAACCTGAAGCATATTCTCACCAGTAACTGCACACCATAGTAACTCTAGCTCAGGAACCAATCCATGCAACAAACCTCGATGCCAACTCTGCCCACATATGTACACCAGCAACACCATCACAGGACCTAACCAGATCAGCCACACCATCACCGGTTCATTCACCTGAACATCCACCAATGTAATATACGCCATCATATGCCAGCAATGCCCCTCTGCTATGTACATCGGCCAAACTGGACAGTCTCTAAGGAAAAGGATAAATGGACACAAATCAGACATTAGGAATGGCAAAATACAAAAACCTGTAGGAGAACACTTCAACCTCCCTGGCCACACAATAGCAGATTTAAAGGTAGCCATCCTGCAGCAAAAAAACTTCAGGACCAGACTTCAAAAAGAAACGGCTGAGGTCCAGTTCATCTGCAAATTTGACACCATCAGCTCAGTATTAAACAAAGACTGTGAATGGCTTGCCAACTACAAAAGCAGTTTCTCCTCCCTTGGTGTTCACACCTCAACTGCTAGAAGAGGGCCTCACCCTCCCTGATTGAACTAACCCAGTTATCTCTAGCCTGCTTCTTGCTTGCATATATATACCTGCCCCTGGAAATTTCCACTACATGCATCTGACGAAGTGGGTATTCACCCACGAAAGCTCATGCTCCAATACGTCTGTTAGTCTATAAGGTGCCACAGGATTCTTTGCTGCTTTTACAGATCCAGACTAACACGGCTACCCCTCTGATACTTAATAAAGGTACATTTGCCAATAATTTATGTGTATTATAAATAAGACAGGGAGATGTACTGAAGATTGCTCACTGTTAACCCTGTTTGGCTTTAATTTGCCTAGTTTTAGAAAAACTGGAATATAATTCATGATGAACTCTAGATCCTCAACATATGGGTCAGATACTTGTGAAAACTGAGTCTGGTGCAGACTTCAACTTGGGATTTCAATATAGAAAAATTGTGACAGAAGCAGCACCACAGAAATCCAGCTACCATCGCTATAGCCTATTCCGAAATTCTATAGGTTACTCCATCTCTATTGAAATGCCCGGGCCCTTCTTTCCAATATGCATTGGTTAGAAAAGGCTGTACATGAGAGAAGGGAACTAAATCCTTTCGGAGGAAGGGAGCCAGGTTGCTCTCTTGTAAGGGCATTCATGGCGTTGTTCCCCAAGTGACTAAGGGCTTGTCTATATTACCCACAGGATCGACAGGCAGCGATCGATCCAATGGGGTCAATTTATCTTATCTAGTCTAGATATGATAAATCTACTGACGAGCATTCTCCCGTCAACTCTGGTACTCCACTGGAGTGAGAGTCGCAGGCAGAGTCGACAGGAAGCGTCAGCTGCCGACTCCTTGCACTGAAGACAGTGATGAATCCTGGTCACTTGCCACATGAGGCACTTTGTGCTTATGCTAAAATGACAACTGGTATACTCAAAATGGTACAACTTTTGTGTTTATACTGGGCCTCATTATTTGAAGTCACTAAATGAACGGTGTTCCCGTTTTCACCATTCTTTATTGGTTAAACTACATTGGAATGCTGCCCTTGAAATCAGAAAGCCTCAAAATCTGCACCTCTTTTCTCAATATTACATTATGCAAGAGGACCTCATTAGGCAAGAGAAGAAAGCCACATTTTTGCACAATATTCTCACCAAAATTATCTAAAACCTTACATTTTTATCCTCAAAATACCAGTTCAACTGAGTAACTTAACAGCATTTTTTAAATAAAAAATGCTATGTAAATGCACACTTTCACTGCATTCTTGGAATTCACCACAAACACATAAAATATTCAGCAACATGCAAAGTACAGAGATAGTTAATTTGGGGGTGGGTGGGCCGAGAGGACAAGTATGGTCAGATTTTTTTTAAATTCACTACTGAAAAGCGTTACCAAGGAACTGGACACACTAGTTTTAAAGATATTTAATTTCACAGATTTTTATTTTTTTCCAAAAAGGTCATATTAATATAAAATGTTGGTCAAAATTTTCAAGTCTGGTTTCCATATATAATTGGCCAAGCTACCACCTCACAACTCTTCAATATTCAGGAAAACCTTACAAAACAGAGAATTACAGATTCAATTAAAAAACTACTGAACTAAAAACCAACTCTTATGCAAAACACCACTGTGCTGGTTTTGCTCTCTGAGGGTTTGGTATTTGTGGTCTTATTTAAGTGAATTTAATGCTCATGAAATGTGGTACACTGATAATACTGGACACAGGTACAGTAGAAGTATAAACTTTCCCAACACTGCTCCACTAATGTGTTTTCACAGCTAAAGAGGGGTGTGTTTTTTTCACTCCTTACGTCTATTTAGTCCTTGGCCCTCTCTGCTGGGCCAGTCAAATGTGCTGAAATGTGATGTGGTTACCTATCCACTAGCAACAGGACAGACTACCAAATCATATGAAATAGGTCTTAAAATCTTGACACAGGAGTGTACACGACAAACATCTTCAGCTTCTATCAAAGCTGAATTAAAATCAACTACTTATCAATAGTAATTATTTTTATTGAACCTGACATGTATTCTTGCGTTTTACTGAAGTAAAAGGCTAGTCTCTACCCTAATTTCATTCTTCCCTCATTCCAATTTTTGGTCTAAATTACTCTAATTCTTTACTAACTTTCACATCTTCTGGTGATCTGAAGTAGTCTCAGAAATATTTCCCCCAGTTTACCTACTTTGATAAATAAATCTAACTCTCAGCAATGACCAAGTCAAAATTTTATTTTTCAAAATAGGACTATTCCAAGGGATTTCTTAAGTTCTGATTTCCCCCAATGACTTCACTAAGGAACAGATACTGGAATTCGTAGAAAGATGGGAAGCTTGACTTCATAAATTCTATGAATTCCTACTGAGCAAACGAAAATTGATATTCACAAGAATGAAACTTGAGATCTCTCTCTTTTCAGAAGCATTAAATTCACTATTTAAAAAGGGATATTCTATCCAGTTGTACAAGTGTCGTTATTGATCTGCTTGTGATGTGCAAATCTTGATGAGCTAGATCCCCTAACATGGAAATAAGTTTCAGGAATTTGGGTATTTTAAAATCCCCCCAAATACCGAATGAAGAAAACTATCAATTTCAGTGCTATTTTTTTAAGATCAACTTTTCACTACATGAAAAGAAAGAAAAAAAACACCCCAAATACATCTTTAGTTAAACATACAAAAATAGCTTCTTACTCTCTTAATTGTACAAGTCTATGGAAGCTTGTAATGAAGCCTGTGTGGCAGGTCTGCTGAAGCTTTGTTTCACAGTTATGCCAAAGTCCCTTCTAACTAAAGTAAATTAGCACAATCATCTGAATCGGCTGTCGGCAGACCGGACAGGGTTTATTCCGCTTTTGCAGTTTCCTTGCACAAGTAAAACACAACATAAGATGTCCTGTCTTGCCATGAACTATGCAGCCATTTTTAGGTCTGCTCTGACATACGACACAGGGATCTATGCTGCATTCCATACTATCCTCTCTGTCTTCTGTCTCTTTTTTCTCAGGTTCTTTGCGATCCTCTTGGCTGCTACAAAAGATACTCCTAGATGTAGATGGCTGAGAGTATTCTTCACTTTCCTTGGATTCAGAAGGTTGTGCTGTTGTATCCTCACTGTCTTCAACACTTAGTTCTTTATCTTCATTCATTTTCAATTTCTTACAGTTGGGAACATCAAAACCCTCTTCATGCTCTAGCTGTGTGGAACTTTCCAATTTTTGCTTTTCAGATATGACATACTTTCCATCAGGAAGCCAGTCCTCACCAAGAGCCCAGCATCTGGGGCAATGCCGTGGAAAGGGAGGGTTCATTTCATTGCATTTAGTGCACTTCCAATAATCCTTTAGTGAATTAAAAGTTAAAAAGTTAAACTATTTTCATTCCTACTATTACTGAAAAAAATTAAAGGAGATTATAGTTTCTTTATGTTACTGCTAAAGTATTTAGGTAAAAGGTAATAATTAGAGATATACCCATCTCCTAGAACTGGAAGGGACCTTGAAAGGTCATTGAGTCCAGCCCCCTGCCTTCACTAGCAGGACCAATTTTTGCCCCAAATCCCTAAGTGGCCTCCTCAAGGATTGAGCTCACAACCCTGGGTTTAGCAGACCAATGCTCAAACCACTGAGCTATCCCTCCCCCCATCCCCACTCAATATTTGTAAACAAAATTGGTCAATATCCACTGAATTCATTTATGTTCCCAGTCTTGGTCTTTCATTTCACAGACCTGTGATTTTTTATGAACCAAGAATTTACTCACAGCTAGTGAAATTTCAGGATCTTCATCAAATGAATCAGCATCACTCTCTTCAGTCTGATATATCGCCACCTGATATACCCAATGGAAGAAAATGTATTTTAAATTCCTTTTACTTGTTTTTTAATTTTAAACAATTTATTAAAAAACAACTGTCAGGGTTCCCTCCCCACTCTGAACTCTAGGGTACAGATGTTGGGTCCCTAAGCTTATTTCTACCAGCTTAGCTTAAAACCTCCCCAAGGCACAAATTCTCCCTTGTACCTTGGATTAGGTAAATGCTGCCACCACCAAGTGATTAGATAAAACTCAGGGAAAGGACCACTTGGAGTTCCTCCTCTCCCCAAATATCCCCCCAAGCCCTACACCCCCTTACCTGGGAGGCTTGAGAATAAACAAACAAGATGAGCACAGACCAACCTGGGGTTTTTAGGACACTTAAAAACCCAATTAGATTCTTAAAAAAACAGAACTTTCTTAGAAAGAAAAATGGTAAAAGCAGCATCTCTGTAAAATTAGAATGGAAGCTAATCTCACAGGGCAACCAGATTCAAAACACAGAGGATTTCCCTCTGGGCAAAACTTTAAAGTTACAAAAGGAAAACCAGGAATACACCTTCCTCTCAGCACAGAGAAAATCACAAGGCAAAACAAAAGCTAATGCATTCCCTGGCTAGTACTTACTAATTCCAATGGAGTTGGACTACTCGCTTTCTTCATCTGTCTCTGGCAAGCACACAGAACAAACAGACAAAGCCTCCTGTCCCAGAATGAAAGTATCTTGTCCCCTTATTGGTCCTTTTGGTCAGGTGCCAGCCAAGTTACCAGAGCTTCTTAACCCTTTACAAGTAAAAGGATTCTGTGCCTCTGGCAGGAGGGATGTTATAGTACTGTATACAGGAAGGTTGTTACCTTCAGTATAACTCAGAAAACTCAGTATAAAGAATGGCAGTTCATATTTGCCATACAGCACATACAGTCATGAAAGATGATTATGGAAATATTTCATATCGCATTCCAACAAAATGCTTCCGCTATAACAGTTCAGATGCGGGGTGGGGAGAAATATACATGCCTCATCATCTTCATCTGTGAACTCTTGTCCTTCTTCATTATGGCTATAATCTTTGGAAGAAATGGACTCAACTTCAAACTCAACACTGAACTGGTCTGAAACATAACCCTGGTCAAATCAATCATCAGAGTTTTTGCTTAATGAACTGGCATGAAGATCCAGAATAAAACGGGCGGGGGAGAGAATATATTTCACTTCATTAATACATTCTTATGTCTCCTCCTGCCACATGTGTATTTAAACATACCAGTAAAGAGAAACATTGTTTAAATGGCTGCTGGCCAGAGATAATAGTAATGTGTCAGCCAAATACCTCATACCAATCAAGAGGTTGGGACTTCTGCTGCAGTTGCACAATTTAGAAATATATTATTGTACTTATAAAACCTTTAAAAATATTTTTAAATGAATGAAAAGAACATTGGAACTGGCTCCAAAACTAGTATGTTGAAATACAACACAAGTGAAGTTTGAACTTACTTTTACTAACATTTAAAATATACAAAAAAACAGATGATATTTTGCGTGAATTTAACAACAAATATTTCACTTCTGTGGACTGAAATGTTATAATAGTTACAGCATCTTTCATCAAATCTCAAAATGCTTTAACAAAGGTGTGTAAATATTAACCCCCATTTTACAGATTGGAAACTGAAACAAGTGTAAATAACTTACTCTAACCACTAAACGCACTCGCGCTGGGAATACAGATATTCATACACAATTCAGAGGCACAACTTTTCTTTTTCTACTGTACCAAGGGCTAAGAATTCATTGGTTTTGCTTCCTTTTCTGAATATTCATAATGAAGAGTTAAGAAAATTCCATTTCTTAAGTTTTGTGATCCAAGACACATAAAATACAACACTCGGGTTCTCTGCCATCACTAGAACCATTATTTGTTTCAAATATTAATGTGATAGCCAAGATGCATGTCTGAGAACTCAACATAATTAAAAGTACATCTTGCTTACAGGACCTGCAGAGTCTAGTGAGTGGCCACTGTTGCTTTCTTCACAGGATAGCTCACTTATAACACTCCCAGAAAGGCTTTCATCACATGTGGGCGAAATGCTGGCTGAATTATGCCATTGTCTTCTTTCACTAGGTTGTTCATCTGAAGAACTTTCTTCTGTGTCGGAGAGAAAAAGCGTATTAATCCAAAGGCATTTTATGGAGTGTACAATGTTACATGCATTTTAGTAGATGTTTAAACTGGATTTTATTTATTCAGAACTTCATTATAATTATTCAAGGCTTTTCCAAATGGTAAATTAAATAAAGGCACCTGACCTATTTTAAAAAGACAATGAAACACATTCTTGCCATATTCCTAAAAGAAAATGGTGTCAAATGGGCAAAAGACTGACATTTCTGAGGTTGTTTTTCATTGACCGCCCCATCATTAAGATATATGAATGGTAATTTTCCCAGGCAGTAGATACCATGATTAAGGAATCATAAGAATGAACTCCTGGCCACCTATGGAAATCGAGGATTTTAGTTTAGCTTTGCATGGCAACAGTATATTTACTGGTATCAGGATTTCTATTACAACCGCAATTATAGGCCAGAGATGCCCCCCTGCCCCTCAATGCGGGGAAGTTGTAGGCCCTCCCTCATCCTGCCCGTTGACCTTGCCGAATGCCGGGGACCCGGGGCACCGAGCCTGGGTAGGGAGCGGGCCAGGTGCTCCCGGGGGCCCGGCGGCCACTCGCCGCTCCGGCCTCTTCCGTGCTCTGGATGCTGGAGCAGCCGCCGCGCGTGAGCCGCTTCCTGCTGTATCTCCCCGCCGTCGCGGCCCCAGCCAATGGGAACGCTGGTCCCAAACACGCACGCTGCGCAGACTGCCGGGTGGCGCGGGGCCTGGCTCCCTGACAGAGACGCTGCTTTATTCCCGTGCACAGTGTGTCTGCACCCGGCCGACGAGAGGGGGGGGATCTGGCTAAAACATGATGTTCAAGATGTCAACTGTGGAAACATTGTTTTAAGCTGAAGAACTCAAAAATACTGCTTTTTGGATGTTTCTGACATTTTGGACTCCGGTAGCATGGAGAGAGGGAGTAGGGAAACAGCATTTTGAGGATAAATGTATCAAAATTCAACTCCACTGACATTAAGAACTTGACAAAGACTTAAAAACAGCTGCCAAGTCAGTGTGCAATAAATGCAGTGGAGTGAAATTCCCTACCAGGGTTGGCAAATTGGTTCAGTGACCATTCAGCAGAGGCTGCGGCCACCTACAGGTGTCTTATTCCAAACTCACTCTATTGCCCAATCCTTTCTTTGCACTGTAAACAAAAGTTAGAAAAATCCACCCCTGGTGCCTCTAAGCCTGGCATCTTTAGTTTTAAAAGAAAAAAACAACACCACTTGTACATACTTTGTGACTCCTCTTACTTTCCCTTGATTTTCTTTTTGCACCCTGAGAACCCAAACCTTCAAACTTAGATGCCCCCAGGCGCAACCGCTGCTTCTGTCCATCGTTGTCCTCATTAAGTTGTCATCTCTCCATGAGGTACCAATAACATGCCAACACACAGTTTCTAAACATTTACAGCTTAAAACAATGTTTCCACAGTTGACATCTTACCATCCCAATGTAATGAGCATAGTGGTTTAAGGGGAAAATATGACGAAGTGGAACTGTTCTTAATGTGTCCTCTGAATACTGTGGGGGTGCCTCGGTTTCCCCAATGCATTTCTTAAGTCTCTAGGTGGTGGGATAAGGGGGTGTAATTGTTGCAGAGCAAAGGGCCAGTGCACACAAATGGCCAAAACTCTGTCTCCTGGCAACTAATGGCTGGGGCCCTTCCCCCCTGCAATGAGATAGCTAAAGATGTTGGAGAACAAAGGAATCAGGTGACCTCCTGGCCCGGGAAAAGAAAAAGCCCAGAGGAGGAGGGGCTGGAGGGTTTCTCCATTCGGAGCTGGCTGGGGACGTGGAGAGAGTGCAGACATGGGTGTCTGACTCACTGCCCCCCAGAATGGACCCGGCCGAGGGGTCCTGTCCTAATTCACCCACTGCATCCACCTTTTTAGCCCACAAATACTGTTTTACATCATCACTGCACATATTCAGGAATTGTTCCCGAGTAACCACATCACACATCCCTTCAAAGCTTCCAGTGCCTTTCCCCCGCACCCACTTACCTACCAAATCTCTCATTTCATTGGCATAAATCACATTACTCAATCCAGAAGTGGAGACAGCGGCAACTTCCTGGCAGTCAGCAGCCAGGGCCACTGTGACGGGTTGGATCACAGAAACCCCCTTGGGAGCTGCTACCCGATGTGCCAAGACTACTATTGCCCCCTGCTTTCCCTGCCAAAAGTTATAATCTGGGGGCTGTCTGAAGAGTTACCGGACATCAGCGCTGGGTGTGAAAAGATGTCCACATCACAAAGAAAATACTGCTGATACCCTTGTTGGTGACATCAGTATAAAGGCAGAGGATTGAACAGGCATGGAGACTGAGTTACCATATCACCCGACTAGTAGTCCTTGCAGATCAGGACTGACCCATGCTGGTGAGGTTATTACATGTATTATCATAGCACCTAGAAGCCTTAGTTGCTGACCAGAGCCTCAGTGTGCTAGGACACTGGTTTTCAACCTGTGGTCCACAGACCCCCTGGGGTATGCAGACTATGTCAAAGATTTCCAAAGGGATCTGTATGTGCAGTCAAAAATGTTTAGGGGTCCACAAATGAAAAAAAGATTGAAAACCGCTGTGCTAGGAGATGTACAAACACGTGGGGAAGTCTGTATTGCCATTACCCTGTGTAACAGGGCACTGGCTTAAGAGGTACGGAACCAGCCCCTGTTAGCTCAGAACCTGCTAGCATAGCTCCCATCAAGGGGAACTGGCAGAGTGTGGCTCATTAAAGGGCCTGAGAGCAATCACCTGTGAGCCTGCTGAGAGGAAGGCCTCTAAAGCTGGCAGGAAGGAAGTTGGAGGGAGGCAGGGCCGGCTCCAGACCCCAGCGTGCCAAGCGCATGCTTGGGGCGGCATTTTGCCGGGAGGGCAGCAGGCGGCTCCGGTGGACCTCCCGCAGGCATGGGGCGGCGAAATTCCTAGAGCTGCCCACTGTTCCCTAAGGGGCTACCTGACTGGTATTGCATTGTATATACATGGTGGTGGGAAAATACTGGGAAATAAAAGGGCACTGGTGTGTGAAAGAGGGGTCTCCAGTGAATTTGTACCACGAGCAACGAAGCGCTCGAACACACCCACATTGTATCTATTCTATGGATTAGCAGAGCAGCTCATTCTCCAGGGCTGTTAATGTGGTACCTTTCACAATGGCAAAAAACATGAACATGTGGACTCCTCCACAAAAAAAAATGACATGAGCCAGTGACATGCAAGTTTGCTCTAGGCGTAGGTATCACATATTGAAAATCCTGCATTATAAATGTGCAAATACCGGATTCACCGAGCACTCTCCTAGAAGAGGCAGTTGGTTTAGCAGCCAAATCTGGGGATGTCTGCTCCTTGTCAGCTAACTGTTGTATGGATTCCTGTTTAACAAAAACACTAAGTAAGCAGAGTATTAATGTGGATAGGATGAAATTAAGTTTCATCTTTCAACTGCATCCAAACCTCAATGGTAAAGCAAATTAAGTTGTGAAACTTGAAAAAATGTGTATGTTAGAATGTATCAAGTAGTTAGATCACCTTTAGAACATTGCCTTTTTCAAGTTGGCCCCTGGTCTCATTCTCATATAGGTTTGCTTCCATAGACACTGAAAAAGAAAAATACATAAAGCAATGCATCAGAAAGGAAATTCCTGCAGGCCCAAGAGACTGCAGTGAAAAATATACTGCAAATACTTTGTACATATTGTTTTAAACCTTAATTCAGAGGATACTTAACATTTACAAAATCACTTCATACTCTGAAGGAATGTGCAAGGTTTTCTTTGGAACATTACCGGGAGAAAATATTCTTATAAATAAAACACACTTTTTAGCTAGATAGCAACATGATGATACACCACTATTTACAAGGAGACACATACACAATCCACTGGTTGCAAAAGAAGACATCAAGCTCTGCAAGAGATGTTTGCTATCACTAATATACCGGTATTACTGAGACACGGAAATAACTGTTCTAACTACATTCTCAGACCGGATCCTGACCTACACAATACAACTAGTTATTTTCACAACAAAAGGTGTCCATTTAGAACAAAGTATAATAAGCACATACCCTCTTTATTTGAGTAGATTTTACCTTTGAGATCTTCTCTACTTTTATCCTTCTACGTTGCTGTTCTGGCCAAGATTTGCAAAAATAGGAGCCTAATGTTAAGCCCAAAAGTCCATACATAGGCACTTGCCTGATTTTCAAGTGTTGAGCACCCAACTGCACCCACTCAAGCCAATGGAGATGTTAGGTGCTCCAGACTTTGGAAAAATCAAGCAGATTACAAGGATAAATGTAGTTTTAAGAGCCTTTTTATAAAAAAAAAAAATCAACCCCATATTTAACTTTAATTTCACTCATTTCTTAAATGTAAGTTACATCACAGCTGCATTATCCATCCTTCTCTTGCAGATGTAAATAGACCACCATAGTCTATTTTATAAAAGCAGCAAAGAATCCTGTGGCACCTTATAGACTATCAGACGTTTTGCAGCATGAGCTTTCGTGGGTGAATACCCACTTCTTCGGATGCAAGTGGTGGAAATTTCCAGGGGCAGGTTTATATATGCAAGCAAGAAGCAAGCTAGAGATAACGAGGTTAGTTCAATCAGGGAGGATGAGGCCCTGCTCTAGCAGTTGAGGTGTGAAAACCAAGGGAGGAGAAACTGGTTCTGTAGTTGGCAAGCCATTCACAGTCTTTGTTTAATCCTGAGCTGACACCATTAAACCAGTTTCTCCTCCCTTGGTTATCTCTAGCTTGCTTCTTGCTTGCTCATATATACCTGCCCCTGGAAATTTCCACTCTTGCATCCGACGAAGTGGGTATTCACCCACGAAAGCTCATGCCGCAAAACGCCTGTTAGTCTATAAGGTGCCACAGGATTCTTTGCTGCTTTTACAGATCCAGACTAACACGGCTACCCCTCTGATACTAGTCTATTTTATGATATTATATATGGATTTATTACACTCATAACAACAAAAAATTTCCCTGCTTCTTTTATTGTTTATATTTACAAGAGAAATGTTAACTCAAACTAGACCGGGTAGTTAAGGATGAACCAATATTCAAATATTTTGTTTTTTAAATCTATTTCTTAGTGTGAGTTGAGTATGTAAAGAAAGCAGCCTCCAAGTCTGCACATAATGCCTTATCCTGTTTCCAGTGAATCCAATGAAAGTTTGGCCACTGACTTTACTGAGAACAAGTTCAAGCCCATTTGCTGTGCTAGACCCATAATCTTAAACAGTTTATTTGTAAAAGATGCAATTCACCTCCAACAATGCTATGAAAAGGGACAATAATTACATCCTGTATCAATGACTGAAGTTAACTGAATATCGCCTACAAAGTAAGTGAATAGAGCTTTCAGAACTTTTCCATTAATAAAGACCCCTCCCCCCAAAAAGGGGGGGGGGCCTTTCAACACTAATTTACCTTGTTGACTGACTCGTATCGAGTTTCTGACAATCATTGAGTGTATTTTCCTTGAAAGGAGACAAAACAGACATTTCATACATTATAAATTAGAAGTTCCTATTTGCTGTGGTAAGTTTAGCCAAACCAAGCTGAAAACACTGATTATTTTGTGGGGTCATGATCAGAGTTGACAGGAAAAGAGCTAAGTACATTTTAAGAAAAAGTCAAAAGAAATTAAAATGTTTCTGGTTTGCTCAAAAATTTTCACAGCATTTTTGGATGTTTTCATTTTATTCTGGTGGGGAAAATATGACCAACACTTGGGTTTTGCTTTTTTAAGCTTTCCACTCCTCTTTCACCAGCCCAGTGTAAAAAGGGGAAAAGAGTATAAACAGTGAAAGTGTTCCCCCTCCGCCCCACCAAAACAAACTGAAGAAACTTTAAATGCTTTTTTCTAAAAAGTTGGGAAACATTTGATTTTGAATTTTTTTCAGAAAATGAAAAATTTCAACAAAATCAAGAATTTTCTTCTGAACGTTTCAATTTTGTCAAAAAGCCATTTCTCACTTAGCCAGCAGTTGGACCATCTCTAATCATGAGTCAAAGCATTTGTAATGGAATTTGTACAGCATTATTTCAGGGTTTAAGTCAGAGAAAAATGTCTTCAACTTTCAGGGCAGTGGCAAGACCCAGGTCACGTATACTGGCGTTGCAGCAATAGTACCTATTTCAGAAGAAAGTCTAGCCTGCTGCAAAGGGAAACCTTCAACCACTGTCACTCTTCACTGATGAGTTGTGTAGCTGCCTGGAGAAAAACAAAAGAGCGTATACAACCCCCTTTACTGGGCTTAGTCTCCCATGCATAAGGAGTTCATAATGGAAAGGGGACAGGCTTAAGTGCTTGTATAATGTCTAAATTATGTTGCTGTTACCTCAAGGGGTGGAGGAGAGAATCTCTCTTCAAAGTAGACAGAAGCCCCCAAGGTTACTGAACCTCATAAGTTTGTGTGGCTTCTGAGCTCTGGCACTTATAGATATCAATGCGGGCTGAATCAGGCCTCCCTCTCAAAAACCAGACACCTGGGCAGGGGGCATACAACTCTGACAATTCCATCTATCAAGACTTCATCAAATAAAATATGCAATAAATTGCAAACCAAAACATGTTCAGTGTGTTACATACGCTTCATATGGATCTCTCGCACAGAAAGTATGAAATGTTACCTGTGTTCTTTTACCGAAAAGCTTGGTTCCCCAAATAGATCTCCAAGAAGATCATCTGCACAGTGGACAATATACTGCTGTTTTTCATCATATAATTTTTTAGACAAAATATATTGGCCGAGATAGTGTTACCTACAATGCAAGTCAAGTTTGGTATATTAAATATATTTAGAACTTTAAAGTAAAAAACCCATATAAAACAACCGATTTCAACCCCCTAAAAAGTCTATTCTCCTTTCAATCATGCCCTGCAACTCCATATTAATATTAACAGCGTTATAAATAAATACTATTTTACATAGCAGTTTTTATCTGTAGTTCTCAAAGCTATAGACGGTACTCCATTTTACAGACAGAGAAATGGTGGTATAGACGTTAAGTAACTTGATCGAGGTCACAAAGCAAGACTGTGACAGAACCAGGAACAGAACCACCTCCCAGCTTCCACACCGATGCCCTATCCAGTACACCACATTATTTTTCTTTCATTATGGGGTAACTAATAAGTGTGATAAACTTGTAAGAGTGAAACTTATATTTATTGCTTTCAATCATTCCAAATGAGAAATTGTGATAATTTACCTCCTCCAGTGTTAAAGTGCCTTTTGGGGCACCAGCAAATTTTAACAACTTCAAGAATAGTGGCTTCGGTTTAAACTGAAAGAAAAAAAAAAGCAAATAACGTATTTAATTTTTATAGTGCATGTTCTTTCCAAAGAGTCCAAAGCACCATAGATTACTTGAGCATTACACCCACAAAAACTATGTTATTTGAAAAGTCAAGCACCTCAAAGTTAGGATATGGCAGATTTTTGGTTCCCCGTGCAACCATAATTTTGTCACTCACCCAATGCATTTACCATTCACATCAAAAGAAACAAGGGTCCTGTGAAAATCTGTGTGTCATCACATAATTTAAGACTGTGCCAAAATACATATGCACATGGAGGCTAAAGTAAGGTTGCACAGGCAACGACAGTCTTTGCAACCTAAATAAGATTTGGTTACATGCTTAGGTAATTTCCTAGGTTTTTCTTTTTAAGAAAAAAGATAAACAAATCCTATTACACGCAACTATAACAATCCTCCCTCGCCCAAATCATACATCATCACTTGGGTGTGAACCCTGAACTTTCAGACTGCTCCCCTTTGAACTACAAGACTTACTACATTATCTGGTAAGTAGAAGGCTGTTATCCCAAGGGGGGACCCAGCCGCTCTCTCTTGAACCACCAGGCGGTGTGGCAGCTCCTACCCCACATGGTGCCCTCAAAGTGAATCAGCTAGCTCATTAGAACTATTTGCAGGGTTTGGGCATAAGCCCATCTCTCTCTCCCCACATCGCCTTGTGCAACAGCAGCTCTAACAGTTCTTAAGCATTCCCAATACAGAGTGCAATGCTGCTGTTGCTGGTTCAGCAGCAGCATGAATCTGGTCCGTTCTTGTTCAGAAAGATTTTGTCTCAAGGGTGAAATAACTAAAGAACAGGTGAGAGAAGGGAAATGGCTTTTTTTAAAAATGCATCTCTCAGCAAAACCTGAACTGAATGTCATGGGACAAATCGGGCAGCTCTTCAGACCAAGGACTTTCCTTCTGCCGTATTTCAAAGGTTTCATGCAACCCATGAAGCAGCTAGAGCTTCTAAAAACAAAGGGCCACAATAATTTTTTATACGGAAAGTGTTAGGCAACCTAATTACTGGCTCAGCCCAGTAATACAAACATATCACTGAAATGCAACAGAAGGATATATAATAGAGAGGAACAAACTCCATCAAATCAAGTGTCAGAGTATAATTAGGAAGTCCAAAAAAGAATTTGAAGTAAAACACAAAAACTAACAGCAAAATTTTTAAAGCACATCAGAAGCAGGAAGTCTGCCAAAGAATCAGTGGGGCACTAAGATCGAGGTGCTAAAGGAGCACTCAATGAAAACAAGGCCACTGCATCAGTCTTCCCTGCAGAGGATACGGGGGAGATTCCCATACATCAGCCATTCTTTGTAGGTAACAAATTTGAGGAACCAGACTGAGGTGTCAGTAAAGGTGGTTTTGGAACAAACTGATAAATTTAAGTGTAGTAAGTCACCAAGACCAGACTGATATTCACCCAAGAGTTCTAAAGGAATTCAAACATGAAACTGCAGGGTAACAACTGTGGTAGATAACCTATTCTTTAAATTAGCCTCTGCATTAGATGTCTGGCAAGTAGCTAACATAATACCGATTAAAAAAAAAAAGGCCTCAAGGCAATGCTGGAAATTACAGGCTGGTAAGCCTAACATCACAATCAGGCAAACTGGCTGAAACTGTGTGTCTGACAATTGTGTTCTTTACTATAGATCAAGGGTAGTCAATTATTTTTTATCAAGGTCCAAATATCTTGGTCATGATGTAGGCAAAGTCCAGACTCCAAAAAAAATAATAAAATACAGTGCAGTAACAATAATTACGAGTAAATAAGATTTTGGGGTCCATTTAAAAGCATCTGGCAGTCTGGATTTGGCCCGTGGTCCGCCTATTGACTACCCCTGCTATATAGGAACACGATACGTTGAGGAATAGTCAATGGCTTTTGTAAAGGGACATCATGTAGAATCCAATCTAGTAAAATATGTGGACAAGGGTGATCCAGTAGATATACCTGGACTTTCAGAAGGTCTTTAACAAGGTCTCTCACCAAAAGGTTATTAAGCAAACTAAGCAGTCCTGGGATAAGAGGGAAAGTCCTCTTCTAGATCAGTATTAAAATACAGTAAACAAAGGGTACAAATAAGTGGCCAGTTTTCAAAATGGAAAGAGGCTAATAGTGGGGTCCCTCAAGGATCTGTACTGGGACCAGTGCTGGTCAATATATTAATAAATGATCTAGAGCACGGGGTAAACAGCGAGTGGCAAAGTTTGTAGACAATATAAAAATACTCAAGATTGGGCTGACTGAAGAGTTACAAATGGATCTCACAAAACTCAGTGACTGGGCAACAAAATGGCTGATGAAATCCAATCATAGAATCGTAGGACTGGAAGGGACCTTGAGAGGTCATCTAGTCCAGTCCCCTGCACTCCAGGCAGGGGACTAAGTATTATCTAGACCATCCCTGACAGGTGTTTGTCCAACCTGCTCTTAAAAATCCCCAATGATGGAGATTGCACAACCTCCCTAGGCAATTTATTCCAGTGCTTAACCACCCCAACAGGAAGATTTTGCTAATGTCCAACCTAAACCTCCTTTGCTGCAATTTAAGGCCATTGCTTCTTGTTCTATTCTCAGAGGTTAGGAGAATAATTTTCCTCCCTCCCTCCTGCAACGACTTTTTATGTACTTCCAAATTGTTATGTCCCCTTCTCAGTCTTCTCCAGATTAAACAAACCCATGTTTTTCAATCTTCCCTCATGGGTCATGTTTTTTAGATTTTTAATCATTGTTGCGGCTCTTCTCTGGCCTTTCTCCAATTTGTCTACATCTTTTCTGAAACATGGCACCCAGAACTGAACACAATACTCCAGCTGAGGCTAATCAGCGCAGAGTAGAGCAGAAGAATTACTTCTCATGTCTTGCTTACAACACTCCTGGCTAATACAGCCCAGAATTTTTGCTCTTTTTTTGCCACAGTGTTACACTATTGACTCATATGTAGCTTGTGATAAATGTAATGTTGGTAAGTGCGAAGTAATGCACACTGGGAAAAGTAATTCCAGCCATACATACAAAATGGAGTCTAAATTAGTTGTTATCACTCAAGAAAGATCTTGGAGCCATTGCAGATAGTTCTCCGAAAATAGCCACTCAGTGCATAATAAGGCACTAAATACCATAATGCCTCTAGCTAAATCCATGGTAAGCCCACACCTTGAATATTGTGTGCAGGTCCCCTCTCAAAAAAGATATATTCGAATTAAAATAAATGTGGAGAGGGCAAAAATGATTAGGGGGTATAAAACAGCTTGTGTATGAGGAGAGATTAAATACACTGAGACTGTTCATCTTAGAAAAGAGATGAATCATAGAATCACAGAATATCAGGGTTGGAAGGGACCTCAGGAGGTATCTAGTCCAACCCCCTGCTCAAATGACCTCAAGGGAATATGACAGAGAATTATGAAATCATGAATGGTGTGGAGAAAGTGAATAAGGAAGTATGTGAAAGGGTAAATAACAACATAAAACTATGAATCACCCAGTAAATTTAGTAGGCAGAAGATTTAAAACAAACACAAGGATGTACTTCTTCACCCAATGCACGCTCAACCTGTGGAACTTGGTGCCAGAGGATGTTAAGAAGGCCCAATGTATAAGTGGGTTCAAAAAAGTTCATTAATGGCTATTAGCCAAGATGGTCAGGGACGCAACCCCATGCTGTAGGTGTCCCTAAACTTTGACTGCCAGAAGCTGGCACTGGACAACGGGATGGATGGATCACTCAATAAATTGTCCTGTATCATTCATTCCTCCTGAAGCATCTGGCACCAGCCATTGTCGGAAGACAAGATTCTGGGCCAGGTGGACCAGTGGTCTGACTCAGTATGGCCATTCGTATGTTTTCACAACAGATTCATGAAGGGAATGAACATCTCACTGAAATAGAGAGAATATACCATAAGTAGAAAGAACCTCGGGCTAGTCTACACTGGCAGCGCTTTAACGTGGCTTGTGTAGTCGCAGCAGAGCGCTGGGAAAGAGCTCTCCCAGCCAGGGCTGGCTCTAGGTTTTTTGCTGCCCCAAGCAAAAAAAATTTTGGCTCCCCCCCCCCGATTTTTTTTTGCTTTTGCACTTTGAAGTTTTGTTTTGACTGCAGGGCCGCCCAGAGGAGGGGGGGACAAGTGGGGCAATTTGCCCCAGGCCCCGGGCTCCGCAGGGGCCCCCACGGGAATGGCTGACGTTTCCTCCCCGGCCCCAGCCGACCTCGCCACCGCCCCTCTCCCGGAGCCTCAGCCCATCCAGCAGCGTCCCTGGATTCTGCTGCAGCGTGGCTCCGATGGGGCCCCTGAGCAAAAGTAACAGTTTCAGCCAGATATCTAGGCACTGGGACAGAGGCTGGGTGAGAAGCTGAGGGTTAAGGTAAGCCAGCCATATTTAGCAGGTGCCCCCTATGAGACTGAACTCAGGCCAGGGGGCCATTCAGGCGAGGCATAAGGAGCATACAGAAGCCTGTGCGGTTACAATTAAAGCTGGGTGATTTTTTTGTTCAATCAAAACAACATTTAAGAAAAAATGTGCAGAAAAATGTTGTTTTGTTCAACTTTCGTTTTCCACTTAAATTAAAGTCTTTAAAAATGGTTTTCATGGATCTTTTCCTCCCTTGGGCTTTCCTTCGCCTCGCTCCCTTTTCCCTCCCGGGGCGGGAAGAGAAAAAGATAAAGAGGGAGAAAAAGGAGGCAGAGTAGAGGGGTAACAATGCATTGAAAACCTTGGAGGCTTTTTTGGTTCTTGTTTCACCAAGCAGAAAAACAAAAACAAACAAACAAATAAAAACCCTGCTAAACATTTCAACTGAACTGAGATTTTTTAGAATCCTTGACCCATCCTGCTCCTTGTCCCCTGACAACCACCTCCCCAAGACCCCCCCTTTCCTGTCCTCTGACCACCACCCCAGAACCTCTGCCCCGACTGTGTTGTACCAATATAATAAAAACCAGCAGGATCTTATTAAGTGGGATAAGGCAAAGATGCCACATTTATTGTAAATATTATAATAAAATGGAAGATAACAGCAAACAACGTTGTTTGACTACTTATTCCTATGATTACTTTTATATATGTATATATGTATATCCATTCACACAATCATTCATACAAGTTCTGTGTAGATATTATAGTTACCAGCCTGAAGTTGCTTGTGACAGAATACTGGCCAGGTATCCTGTACACAAGAGTGGAGCCGAGTCCGGGTCAGGTGCACCTGATGCTCCTGGGGGCTGACAGCAGAACCGTTGACTCAAAGTCCTTATTCTCCAGGGTTCAGTTTTATAGGGATTTTTCCCTATGTTAGGTCTTCATTCTGCTGTTGCCAGATCAATCAGCAGATAGCTGGTTCCATTCTGTCCTTTGTTTCCTTTGAGGTGCCGGGGTGGATTCCAGTTCACCCTCCTTCCAGTTCTTTATCCTTTTGGGGTGTGAGACTCCTTGATAAAGAAACTATAAAATAAATGTAGTTAAGATAAAAAGTATATGTGAATGAGTGTCTAGTTTAAATGTTGAATGAATGATTAGGGAGTTACCAAGCCTGAAAAAGTCAGTGTCGGCCGAAGAAGGTGTCAAGTGGAATCAACCAGATGACCCCCGGAGGGCGAACTGGAATCCACCCTGGCACCTCAAAGGAAACAAAGGACAGAATGGAACCAGCTATCTGCTGATTGATCTGGCAACAGCAGAATGAAGACCTAACATAGGGAAAAATCCCTATAAAACTGAACCCTGGAGAATAAGGACTTTGAGTCAACGGTTCTGCTGTCAGCCCCCAGGAGCATCAGGTGCACCTGACCCGGACTCGGCTCCACTCTTGTGTACAGGATACCTGGCCAGTATTCTGTCACAAGCAACTTCAGGCTGGTAACTATAATATCTACACAGAACTTGTATGAATGATTGTGTGAATGGATATACATATATACATATATATAAGTAATCATAGGAATAAGTAGTCAAACAACGTTGTTTGCTGTTATCTTCCATTTTATTATAATATTTACAATAAATGTGGCATCTTTGCCTTATCCCACTTAATAAGATCCTGCTGGTTTTTATTATATTGGTACAACATTTTGGTGGAGAATAGCGAAAGGGGGATTATTGGTATTTTTGCCTCACTTATTGTAAACCATTCTGTGTGCACACAACCGGCTCTACAGAGCACGGTTCTATTCTTGGTTAACCAAAACTGCTGGCCCCCGTGTGGGTAGCAAGAAAATAAAGAGCTCATAAGATTTTTAACAAAACCTGCTGGCCCCCGGGTGGGTAGTAGGAAAAAATTGTTAACAAAAACTGCTGGCCCCCGTGTGGGTAGTAGGAAAAGTAAAATTGTTAACTAAATCTGTTGGCCTCCGTGAAGGTAGCAGAAAAAGAAAAATATATATATATATCAGGAGCAACAAGAGGGTCCCAGGGACCAGACAGTGCTGCTCGCTGAATAAAATTTAAAATGTTTAAGAAAAGGCAAGAGAAAACAGTCCCAGAGGAAGAAATGAAGTCAAAAGTAACTTCTACCTCACCTTTTATTAAAGAGATAACGCCTTTTCAACAAATTATCCAAAGATATGGGCACAGTCCTTGGACTGAACAAGCCCTTGCAGATATCTGCACCATTTCGGACCTAGAGGATAGATTGGCTCAATATATCCTCATATGCAAACCCCTAACCGCGGCAAAAAGAGACGCCGCAGGACTCTGGCTGCTGTGGGAGGCTTGTAATAACAGCTACCTCCGACTAACAGCCTGTAAAGAGGAAACAATATTTTTAACAGAAAAAATATCCCAATTAGAAAAAGGGGTGGAAAATTGGAAAGTGATGGCAACAAATTCTCACAACCAAATGGAAATAATTAAACAAGCGTTACAGGAAAGTAAAAGTAAAGAACTATTCCTGACGGACCAAATTACAGCCTTCACAGAATTAGAAAAAGAAAATCAGGCTTTGATCAAAGAAAACCAAATTCTACAGGGCATGGTTAAGAAATTAACATTAGAACAAGGCAAAACCTCGGGAAACCATACCCACTGCGATTCTATTATTAAGCAGTTAAAACACAAATTAGGTTTTGCAACCCGCCAAGTAGCAGCTGTCACGTCAGGAGAATGGAACCCAACTGAATGTAAAAAACAATTGGATTGGGACCCAGATATTTGGGACCCCCGGGAAATTGACCAGAGAGACATCTGGCATGACCCACAAGAGGGTCTTGTAGCTCCGGTGGCAGCTATAGAACGGCGCACGGTGACCACCCCGGTAGACGGTGGGGGGAATCAACAGGTCACTATCGGTCCAGCATCAGCCTCAGACTTAAAAGCAATGGCTGATCATTTGGGAACACTAAATAGAGAAACCTTCTCCCGATGGTGTACCAATGCCATTCTGTTGGCAGGGAGAGAAGCACTCACTACTCAGGAAATTTATCGCCTCATGGGCATATGTGCGGCACCAGAAATACGAGCAGCCCTGGACCGCATAAGAATTGGCGCTGATGATAGTGAGCTAGCTCTAATGGTCACCTTTGGAGAACAAATAGGCAGGCGCAATTTTATTGCTCAAGCCGTAGCCTCTACTCAGGACACTAACGAAGATCCTGAAAATTATCTCACCAGGTGGGCCCTAATGCAGGTTATGTCCGGTATAGTAACCGTACCTGCTAATACGGATTTAGATTTAATCCCCTTCTCTGTACCATCTCTTAGGGACTGCGCTGCCTCACTACTTCCCTACTATTCAGGCAAGCTTGCAGTCTGGCAGGATGGGCACCCTGCCACCTTAAGAGAATTAAAAGGGATGGTACAAGAGATAACTACCCACGCTGGACCCAAGCCCAATATTAAAAAGGAAAGGGTGGCATATGTGGCAGCAATGGAGCCAACAGTCACCTATTCAAATGAAAGTGGGACAAAGGGTTTTGCAGGATCCCGTGGAGGGCACTCAAAAGTCAAATTTAGGGGAAGGGGGAATAACCAGTCCAGGGGTCGGATGTACCCAGACCTTCAAAGATTTCAGTCAGCCGAAAACAGTAATCAGCCGGAAAGACCCGGTGCTGATGTGTGCCGCATGGCATGGAGGCTATTATTACAGATGGGAGGAGATAGACAAAAGTGGGATAAGGCCCCCTTGGCTGATATCATGACCGAGATTCTTAGATTACAGGACCAGCGAGGAGTCATATCTGAGGTCACCACCCCAAGCGCTCCTTTAGATTATCAGGATTACTCCTAGGGAAGCCCACTGGACGTGGAACCCCCACTTGGCATAGGAGCCCAACAGTGGAGGTTTATAGGAGAATTGACCTGGGATCCAGGAGGAAGACCCTATATCTACGTCCAGCAGGGAAATCAAGCTCCTATGATGGCTCTAATTGATACTGGAGCTTCCGTCTCTCTAATTAAAACTGCTCCTCTAGCAGGAACAAAAGGGCAAAATATGATATTACACTCATTTCAGGGAAAACCCAGCACCGGACAAGAATGGGTGCAGGTACCATTCTCTGTTCAAGGATTCCACACCACTGGGAATCTGATTCAAACAAAACATATGACGGATGCCGTGATCCTAGGCACGGACTGGTTGTTCAAAAATAACATTATTATTGATCTCCCCAGGAGCGCTCTATGGAGACTGGAAACCCTCCCCCCTTATCTCCCTACAGCAAGCCGTGATACGTTTGTCAGTAACAGAAGCGATAAACTAGTTGCTGCACTCACGGCAGAACAGCAGGAGAAGTGGCGTTTTAAATTCCCCGCGGTCTGGACCCAGAAGAAAACAGATTGTGGTAGAATTAATGCTTGTGTTAAAATTGTAGGTGAACTGGTGTCCCCACAGAAGCAATATCGGTATCCCAGGGAAGCAGAGACACAGCTTGTCCAAATCATCCAGGACCTGGAAGAGCAGGGATTAATTAGAAAAACTAACTCCCCTTTTAACTCCCCTGTCTGGCCAGTCATGAAGGCAGATGGGCAATCCTGGAGACTGACCATTGATTACAGGAGAATCAACAAAGGAAGTATACCCATGGCCCCCATCGTGGCAGATATGACACATGTCATCCAAAAGGTGCAAGCCACCTCCAGGTATTTTTCAGTTATAGATCTGGCTAACTGTTTCTTTGCCATCCCATTACATCCTGATTCACAGGACCGATTTGCCTTCACCATCAGGGACCAGCAGTACACATTTCAGCGCCTACCCCAAGGATTCCAAGATTCTCCAGCTATCGCCCACAAACATGTGGTAGATATGCTGGACCAGTTAAGTCCCTCTGATAGACCACTTGTCTATTCCTATGTGGATGATATTTTGGTTTTTGGCCAGCTCGAGACACAGGTGCAGAGACTTACAGAGGACGTCCTTGCACTGATCCAGGACACCGGCTTCAAGGTAAGCCTGGAAAAAGCACAATTGGTGCAAACCCAGGTCGTCTACCTAGGTATTATCATTGGCCAGGAGGGAAGGCAGGTAGATCAAAGAAAGGTACGGGCTTTAATTGAAATGCCAGCCCCTACCGATGTACACTCTTTAAGGGTTTTGCTGGGCGGATTTAACTTTCTACGACCCCATATCTACAAATATGCAGAAATTACACTTCCTCTGTGGAAACTGCTAAAGAAGAAGACGCATTGGGAATGGGGTCCAGATCAGGAGAACGCCTTAAATATCCTGAAGCAAAAAGCCCTAACAGCCCCTGCTTTACGCTTCCCGGATGAATCTAAACCATTTGTCATCCGGTTAGCAGCTAATGAGGTGGCCATGGCGGCTACTCTCTTGCAACAAAATGAAAACCAAACTTTGGTACCTGTGGCTTATGAGTCTAAAAAACTACAGGGAGCTGAACTAAATTTTGACGCCTGTGAACGTGAATGCCTGACAGCGGTATGGGCTGTTCAGTCTTTTGAGCCGCTTACCGGCAGTGCCCCAATCACTATACAAAGCACACATACGCCTCTAAAATACATCCTATCTGGAAAACTAATAGGAGGCAGGGTGTCTAACACCCGAATGGCACAATGGACTCTAACACTGGTAAACAGAGGAGTCCGGACTGACACAGTATCTAAACCTGACATGCTGACACATGCTCTTATTGAAAAAGGGACTAAGCACGTATGTCCAGCAGTCACACTAGAACAGAGAATAGCACAAGCCCAAGCACCCCCCCTGGGAGACTTGGATACTGTGGGTCAGGAGAAAAATATCTGGTTCACGGATGGCAGCTCCATGGTGGTGCACAGTAAAAAGAGAATCAGATATGCAGCCATCAATTTAGAAGAGGAAGTACTGAAGGGGTACTTGGATCATGGCTCAGCACAACATGCTGAACTCCATGCCATATACCAAGTCCTAAAACAATATGAAACAGAAAACTGCCCCAAGACTGTATACATCTATGCTGACAGCAATTATTGTGTGAACGGGGTGCAATATTGGATGTTTGATTGGCAGAGGAACAATTGGAAAGCCGCAGACGGGAAAGAGATAGCATATGTAAATGAATGGAGGTGGATTTATGCCTGGGTTACCTCTCATCCCAACCAGCTGAAAATCAAACATGTCAAGGCACATGGAAAAGGCTCCGCAGCTGAAACAGTATGGAACAACCGTGCTGATGCCATAGCCAGAGATTATGAAGGGATAGCAGCGGTGACCCGAAGGCAGGAAAAGAAGGTATTAGAAGCAGTCCACATCCCAGGAAGAATTGAAAGGCAGGAACTGGTGAACATAGCTCATCAGTTCATGCATGAAGGAGTGGAAGGGACGCTGGGAAGATTAAAGCAAGTGGCAGAATGGAAGGGGATGAGAGATGATGTGGATACATGGGTCAGAAATTGTATTCAGTGTGCCAAAGATAAAGCGCGTCCTCTGCACCAGCCTCAGATGCTACATCAAAGAAGGCTGGGACCCTGGCATAGAATCCAAATAGACTTCATTGATAAATTGCCAAGGAGTCAAGAAGGATTTTGATATCTACTTGTAATCATGGGCGCCGACTTATATGGGGCTCTGGGGCTTTAGCCCCAGGAATATTTTCAAGCAGGGGCTCTGCTCCACCAATGTTTTCTCCCCTGCTTGGAGGGAGTGCGGCCGCCGCCGCCGCCAGGGCTGGAGAGCTTCCCCCCTTCCCCTCCCCTCCCCTCCCCTCCCCGCCCGGCCCCAGAGAGCTTAACTTCCTGAACGCAGGCAGCATGTCTCTCTCAGTCTCTTCCTTACCGCTGCTGCCTGCTGCCGCTTGACTGTAGCATCCCGGAGACTCGGAGTGAAGGGGAGGGGGGAGGGGGGCCCGCAGTACTGGCAGGCAGCCGTCTCCTCTGCCCCGCCCTCAGAGGCAACAACACAGGCAAGGCAAGGGAGAGAGACACGCCTGCGTTCAAGCAGGGAAACTCCAGCCTCGGGGGCGGGGCAGAGGAGACGGCTGCCTACCAGCACTGCGGGCCCCCCCTCCCCCTTCTGCTGCTGCCGGCTGCTGCCTAACAGCAATGCAAGCAAGCTGCTGTTGCTTGCTGGAGCACCGGCCGGGGGGGGGGCCTGTGCCATGGGCTTGGCATCCCTCCCCTCCCCCTACCTGGAGGAGATGCAAAGGGGACTTCCGGCCAGGACTCAGAGACTGACCTCACTCACCTGAGATGGCTGCTGGAGCTTCCGTGAGTGTTTGACCCTATGATTCCCCCCCCAGCCCCCACTCCTGCCCAACGCTGGGGAAGGGGCAGCCCCATGCCATCCCCTCCCACTGCCCCCCCCCCAGTGAAGCTACGGTGAGGGGCAGCAGGCTGCAGCAGGGGTCAGGGAGGCAGGAAGCCATATGAAGGCAGTGCCCCTCCCCTCCAGCATCCACCCACCACAGGGCAGATGGGGGAGGGGATTCATAGACCTACCTGAGCAGCTGGGGCTTGGGTGAATTTTATTACACCCAACCCTGCTCCCCCGCCCCATAGCCATCACCGTGCAGACCCCACTTCTGCCCCATGCTGGGCAAGGGGCAGCCCCATCCACAGTGAAGTTATGGTGAGGGGCAGCAACATGGAAGGCCACCTGTGATGGCAACCCCCACCCCCTAGTACCCATCATAGAGGAGGTGAGTGAGCTTTCTGGACCTGAGGGGCCCTAGGAGCATGTGCAGTGACTGTGGTGCAGAGTGAGTGTGCTCTGGGGGGCAGGGGGAGAGGAGGGGTCCCTCCCCTGGAGCTTGCTGCTGCCAGTGGTGGTGATGGGGAGCCCTCTCTGGCTCTAGCCCTGGGGCAGCCTGTCTGCACCCCAAGTTCCTCATCCTCAGCCCTGCCTCACCCCAAAGCCTGCACCCCCAGCACCGAGCACGCTCCTGCACTGTGATCCCCTCATCCCCAGCCCCACCCCAGAATCCTCACCTGAGGGGAAAAACATGCAACTTAAATTTGGTGGTCAGTTTGGAGTATCATTGTATTTAGCACAATATTTGATTATTTTACACCCTTCAAAGCATGTAACTGGTTGTATACAGGTGTTTTCTCTGAATACTGTCTGTGTGCCTCAGTTTCCCCAATGCATTTCTTAAGGCTCTAGATGGTGGGATAAGGGGTGTGATTGTTGTAAAGCCCTAGAGGGCCAGTGTGATGGTGTCTGCACAGAGAATGGCCGACACCCTGTCTTCGGGCAACTGATGGCCTGGGCCACTCTCCTGCAAGGTGCCAACTGACGGTGTTGGAGAACAAAGAGATCAGGTGGCCTCCTAATGCCTGGAAAAGAGACAAAGGCCAGAGAGGAGGGAGAGTCAGTGCCTGTGCAGACTTTTGGGAAGCGCATGGTGTAGAAGAGGATGCTGGGATGCTCTAGAACAGGGGTTGGCCGCAAGCTGATTTTTCATGGCATGTGGTGCAGGCTGAGCTGCTCAGCCCAACCTCGTTCTGGGGTTCCCTCTGCTGGCCCTTACTAGCCAGAGTTCCCGCAACCCCACTCACCTTGCTTCCAGTTGGAGTTTCAGCGCAGGCCCCCTGCCCTGCTCAGCCCTACCAGCCACCAACTCCACTCACCGCAGCTGCCAATCTGGGGTTCCAGCCTCTGACCTCCTGCCAGCCAGTTATCAACTTATAACTCAGAAGCCTGTGTGCAACTTAAAGTATCTAAATAGGTGCCACCAGACATTGGAAAACTCAACAAGGAAAAGCAAAGGCAAGGATCACAGTAAACTAATAAGATCTGCATTTTAATTTAATTTTAAATAAAGCTTCTGAAACATTTTGAAAGCCTTGTTTACTTTACATACAACAGTAGTTGTTATATATTATAGACTTATAGAGATACCTTCTAAAAACAGTCAAATGTATTGGGGGGAGGGTTGGGATCATAGTTTAGTGGTTTGATCATTAGCCTGCTAAACGGAGGGTTGTGAGTTCAATCCTTGAGGGGGCCATTGGGGGATTGGTCCTGCCATAAGCAGGGGATTGGACAAGATAACCTCCTGAGGTCCCTTTGAACCCTAATAATCTATGATTACTGGCACATGAAACCTTAAATTAAAGTGTATGCATGAAAACTCAGCACACCACTGCTGAAAGGTTGGTGACCCCTGCTCTAGAACTACTCCATACAAAGACAGTCAGGACTCTGGGGGAGCCTCCTCTCTCTGAGCAGACTGTCTCCAGGACAAGAAGCTTACACCTTCCTGGGTCTGACCTCGGAGCATTCAGCATGCGCTGTCCGCACAGGTGGGGCTCCTAGGTAAGCTAGAGGGTCCTGCACCCCAACTCCACAGTCAGACGTGACTCTCAGTCAGTTGGTAATACAGGAGGCTTATTAGATGACAGGAACACGGTCTAAAACAGAGCTTGTAGGTACAGAAAACAGGACCGCTCAGTCAGGTCCACTTCTGGGGCTGTGTTCCCCAGCCCCAAGTTCTGGGTGCCTCTCTATTTCCCCAGCCAGCTCCAAACTGACAGTCCCTCTAGCCCCTCCTCTGGCCTTTGTGTCTCTTCCGGACAAGGAGGCCACCTGATCTCTTTGTCCCCAATACCTTCAGTTGGCATCTTGCAGGGGAAACTGAGGCACCCACACAGTATTCAGAGAAAATATTAAGAACATTCCCACTTCATCACAACAAGTGCAACAAAATATAATACTGTATATTGAAGTAGGCAAGTGCTGCTTCTGACTTTCCACTTTTAATTGACCCTTGTAATCTTGTGGCACTGACGTGTTGTAGCTTCATTTTATATCGGCTTACAGGGCGGAAGTGGGGGGGCACCACTATTTTGGGCCCCACCAAAAATTATACAGACCTGCCGCCTATGTGTAAAAGGTGAGAGGCGGCACCTTACTACGTAGAGGGGTTGCACCTCATACGTCAGGAGTGACGTGTAACTTGTTTGTACCTGTATAGAAGAATGCATCCCTGGAGCGGTGTCTTTGTCCAGCCGAGGGGGCAGTGGAAAGTCCCGCCAGGGGGCACTTTCTTGTAGTATGCCCTGTAGAGTAACAATCTAGAGGGAACTATCATCGTGCTTCATTTGACAATAAACCTGGCCGACGTGCCTTCGTACCTTACTAGACTCTGTGGTCATTGGGGGTTCTCTTCGGGTCTGCTGTGTCAGCTATCTTCGAAGAGCTGGGACAGCACACAGAGGGAACACACGCACGCAGCTGAGTGATAGCAACATTGAACAGAGCAGAGCACCACACCGGTAGCACTCTGACAACACTGGTGACCCCGACCTCTGATCTGCTGAGTAAGCGAGCTGTCCGCTGTAAGAATCGCAATCTAACATGGCAGAAAACCTCGAGCTAGGGAACCCCCTGATCCCCTCCCTTATGATCCCCACGGAGTTTGATAACTCTTGGACCTGCTGGATTGCCAGTAAAGGGGTCCATATGAATTTTAAAAAGAGAGTGGGGAAACATGGACTGGCATACGTAGAGCGATGGTAGAAACCGAGGCTCTGAAAAATAGTAATAAAAGTAAAAAAGCAAGAATTCTGCAACTAATGTCTATGGCAGTGAGATGGTTGAAACAGCACACCACAAATGTGGCAGGGCAAGTAACAGTAACAAAGAAAGAGTTAAAAGAATCAAAAGAAGCTACACAGCCCTGGAATGCTCCCACCCCCCTTGCAGGGTGGCAAGCAGCCCAGAGACAACCAGTACAGGAACAGAGTGAAACACTGGAATCAGCTGTAAGGAACCTACAAAAAAACCCAACAAAACATGTGCCGTCCCCTGTTATAAATCTTGGTGGTAAACAGCAGGCTTCAGGTAGCTACCCTGTGCCTGAAGAATGGGGACAGAAGTGGAAAAAGGTGGCCCTAGTAAAATTAAAAGATGAAACTGGGTCCACTGCATTGCAACCACCACTTTATGATAAAAGCCGGGTTCCAGTTAAACTTAAACCGGAACCTAGACTGGTGCCTGTCAGAACGGGACAAGTAAGTGCACAGAAGGAAAGAGTAGCAAACAATACTCACTGAATTGGTAAAAAATGGAACAGTTCACAGAGCACATTAGGACACAGGAGCTGCGACTCGAGCGCAGGGGAGTGAATAAAAAAGAATTTCAAAGTAAAAAACTGAAATTAAGTGAATTGACACCTAGAATTGATGCATTAACACATGGAGCTGCCCAAAAACAGTTAACTGCAGCAAAAAAAAGGGCACTCCCACCATCCATTTGGCATGCAGACAAAAGCAACAGACACTGGGGGAACAAATTCAGGTTTTACAAGAGCAGGTAACTACCCCCACTCTGCTCTCAGAGCCAAGATAAAAACCAGGGGCGCAGTTCCCAACTGTGCAGGTTCCCAATTGCTTTGACCCACGGAACCACACTCCGCGCTCATATCTGAAAATAGAACCTTCTTTCTCAAATATTTTTACATACCGGTTAAGTTTTGTCCTTTATATGTTTTCTCAGTTTGCTAAACTTGCTGCTGCTGCCTGTACTTTCAAATACCTTGATGGAGTTAACCTCTCTTGGCTCAGGTCTCGCTACCTTCCTAGGTTGGTCTTCACCCCCACCCCCTTCCCCTCCCTGCCTCTCCTCACTTCGGCTCTCTCTCTTTGTTTTAAAAGTTAAAAGTTATAGTTTTTACAGAAACCTCCAAAAAATAAAGCAATTGAAAACAGAACAAAACAAGAAACAAAAAGAAAACAAGGTAAAAACTATTTTAAAATCATGGTTGGGGTGTAATCATAGCATTAGCAGCACCATTTTTTTGTGCAAAGTTCAAAAAGGTTTCAGTTACAAATATATGTACATATATTTCTGCCTCAACAAATAATGCAATTGCAAACAAAAATAATTCTCTTTTATCAATCAGTTTTGTTTTTTAAGTTTTTGGTTTTTTTAAATTTGTTATTCAAAGAAAAAATGTAAGGGGAAACCTCAACATTAAGGTAAAGATAATATTAACAAAATGTCAATTTCTTGTTTGGGCTTTTTATAAACTTGCTTGCACTTTTAAATATAGTTATAAGAATGTCATAACCAAAATGTTTTAAAACAACAATTTATGCATAAAGCTAACCAAACAATTTCAACAGGTTTCCACCTTTGGTTCCCAAACATAAAGCATCTTGAAAGTATACCGTCAAATACCCTCAAAGTATTTGCATGCATCTGTATTTAAAATTTATTTTGGTTTAATTTTCTATGCTTTTCTTTTGTTATGTTATGTTATGTTAATAGGGAGCAACGGTTGTTAAAGTTTGTGCTTCTAAACAGTTAACAAAAGTGAAATTGGTATCACAAGCAAATTAACTCTAAAAAGCTAGTTAAAATTATGTTGCTAACTCTTGTTGAAACAAAAGCGTTCAGCAAGGGAAAGCAATACACCTTCTCGTGGAAGATTATGAACATTTATTTTAGCCGTTAAGCATTACCTTTAGTATGAAATATTAGTAATGCACCCCAAATGAAAATGAATGTCTATACAACAATTGCAAAAGTATAGCTTGTGTTATAAAAGACTTGGTCCCTATTACATTGTAAACAAAGTTAAAACTGTGTATTAAGTTTGGGTTACTGAAAACAAACAAACACAAAAATCTTTACTATGTTAACTAACAAAAGTTGTTTAAGTTGCATCCCACAGACCAAAGACACCAGAAAATATCACACCCTGAAGACGCTGTATACAGTGAAGAAACCCTCAAGCATCAAGAAAAGAAAAATGAAGTGCTTTATAAATAAGAGACTGGTCAAATACACCTCTACTTTAGTTTAGTATCAACTAGATAACTCTAGTTTAGTATCATCTGCAAACTTTGCCACCTGACTGTTTACCCCTCTCTCCAGATCATTTATGAATAAATTGAATAGGATTGGTCCTAGGACTGACCCTTGGGGAACACCACTAGTTACCCCTCTCCATTCTGAGAATTTACCATTAATTCCTACCCTTTGTTCCCTGTCCTTTAACCAGTTCTCAATCCATGAAAGGACCTTCCCTTTTATCCCATGACAGCTTAATTTACGTAAGAGCCTTTGGTGAGGGACCTTGTCAAAGGCTTTCTGGAAATCTAAGTACACTATGTCCACCAGATCCCCCTTGTCCACATGTTTGTTGACCCCTTCAAAGAACTCTAAGGCCTGGTCTACACTAGGACTTTAATTCGAATTTATCAGCGTTAATTCGAACTAACCGCTCAACCGTCCACACCAGGAAGCCATTTAATTCGAACTAGAGGGCTCTTTAGTTCGAATTTGGTACTCCACCCCGGCAGGTGGAGTAACGCTAAATTCGACATGGCTAGCTCGAATTAGGCTAGGTGTGGATGCTAATCGAACTTAGCAGCTCCGGGAGCTATCCCACAGTGCACCACTCTGTTGACGCTCTGGACAGCAGTCCGAGCTTGGATTCTCTGGCCAGCCACACAGGAAATGACCCGCGAAAATTTGAATTCATTTTCCTGTCTGGGCACTTTGAATCTGACGTTCTGGTTGCACATCGGGGCGAGCTCCGCAGCACCTGCAACGATGCAGAGCTCTCCAGCAGAGGAGTCAGCCCAATGCAAGAATAGAAAGAGGTCCCCAGCATGGAGTGACCGGGAAGTCCAGGATCTGATCGCTGTGTGGGGCGAGGAGTCTGTGCTGTCGGAGCTGCGCTCCAGCAAGCGTAACGCAAAGACCTTCGAGAAGGTCTCCCAAGCCATGACACAGAAAGGATACAGCCGGGATGCGATGCAGTGCCGCGTGAAAGTGAAGGACCTAAGACAAGGGTATCAAAAAGTCAGAGCGGCAAACGGACGCTCCGGAGCCCAGCCCCAGACATGCCGCTTCTACGAGGCACTGCATGCCATTCTAGGTGGGTCTGCCACCACTGCCCCACCAGTGACGGTGGACTCCGAGGACGGAATAGTGTACCGGGACAGTTCCTCCTCCCTGTTCGCCGATGGGGAAGATGAGGAAGGGTCTTTTGAGGACGGCGCAGGCGACATCGAACCCACTCCCGCTTTCCCTGACAGCCAGGATCTCTTCATCACCCTCACAGAGATCCCCTACCAACCGTCCCCGCCCGTTAACCCGGACTCGGAATCAGGGGAAGGATCAGGCGGTAAGTGCTACAAACAGGGAAACATTTATTTTTTTAAGAAACAGGGATATATATAAAAAATAGAAATACTATATAAAAAATAGAAAAAATAGAAATACTATACAAAAATTATACTATACAAACATTTTTAAATATGAAACTATACAAACAGCAGGTCTACACATATAGGAGCTATACAAACAGCAGGTCTACGCATACAGGAATGGAGCAATAGTCCTCTGGGGACAGTTCAAAAAAGCTCTCAGAGAGCAGCTGGAAAAGCCTCAGCAGGAGGTTCCTTGGTAGAGGTGCCTTGTTGGGTGCTCCGTTGAAGCACACTCTTCCGCGCCAGGCCATCCTCAGGTAAAGGGGGACCATTGCCTCCACGAGCATGGCAGCGTATGGTCCTGGTCTGTGCAGGGCTTCTGTTAGCATCCGCTCTCTCTCAGTCCGCCTGACACGCCTCAGGGTGATCTCGTTGTGGAAGTGCTGCATCTAATTAGTGGAATTAGTGTAGTGTTACTATTGTGAATGGTAGACTTTTACTTTGCATAAGAATGACCCTCGCTTAACAGACTTTTACTTTGCATAAGAATGACCCTCGCTTAACAGAGTTTTACTTTGCATAAGAATGACCCTCGCTTAACAGACTTTTACTTTGCATAAGAATGACCCTCGCTTAACAGCCACGTGTTGGAGGCCACAGAGGAAAAGCATACAGTGATCCTTCCCGTGCACTGGCGGGAGGGGCCGCAAAACGGTCATCTTTTCTGCTTTGCACATTGCCTCCAGCAGGAGAGCACAGCTAAGCACTAACTGATAAGCACTCTGTACTGTAACGCTTACCAGGACTTTGTGCAAGAGGGATGCAGCTGTCTCTCCTCGCTTGTGCGCTAGCCAGTGCAATGGCGCCGCCAATGAGAGCGTATTCCGAAATCTCGGACTAGTTCTGAGATCTCATGAGACTTGGTTCCCTCTTTGGTCTTCGTAACTGAAACTGACTAGACTGTGTTTACTGTTGGCAAACATGTATTTGTTCAAGGAAATCACCTCCTTTTTCGCATCACACAGCTTCGGCTCCTTCCCGGACTGCCCCGGCATCCCCCTCGCAGAGGCTGGCTCAGATTAGACGCCGAAAGAAAAAGACTAGGGACGAGATGTTCCAGGAACTGATGGCCAGCTCCAGAGCGGAGGCGGCAGAGCAGAGACAGTCGAGGGAGAGCCTGTGTCACCGGGAGGATAGGTGGCGGCAGGAAGACCAGCAGGCGACTCAAACGCTGCTTGGTCTAATGAGGGAGCAAACGGACACGCTCCGGCGCCTTGTAGATGTTCTGCAAGACCGCAGGCAGGAGGAGAGAGCCCCCCTGCAGTGCATCTGCAACCGCCCTCCAACGCCAGGAAGTCCTGTCCCCCCCTCACCCAAAGTTACAAGAAGGAGGGGCGGTAGGGGCCGTGAGAACTGTCCCTGCACCGCAGCACACCGATAATGTTCGAGACAACTCTCGCGCTGTAAATTTGTACAAGCTCTTTCCTTACAGCATCAACCAGTCCCAACTCCAAGTTCAAACCCCCCACTGTGTACTACATTACTAAAAGCGGTTTGGTGTGACTGACTGTTTCCGTCACGTTTCTGGTGTCAGAAGACTTTCTGTTGTTGTGTGGGGGGGGTGGGGGAATTGTAATTTCAGTGCATAGCCCACAGTGCCATGCTACAGACTTGGCTGCAGGGTCAACTGCAGGGCACACACAGACTGCAGTCACTAGGCACCAGGGACAGTCTGTGTGGTGTATGCTGCCCCGGGTCTTTCCTTGATGTGTATGCTTGTGCAGGGTCCTGGTGCCTGCCGTCCCCGAATGTAAAGGCAGGCTTCCCTTCACATGCACTTGGACCGTAGTCACGATCCTCCCCGGTGCCCTGAGCCCCAAAAAGAGACCTCATCCATGGGCAGATACTCACCCTTCCCCCACACCCCTCACCCCTTCCAACGCCCAAACCCACAGCTGTCATGTTAACCCCTATCCAAAGACGGCACCCCTCGCCCCTTCCTGAAAACCCACCCATCAGTGCACACCTTACCCAGCACAGAATGCTTCCATGTTTCAACCAGGAAACAGAAATGCAAAGTCAACGAAAGATTTATTATTAATTACTAAAACATGTCCTTAGTTTTAAAACGTCCTTCGGAAGTGGGGGAAACTTGGTTTATGATCAGGCTCTCTTAAAATCAAGTGGACAGTCACAGGTTACCCTGCTCTGCGAGGAAACTCGCTTTCAAAGCCTCCCTGATGCATATCGCTTCCCGCTGGGATATTCTCTCAGCACGGGTGTCTGGATGATCGTAAACAGCAGCCAGGCGATTTGCCTCAACCTCCCAAGCGGCCAAAAAGGTCTCGCCCTTGCTCTCACAGAGATTGTGGAGCACACAGCAAGCAGCAATAACTACGGGGATATTCTTTTAGCTGATGTCCGAGCGAGTCAGTAAGGTCCGCCATCTCCCCTTGAGACGTCCGAAAGCACACTCCACCACCATTCTGCACTTGCTCAGCCGGTAGTTGAAGAGTTCCTTCTCTCTGTCCAGGGCGCCTGTATAGGGCTTCATGAGCCAGGGCATTAGCGGCTAGACTGGGTCCCCGAGGATCACTGTAGGCATCTGCACATCCCCAACCGTTATTTTGTGGTCCGGGAAGAAAGTTCCTGCCTGGAGGCGTCTAAAGAGACCAGAGCTCCTGAACACACGCGCGTCATGAACCTTGCCCGCCCACCCCACGCTGATGTTGGTAAAACGTCCCCTATGGTCCACCAGTGCTTGCAGCACCATAGAAAAGTAGCCCTTTCGGTTAATGTACTCGCTGGCCTGGTGGGCTGGTGCCAGGATAGGGATGTGAGTCCCATCTATAGCCCCACCGCAGTTTGGGAATCCCATCGCGGCGAAGCCATCTATGATGACCTGAACGTTTCCCAGGGTCACCACCTTTGAGAGCAGTTGCTCAACGATTGCATGGGCTACTTGAATCACAGCAACCCCCACGGTAGATTTGCCCACGCCAAAGTGGTTCGCTACTGACCGGTAGCTGTCTGGCGTGGCAAGTTTCCAGAGGGCTATGGCCACTCGCTTCTGCACAGTCAGGGCTGCTCGCATCCGGGTGTCCTGGCACTTCAGGGCAGGGGACAGCAAGTCACAGAGTTCAAGGAAAGTGCCCTTACGCATCCTGAAGTTTCGCAGCCACTGTGATTCGTCCCAGACCTGCAGCACTATGCGGTCCCACCACTCCGTGCTGGTTTCCCGGGCCCAGAATCGCCGTTCCACACCATGAACTTGACCCATTGCCACCATGATCTCCACGGCGCGGCGTACCCTGCTTTGTGAGAGGCCTGCGCCACTCTCCTCCCCGCGCTGCCGGAGCCTCCTCGCCTGATTTCTCAGCAGCTGGCTGTTGCAGAGGTGGACGATAAGGTGCGAGGAGTTGACAACGGCCATAAGTGCAGCGATGATCGCAGCGGGCTCCATGCTCGCAGTGCTGTGGCGTCCGCGCTGTAACTGACCAGAGAAGGGCGCGATCTGATTTCCCGCCGGCGCTTTCAGTGAGGGAGGGCTGTTGTGAGTGACGGTTGAATGATGACAGTTACCCAAAACCACCCTCGACACATTTTTTCCCCCAGCAGGCATTGCGAGCTCTACCCAGCATTCCAATGGGCAGCGGGGACTGCGGGAACTGTGGGATAGCTTCCCACAGTGCACCGCTTCCAAAGTCGACGCTGGCCCCGTGAATGTGGACTCAGAAGTTCGAATTTGTGTATTTAGTATGGCTACACAAATTCGACTTCATAAGGTCGAATCCACAAATTCGACTTAAGTAGATTTGAAATAGTCCTGTAGTGTAGACAAGGCCTGAGGCTCCCTTTCCTGCACTACTGTGACCACAGGAGCATACCTAGAAGTCATCTAGAGAGATTCTGACACTGGCATCCGACTCAGCCTTCATTTTGAGATTCGGAGGCAAAGTCCTTATTGGTACAGTCTTCCATAGCCAGAAGTGAAAAGTGTACCATACCTATTCTGGTGCTGCATCTGGCACCACCCCATATGCTTACTCCTGAGAAAACACATTCACACGTCCTGGTACCGTCCAGGCTCCTATCTCACAAAGACATCCGAATCCTCAAAGAGCCCGAATCACCATTATTGAAAGGTACTGAGAGGCGCTCCGCCAGGGGTGGCTCCAGGCACCAGCACGCCAAGTGCGGCAAGCCACGGGGGACACTCTGCCAGCCTCCTAGAGCCGCCCCTGTGCTCCGCACTGGTACCAACTCATTTCTCTGAGCTTGCTTACCCTCCATCCTCTTCTTCGATGGTGACTCACCCTGTGGTAGCAACACCATCCCCACACAGGCTCTGAATTTAATTCTGTTGACAGGATTTGGAGCTAAACTGGTGATAAAGTTGGTCTGTTTTAAGATTGCTCATTCTTGTAAATGTGTTTGGAAAATGTGTCCTTCAAGCCTTACTTCAAAAGATGGAAGATGATTTATTTACAGCCTACAAACCTGCAGAAGAGCACAAAAGACTCCTCATGAGGGCATTCTGCGCCAAAAAATTCTACATACAATATTTTAAATAATTGTCAAATAAATGTGGAGGCTCCAGCATGGTGTGGGGAGCTCGGGACACTGGCTGCACAGAGATGGAACATCACTGTGCAGCTCCACCGTGCCTCCCCTCCCCCCGGGACACAGACTGAGTGGTGAGGCTGCACCCAACTGTGACATAGTGTGCCCCAGAAAACCCCAGGGTGTGACGGTGCTAGCCGGGGAGCCAGCTGAGGTCACTCAATCAGGGTGAACTGCAAACCAAACGGGGCAGACAAACCCCAAACGCTGGTGGTGATTCCAATACTTAGATTCACCAACCAGCACAAAACAGCTTCTACAGTACCTCACTGGTCACGTAGAAGTCCAAACCCCTCAGTTCCCTTAAAGTGCCCAGCCTCAGGCCTCCGTCCAGACACACCTGTCAGATATGATGATTCCTTATACATTTCCAGCAGCCTTTCGGCCTGAGAAAACAATAGGCTTAACTCCTTCTCCCAAATATCCTGGCAATTAGCCCAGAGTAATTTATCCATTAAACAGTTCAGATACAGGTTAGCACAACCTTCAAAGAGACACAGAGACAATAATACTATTTCACTCAAGTATCATCATAAATGTTAATGTTCCTTTTTTGATCTTTGAATTAAAACTATAGCAATAGACAAGACTTGTTTGCTGACATTACAAGACCTGAGCAAACATCTCCCCTTTTACCTTTAACAATGCAGACTTGCATTTCAAAGCTCTAGTCATTTACAGATCTTCCTAACCAGTCCTTAAGGTTCACCCATGGGTCAGGTCAGTCTATGAGTTAATTAACTCTTTCTGGCCCTGTCACCTTTCAATGAGATATTATATCACACTCATAACGTCACACAGGGCCCTACCCTATGTGCCTTATGCAATAGGGCAGGCAAGATCCAAGGGTGGAGGGGCTTAGTGTGGGGGAATCCAGGTGTGGGTTGGGAGGGTTCGGTGTGGGGCAATCTGGGTGCGGGAGGCTTAGTGCGAGATCTGGGTGCGGTGGGGGGAGATCTGGGGACTTGTTGGACAGTTCTGGGTGCAGTGTTAATGGAACTCTGCAGGAGGGTCCAGGTGAAGATGGTTGGGGCTCAGTGTGAGGTGTGGGTGGGTGCTCAGTGTGAGGATCCAGTGGGGTCAGGATCCAGGTGCAGCTGGTTGGGGCTTGGTAGGGTGGGTTGTGGGGGTGGTGCAGGTGCAGGGGGAGTGGGGCTAGTCAGGAAGATTCTGGGTATAAGGGGATCTGGATGCACGGGGAGCAGCTCCCTGTGCAGCAATTCCTCTCTCTGCAGCTGAGGAGCGATGGCTATAGGAAGTATGGGGGACGAGACGGGGAGAGAGAGGAGGGAGTTGGCAGAGCTTCCGACAGCTGGGGGAGAAATCTGGGGATGGGTCTAACATGACCCCAGATGCCATGCAGGGGAAGAGGAAGTCCCATCCTCCAAAGCCCAGCCGGGACTAGCAGCTGAGCCCAGCTCAGGATAGGAGCCACCAGCCAGGTCAGATAATACATTTTGCATTTAAATTTTATTGTGTAAATTCTGAGAATGCTTAAACTTCCAAATATTGTCTAACTCAGGTTGGATGGGCAATGGCCTGAAGGTTTAATGTCTTCAAATAATATTCTGCATTTCAACCGTCCATTGACTTACAATTATGCTGGGACTTACGTCTGTAAGGTGACCAATTCCCTTGGACAAACAAGTGATCAAAAGACGATCTACATTTTAGGTGAGTTGTTGTTTCTCCCTTCACTTCCTAAGCATGCTTAGTTTAAAATACTGTGTCAGAAATTGGATTAGGTGTCTAGTTGAATGTGTTTTTAGCCATGTTCTATAACAGGTTACCTAAAACTCAGTCTTTGATTAAAGATAATATAAAACTGGGAAGGACAAATGGAAATCTAATAGGTTGGATATTGTTAGGCCTGAATAAAGATGTAGCACAAAACCAGTTGTGCCAACCTGACTAAAATCAGGCTAGCAGAGGTTTCTGGGAAAACCCAGAGTGAAATACTGACAGGCAGAATTGTCTCACAAAGCCCTGGGAAAGAGCAAGATAAGTGAGGGGGCTGATGCCAGCTGTGTTGTGTTAAGACACAGTGTTTGAAGGACCGATAAGAAACACAAGCATCTCACAGTTCTGACTAACTCCCTGGTTTAGTGTTCGGTGTGTTTTTAACTCCCTCACATTCCTAACCTTTGGCGCTTGTTGAGATATTAATAATATAATGCTGTAGCGACTAGGCATGCGTATATATTAAAAGGTGTCTAATTTCTAGTTGTTAGACAAAGGGGGTGGATTGCTTAAGTAAATGATTTATGACGTAATAAAACTGTCTATATAAGCTATACTAAGCTGTAAAGGAGTGGGCTGGTTCTTTTCGGATACGAGCTGTTCTTTACTGATGCGTGCACTTGTCAATAAAGAACTTTTGATCGGACCTTGCTGGTGTTGCCTGTCTCTCTCTGCGGTCAGACAACGAACTTCGCTGTTGGGGTTTGAGTCCCCGACAATATTAGGAAAAACATTTTCACTAAGAGGATGGTGAAGCATGGAATGGGTTACCTAGGGAGGTGGTGGAATCTCCTTCCTTAGAGGTTTTTAAGGTCAGGCTTGACAAAGCCCTGGCTGAGGTGATTTAGTTGGAGATTGGTCCTGCTTTGAGCAGCGGGTGGACTAGATACCTCCTGAGGTCCCTTCCAACCCTGAGAGTCTATGAGTCTATGAAATAAACCACTACCCTACTAGTACTGCCACTGTTTCTAGGGGCTAATACCGTTGTTCAATCATGCATGTTGTCTGCCAATCATAGTACTTAATAGGACCACAGTAGTGTCTGAGACGATACACTAGCCCATGGGTTGGCAACCTTTCAGAAGTGCTGTGCCGAGCCTTCATTTGTTCACTCTAAGGTCTTGCGTGCCATTAATACATTTTAATATTTTTTAGAAGGTCTCTCTCTATAAGTCCATATATTATATAACTAAACTAGTGTTATAAAATAAATGAGGTTTTCAAAATGTTTAAGACGCTTCATTTAAAATTAAAATGTTGATCTTATGCCACCGGCCCCCTCAGCCCACTGCTGGTCTCAGGTTCTGTTCACCTAGGCCGGCAGTGGGCTGAGCAGGGCCTGCGGCCGGGACCCCAGCTGGCAAGGGTCCAGTAGCCAGGACCCCAGACTGGCAGCGGGCTGTGTGGGGCTGGCTGCTGGGACCCCAGACTGGCAGTGGGCTGAGCAGCTCAGCCCACTGCCGCTCAGGGGTTCCATCCTCCAGCTCCTGCCAGCCGGGATCCTGATTGCCAGAACCACTCAGCCTGCTGCCGGCCTGGGGTCCCAGCCCTGCCCACATACAGTGGGTACCTACCTTCTCCCTGGTTCTGGCCCATTCCCTTCCTCTCTCTGCACTGAGCTGAGGGTGGGAGTGCACTGAGCACAGGGCTGGAGGTGAAGGGTCTGGCCAGGAGCTAGAATGAGGGAGGGGGCTCAGGGTTGAGCCAGGAGGTTTGGGTGTGGGGCACTTACCTGGGCAGCTCCCATTTGGTGCGAGGGGTGCAGGTGGGAATGTGTGTGTGTGTGTGTGTGTGTGTGCAGGAGTTCCTGTTTGGTGCTCAGGGTGAGGGTGGGGATGTGGGAGGTGTATGGGGGGTGGGGGAGCTGGGGATGTGGGGGGATGCAAGAGTCAGGGCAGAGGGCTGGGGGCATGTGAGGGAGGTGCAGGTGTCAGGGCAGAGTGGGGGCTGGGTATGCCTGGGGGTGCCAGAGTCAGGGCTAGGGTTGTGGGAGGGGGATGAAGGAGTCAAGCAGAGGTCTGGGTGTGTATGTGGGAGGTACAGGGCTCAGGGCAGGGGCCTGGGGTGTGTGTGTGGGGGTGCAGGGCTCAGGGCAGAGGGCTGGGTGACTGACCTCCTCAGAACCCCCAACCCCCTCGCTCCTTGTCCCCTGAGTACTCCCTCCTGGGACCCCTGCCCCCTACCTGTCCCGTGACTGCCCCAACCCTTATCCACACCCCCACCCCCAGACAGACTCCTGGGACTGCCGTGCCCCATCCAACCACTCCCTGCCCCCTGACAGGACCCCCAGAACTCCCAACCCATCCAACCCCCCTCCTGCTCCCTGTCTGCCCCAACCCCTCTCCACACCCCTGCGTCCTGACAGCCCCCCACCCCAAACTTCCGACTCATCCAGACCCCCAGGTCCTTGCCCCCTGACCACCCCCTCGAGAGACCCCCCCACACCCTAACTGCCTCCCAGGACCCTCCTTGCTCCCTTTCCCCTGACTCCCCTGCCTCCTAACAGACCCCAGAACTCCCATGCCTCATCCACCCCCCCAGCTCCCTGACTTCCCCCTCCAGAGACCCCCGCCCCTAGCCACCGGCTATCCAACCCACCCTGCTCCCTGTCCCCTGACTGCCCCCCCTTATCCACCCCTCCCCCCAGCCCTGGACCCCTTACCTTGAGGCTCTAAGCAGTGCCAGATACACTACCCCGCACAGCCCCGCCCCTCAGAGCACTGCATGTGCGGCGGCAGGGCTACGGGTGAGCGGGGAGCATCTTTTCCTCCCCACGGAGCCAAACGCTGCCCCGCAGGAGCGCCCAACCCCGGCCCCCAGAGCGCTGCACGCACCGTGGCAGGGCTCCGGGGGGGGACGGCATGGGAGGAGCCAGCGGCTTGGTGCACTCAGCCTGGTGCTCCAGCCTGGGACTGCAGACCCCACAGCTTGCCACGCCGGGCAGGATTTTTTAATGGCACATGGAGTCCCAGCAGGCAGCTGCGTGCCATTAAAACTTGGCTCGCGTGCCGTCTTTGGCATGCGTGCCATAGGTTGCCGACCCCTGCAATAGTGTTTACTTGCTTCTGGAAGTTTTGGCCTTGAGCTGTTACAACAGCAACAGTGGAGTAATTCTGGCCTCAACTTTTGGTTGTGGGGGGAGGACGGGGCGGGGGGAATGGGGTTGTTCCTTTATTTCAGGAAAAAAATTAAATTTACAAGGACATTTAAGACAGTTCAATTTTAGAAAATACTAGAGAAGCTTTAATCACTGTTGCTTGTTAAGAGTATGAATTGTCAGGTTTCCAAACTAAGTGGCTCCTAGATAAAAGTCGGAACAAAATACAAGTTTTCCGGATTATATTTTCTTGAGACTTGAACACACATAAATGAAAACTGAGGCAATAATCCCATTTTAATTGACACTTTAAGATGGGCTCATCTTGCGGTCCTTTTAGACATTCTGGTTGTGGAATAGAACATAAACAAACTTGTCTACAGTATTACATATTCAAATTAATCTTACTAGTTCAGGTTTTCAACTAACCCTATCTTATAGATCCCTTAACACTATATAAATCAATTAGCAAAAAATCTGCAGTTGACACTGGTTTTACTTCATGGCAATTGGAAAATGCTTTCCAAGAAGCAAGCATTGCTTATGTGTGACCACAACTGGAAGAGTTTAAAGGATGAAACTTCAGAAGACAATTCTCTCTGGTCAGTAGAACTGAGGAAGGATTATAGCACTATCTTTTATTTCTTAAATACTTGAGTTTGCCACCATTACCTGGTTCTGATGCCATCTGAAGTGTTGTAGATATGAATCTAACCTTTATTTCTTTAATAGAACCAACAGTTGTGTCAGCCTTGATTTGGGAAAAAAGAATTGATTTCAGTCTTTGCCCTTAAATTGAGGAGGAGGATGATCCTGGTAAATTAGGATTGTTAAAACCTCTATCCTTTTTCCATTATAGGATGAAACAAAGTTTTTTTTCACTTCAGGTTGAACTTCTGGATCACTAAAATCATAATCTGAATTCCCTTTGTTCATTACTTTAGTGCATTTTCTCTCCTTTCTTATCTTCAAGTCACTTAATTTATATATAGACGTGTTAACAAATCACCATGGACCTGAGTGGGCCACAGTTTGTTGCTTTCAAAAGATTATTTTTACAAAACTAGCAGTAAATACATTGAACAGAACTTGGCAACACAAGTAAATTACTACAAGACACAATCCATGAAATGCAGATGAAGAAATCAATTGCAGTAAGTATTGTGTGCATTAAAAAGATAAATCATTCAATGTAATGCAAGAATTTTATAACTGATTCTACACAATATTACTTATTTTTAAAAAAAATGAACAACAGTGCTCAATAAGAGCCTGTAAATATTGCATTTGTCAGAGGCACTGAACTTTTTGGATCTTACTTCTAGTTTTGTTTTGTTCAGTTACTACTATTTCAGGCTGAGTAGCTTAAATGCTACTTGGACCATTCTCATGAGTTTCACTGTTGGTGTTTAGTTGCCTCGTTAGTAACAAACAGTGTTAAGAACGAGTTTGTTGTCCAGACAAACCCACACAGGATCGTTTTTAGGGGTCAAGACAGAGATGCCACATTTATTATTGATCTGTAACTATTAGCAAATACCTTAATATTTCTACACATACACTCACACACACACACACTCCAAAATGTTCTGCAGCTGCTGGATAGTTACCAGTCCTGATTGAGTTCGCAGCTTGGGTCTCTGTCGGGCGCCCACCGATGCTCCTTGATGTTGATAGCAGAACGTTACCCAAAGTCTCTTATCTCACCCTTCCTTTTTATAGGCTTTTAGTTTGGATTCAAAGTCTCTAGGTCTCACTGTGTCACCCCGCCTCTGGGTTTGGTGCTTGATCACCCGTCAATTGCAGGCGTGACTGTCAGCCTGGGACCTGGCTTTGATCTTCCTACTGTTGTTTCTTTCTTTTTAGGAAAAAGAACAGGAGTACTTGTGGCACCTTAGGGCTTGGCTACACTTACAAGTTGCAGCGCTGGTGGAGGCTTTCCAGCGCTGCAATTACACCCCGTCCACACTTGCAGGGCACAACCAGCGCTGCAACTCCCTGGCTGCAGCGCTGGCTGAAAACCCATCCCGGCAGGGGTATAAGGAGTGCAGCGCTGGTGATCCAGCGCTGCTCAGCAGGTGTGGACACTCACCAGCGCTTTAAGTGTCCTCCAGGGAATAAGGAGTTATCCCAGAATTCCTGTTCAGCCACTCTGCTCATCAGTTTGCACTCTACTGCTCTTGCCTCAGGTGACCCGCCCTTTAAATGCCCTGGGAATTTTAAAAATCTCCTTCCTGTTTGCTGCAGCCAGGTGTGTGTGGAGTGCAATCAGTTAATCTTTCCAGGTGACCATGCCTCCACGCAGCAAACGAGCCCCAGCATGGAGCAATGGGGAGCTGATGGACCTCATCAGTGCTTGGGGGGAGGAATCTGTGCAGGCACAGCTGCGCTCCAGCCGTAGGAATTACGATATCTTTGAGCAGGTATCAAGGTCCTTGCTGGATAGGGGCCATGATCGGGACGCGCTGCAATGCAGGGTGAAAGTTAAAGAGCTGCGGAGTGCCTATTACAAAGCCCGAGAGGGCAATCGCCGATCCGGAGCTGCCCCCACGACCTGCCGTTTTTACAGGGAGATGGACGCGATACTTGGGGGTGACCCCACTGCCAATCCCAGGACAATGATGGACACTTCTGAGCAGGCTGGGGGACAGGAGGAGGCGGAGGCGGCGGCGGCGGGGGGGGGGAGGAAACCGTGAGTGAAGCTCCTGGGATGGGGGAAGACACCCCAGAGTCCCAGGAGGCATGCAGCCAGGAGCTCTTCTCAAGCCAGGAGGAAAGTACCCAATCGCAGCAGCCAGCAGTTGCAGAAGGACAAGCAGAGGAGCGGGCTACCGGTAAGCGGCTTTTATTTTCTGGGTGGAAATGTTTCTGGAGAGGAAGGGGGGTTATGGCTGCATGCATGCCAGACTAGAATAGCCCGTTGATGTGGTCTATCACGTCGCGGTAATCTGCTTCAGTTATCTCAGCAAAAGTTTCAGCCAGAGCGTGGGCAATATGCCTGCGCAGGTTTATAGGCAGAGCCACTGTGTTTCTTGTCCCAGTCATGCTGACGCGTCCGCGCCACTGTTCCGCGAGTGGTGGGGGGACCATTTCTGAACACAGGGAAGCCGCATAGGGTCCCGGGCGGAATCCACATTGCTGTAAAAGAGCCTCCCGCTGTTCCCTAGTGACTCGCAGCAGGGAGACATCTTCCAGGATTAACTCCTGTGAAAAATGTTGGGAGACTCTTTAGTGAAGAGATAGGGAGATAGTGAAGATCACCCCTGCAGCTGCATCTTCACTCAACCCCTCTATCACTCTAGATTACCCGAAGCAACCAGCTCCCATCTATCAATCAAGCCCCACTTCTCCCTCTATAAGCACCCCTCACTCACCATTTCGTGGCTTCTGTCGTGTTATGCGTGTGGTAAAAGAATGCTAAAGTGAGAACTCCCTCAGTGTAACAATTCATGTCTGGAGATAGTGGATACAATGCTGCCCCTGTTAAATGTTGTCATTTCTGGGTTTCTACAGTGACCTTGACTACTGGACTGAGCAGATGTTCCACTGCACAGAGGCTTCAAAATTTGAGAAAAAATCCCCGAAAGAGCAAAGAGGACATGCTGAAAACTGTTCTTCATCACTCTGCTGCAGAGAGAAAGGAATTGAAGGAGTGGCGAGAGAAGGAAAGCATGATCCGCCAGAGACATTGGCGTAGAAACGCTGTGGCAAAGAGGAAAAGCACAAACCAGCTGCTAGACATCCTGTCGAGCCAAGCGGACTCTCTCAAGGCTATCGTAGCCATGCAGGCAGAGCAGTCCCGTGCTGCCCCACAGCCCCCACCGTCCCAAAGCTTTTTGCCTTGTGCCCCAATGTCAGCTCAAACCGCCTTTCCCCAGCATTCAGTTTCTTACCACCACCAGCTGCCTCCAACACCTGTACGTTCACCAACCAGCCCTGATACCTACCACCACCCTTACCCTCTGCACTCAACCCCCATCACCATGCAGTATATGCACCCTGAAGTGCAGGAATCGTTAAACAGCACTCCAGACAGGACATATGCAAACTTGTGACTGTACAGTTCACCAACCCACACCCCTGCCCTCTTGTGTTCATGAAATGTTGTGTGTCTGTCTGTCAAGGAAGTTTTTTTCTTTTCAATAAAACAATTCTTGGCTTTGAAAACAGTCTTTATTATAGCAGATAGTGAAAGATACCTTAGCCCAGTAAAGAAAGAGGCACTGCAAATCATTTTAGGGATAATAGAATAACAGTGTAAACAGTGCAATTCACTCCCATGAAAGGCAGCAAACATTACTGTTGGCTTTCAGCCTCAAATTCTTCCCTCAAGGCATCCCTAATCCTTGAAGCCCTGTGCTGGGCCTCTCTATTAGCCCTGCTCTCTGGCTGTGCATATTCAGCCTCCAGGACTTGAACCTCGGTGGTCCATGCCTGACTGAATGTTTCACCCTTCCCTTCACAAATATTATGGAGGGTACAGCAAGCGGATATAACCGCGGGGATGCTGCTTTCCCCCAAGTCTAGCTTCCCATACAAGCAACGCCAGCGTGCCTTTAAACGGCCAAAAGCACACTCCACAGTCATTCGGCACCGGCTCAGCCTGTAGTTGAACCGGTCCTTGCTCCTGTCAAGCTTCCCTGTATAGGGTTTCATGAGCCAAGGCAGTAACGGGTAAGCGGGGTCTCCAAGGATCACAATGGGCATTTCGACGTCCCCTACTGTGATCTTCCTGTCTGGGAAAAAAGTCCCTGCCTGCATCTTCCTGAACAGGCCACTGTTCCGAAAGATGCGTGCATCATGCACCTTTCCAGGCCAGCCTGTGTAAATGTCAATGAAACGCCCGCGGTGATCCACAAGCGCCTGGAGAACCATAGAGAAATACCCCTTACGATTAACGTACTCTGATGCCAGGTGGGGGGGGGCCAGAATAGGAATATGCGTCCCATCTATCGCTCCTCCACAGTTAGGGAAACCCATTTGTGCAAAGCCATCCACAATGTCCTGCACGCTCCCCAGAGTCACGGTCTTTCTTAGCAGGATGCGATTAATTGCCTTGCAAACTTGCATCAAAACGATTCCAACGGTCGACTTTCCCACTCCAAACTGGTTCCCGACCGACCGGTAGCTGTCTGGATTTGCCAGCTTCCAGATTGCAATAGCCACCCGAGTAGTATAAGGGCCCTACCATCAATCAAACCCTAACCCCGCCCCTAACCCCGCCCCTTGACCCCTGTAGTCCCTCCCACCTGTCACCGGAAGTCCCACCCTCCGGGGTCAAGATGGCCACATGACCGGAAGTGAGGTGGGTCATGTGACCCCTCTAAGAACTCCTCCCACCCCCCTCTACCAATCAGGAGGGGTTTCGTCCCGGAAGGACCACCCCCCAGAAGAGATTTGCCCAATCAGGGTGACTTCCGGGGCGGGTGACCGGAAGCGAAGTGGGTCATGTGACCCCTCTAAGAACTCCTCCCACCCCCCTCTACCAATCAGGAGGGGTTTCGTCCCGGAAGGACCACCCCCCAGAAGAGATTTGCCCAATCAGGGTGACTTCCGGGGCGGGTGACCGGAAGCGAAGTGGGTCATGTGACCCCTCTAAGAACTCCTCCCACCCCCCTCTACCAATCAGGAGGGTTTCGTCCCGGAAGGACCACCCCGAGAAGAGATTTGCCCAATCAGGGTGACTTCCGGGGGTGGCCACATGACCGGAAGCGAGGTGGGTCATGTGACCCCTCTAAGAACTCCTCCCACCCCCCTCTACCAATCAGGAGGGGTTTCGTCCCGGAAGGACCACCCCGAGAGGAAATTTTGCCCAATGAGGGTGACTTCTGGGTTGGGGTGAGCGGTCCGGAAGTGGGTCGTGTGACCCCTCTAAGAACTCCTCCCACCACCCTCTACCAATCAGGAGGCGTTTTGTCCCGACAGGACCACCCCGAGAGGAGATTTTGACCAATCGGGGTGACCCCTCTAAGAGCTCCTCCCAAGGCCCTCCGCCAATCCGAGTGCAGCACCATTACCCCATAAGTCCCAGCGCCGGACAGAGGAGGCCATTTCTTACCAAGCACACGTGTTTTAGAAAAGCGTGGAAAGGCTGCCGAGAGGAAACATGGACTCCTTCACCACCCCCGTCAGAACTTTGGACTTTGTTTTAGCCCCAAGCACCATACTTATGTGGCGCAGGCGCTACGTCAGCGACAGTTCTGAGGAGGAGGAGGGAGTGACCGAGGGGAGCCCTTTGGCCCAGCCGTTGATGGATACGTCGGAACCCAAACCCGACACCCTCGTGAGGCACCCCGAGGAGCCTGATGGCCTCTCTTTGTCCACCCCCTCAGAGCCTGATCGCCGCTCGGAGGAGTCACCGGTGGACAAGGCAAACGGAAAAGACGGCGCTCAGGTAAATGAATGATTAAGAAACGACGGTAGAAGAGGGGGTAATGAGGCTAGGAATGGGGTTTGTGTAAATTTAAAAAAAAAAAAAACAACCAAGCAGTTGGTGTACTTATACTGTTTCTTTTTCTGAAAATCTCTCAACAGCTCGACAATGCCTTTCTAGACGCCTTAAAGAACTTGCGTATCAGTAACCCGGTGGGAGTAAATAGATCGAACATCAGCTGTTTTTGCTCATGTCCTTTTCACAGATTTTAAGCCAAAAAAAAAAAAAAAAAGGACAAAATGGAAGAATGAACCAGCTCAGACTTACCAGGGGGTGATGGCGTCCATTTTACAGCCGTCTGTAAAAACAAAACAAAACAAAACCAAAAGATTATGTTAAACCAGGCAATTAATAAAATTTTTATTTAAATGTTTCAATATGAGTGTGCGTGTCCATTTTTCATACTTGTGGTAGTAAAAGAATGAACCAGCTCAGACTTACCAGGGGTGATGGCGTCCATTTTACAGCCCTCTGTAAAAACAAAATGGAAGAATCAACTAGCTCAGACTTACCAGGGGGTGATGGCGTCCATGTTACAGCCGTCTGTAAAAACAAAATGGAAGAATGAACCAGCTCAGACTTACCGTGGGGGTGATGGCGTCCATTTTACAGCTGTCTGTAAAAACAAAACAAACAAAAAAAAAAAAAAAAGATTATGTTAAACCAGGCAATTAATAAAATTTATTTAAATGTGTCAATATGAGCGTGTCCATTTCCATACTTGTGGTAGTAAAAGACGGTACCAGTAGCAGTCATGTCTACGCCGACGGCTCTTTTAAAGAAAATATATTACAATCCCAGGGAAGTTGGGAGCTTTGGCGGAGTGAACCCTCTTTTTCGAGAGGCTAGAAAGCATAGTAAAACTTTAAATAGAAGACAAGTAACAGCTTGGCTTTCAGACCAGGATGCTTACACTTTACACAAACCGGCTCGAATACATTTTAAAAGAAACAAGACCATTGTTTCAGATGTGGATGCGCAGTGGCAGGCAGATTTGGTGGATATGCACCGGTTCTCCAAACACAACGGCGGTTTTAAGTACATCTTAACAGTGATAGACATTCTATCCAAATATGCCTGGGCCTTAGGCCTAAAAGACAAGACGGGTGGTGAAGTATCCAAGGCCTTTAAAGCTATTTTCAGCGAAGGTCGCGTGCCTCAAAAATTACAAACCGATCGGGGGAAAGAATTTTTAAACAAACCTTTAAGTGGATTGTTAAAGCGGCATGGGGTTCACCATTTTGTTACTAATAATGAAGTCAAAGCAGGGGTTGTGGAGCGATTTAACAGAACTTTAAAAACTAGGATGTGGAGATATTTTACAGCCCATAACACCTTTCGCTACATTGACGTCTTACCTGACTTTATAAAGAGTTACAACCAGAGCTTTCACAGAACTATACGTACCAGACCCCTTGATGTTAACCCTTCAAATTCTCTGAAGGTATGGAAAATGGTTTACGGAGATGGTTTTAAAATAAAACGGGTTGTTGCCCCTTTTAGAAAAGGTGACCACGTGAGACTATCTAAAACCAAAGGCGCTTTTGAAAAAGGTTATGAACAGATGTTTACCGATGAGATATTCATAGTGGATGAAGCCTTAACCAGGAGCCAAAGACCTGTATACCGATTAAAAGATTATGAGGGTGAGGCAGTGACTGGATCTTTTTACCCTGAAGAATTACAAAAAGTAAACCCCAAACGAGACAGGATTTATAGGATTGAAAAAATTCTAGCGGAGAAAGGAAAAGGGAAAAAAAAACAGCTACTGGTGAAATGGTTGGGTTGGCCTGATAAATTTAACAGCTGGGTGGAAGCTTCTCAGCTCTGTGACATTTAGACACGAAACAGAAAAAAAAAATCCTCCTGCAAAAGACAGAGAAGAAAAAAATTAATAATGAGCGATGGCGGGTTTTACATCACTTTACCCAGCAATGCCAGCTCTGCAGTTTTTCCCCAAAACACCATCTCGAACTTTACAATACGGCTAATTAAGCCCTTGGATCTCCCTGGTGCCTGGGAGGTGGGGTTAGTGGAAATACAATACCCGCACAGCTGGAATACTATCAATGAAGACACCCCTTTTGAAATCACCTTTGGCGATAAGACGTGGAATTTTATCCTACGACGAGGTTATTACTCGACCATACCTGAATTACTGGAGCATATGAACAGCGCCGTGGCTCGTCACCCCGGACCACCTGAGGTGGTCATGAACTACGACCCTGTGGGCAGAAAAGTGAGACTTAAATCTACCGATTTTATGTACGGGTTTTCTACTGGCGGGGAGCTAGCTAACATTCTGGGTTTGGGCCCCAAACGCAACGTCCAAAAATTTTCCTTCTCGGCAGACATCACAGGGGGTTTTAACTCCTTGTATCTGTACACGGATATCGTAGAGTACCAGTTTGTGGGGGACTTTTCTGTTCCCCTGTTACGCTGCGTCCCTGTCCGAGGAAGGAACAATGAGTTTGTTACCATCACCTACGATAAACCTCATTACGTCCCTGTCAGTAAACACCACATCGACACCATTACCATTGAAATAAAGACAGATCAGAACAGAGGCGTTTCATTTCGCTTTGGCAAGGTGATCGTCAAGCTGCATTTGCGACCGCGGAGAGAGCGAGGTTTCTAAAAAGCAAAAAAGCAAAACACTATTATGGCGATCGTAAAAAATTATGGCGACCCCACCATCTACAGGAACTATTACAAAGCCCAGGCTGGATATGCCCTTCCTGGATATCATGGGGCCCCCGTGATGTACGGGGCTGGTGTGGGTGGAATATTTCGTAGCCTCTTTCGAAAAGCTGTACCGCTTTTGAGGAGAGGGCTAGAGATTATTAAACCCCACGTAAAAACTGCCGCTCAAAACATAGCTAAAGACGTGGTAGGTCATGTCTCCCGGGCTGTTCTGGAGAAGGTGGGGAATACAGCTTCACAGGAAGGAGCGGGGCTGATGTACATTAAAAGGAGGAAGAGAAAGAGAAATACGTCATACCCGCGACGCACAGGTCCCCCGAAACCCTTTAAAAGAAGGGCTTTGACACGCAGGGCCAGCCATAAACGAAAGTCCAAGAGGAAGCCTGGGCAAAAGAGGAGACGCGCGCTGCCTGCTAAAAGAGACATATTTTAATCGATATGGCTTTTGTTCACTGCGGGTCTGAAGAGTGCGCCAAATCCGAACTAGACTTGTTTCAAATAGCCCCTACGCAGACCAGCATCGAAAAAAGCATTTACATTGAGGTGCCACCTCTATCAGCCGTTACGGAGTCTGCCCCCATTGACTTTTTTATAGCAGGGAATGGCATAGATTATATGGATTTAAACAACACGCTGCTTTACCTGTGTTGCAAGATTGTAAAAGGAGACGGAACCGAACTTGCCGCGGACGCCGAAGTGGGCCTGGTGAATTACCCTGTGGCCTCTATTTTCAGCCAGTTGGATGTTACTCTGGGAGACCGCCTTGTAAGCCAAAGCAACAATTGTTATCCTTACAGGGCCTTTATAGAATCAGTGCTCAATTACAGCGATGACACCCTCGCCACGCAATTTTCTGCCGGTCTGTTTTACAAAGACACTGCTGGACAACATGAAAAAACAGAGTTGGATGGAAGGAATCTAGGGTTTGTGAGGCGTGCAAAGCTGACGGCCGAAAGCAGAACGGTAGAGCTGCTGGGCCATCTACACAGTGACCTGTTTTTTCAAGAAAAACTTTTGTTAAACGGAGTGGATGTGAAAATTAAACTGACGCGCAGTAAAGACGCTTTCTGTTTAATGGGCAGCGCGGCTGAAGGCTTTAAACTGCGCATTGTATCAGCGTCCCTTTTTGTGAAGAAAGTACGGGTGGCCCTGGGTGTCCGTCTGGGGCACGCGGAGGCCCTGCTTGCCTCTAATGCTAAATACCCCGTGGACCGTGTGGGAATGAAAGTGTTTAGCATCCCTGCGGGCAGCAGGGTCAGTAACCAGGAGAACCTGTTTTTGGGACAGTTACCCAAAATGCTCGTCCTAGGGTTTGTGGATAACGATGCCTTTAGTGGAAGTTACACTAAAAATCCCTTTCATTTTAAACATTACGATATAAATTTTGTGGCCTTGTATGTGGATGGTGAACAGGTACCGACCAAGCCTCTGCAACCGGACTTCGAGGCAGGACGCTGCGTGAGAGAATACATGAATCTGGTACAGACAGCTGGTAAACACATGAAAGATCGTTCTTTGTTAATTGACCGGGAGGAGTTTGCACAGGGTTACACCTTGTTTGCCTTTGACCTGTCTCCCGACCAGGAATGTGCAGATCATTATTCCCTAATTAAAACTGGGAACCTGAGAGCAGAAATACGTTTTGGAAAGGCTTTGACAGTCACCGTTAATATGATCGTGTATGGGGTTTTTGACAATGTCATAGAGATAAATCAGAGAAGAAACGTTCTGTTTGACTACATGTGAACATGGACACCGTGCAGCTCTCACGTGTCTTATCAACGGATCCTTACACGAAAAAGAATTTCTTAGATGTGTTCCCTTGTGATTGGCTCCCTGGAGGCAAGCTGTCTCAGAGACCCCTAGGTTTGGTGGTGAACACGCATCCGCACAACCAACCGGGTGAACACTGGCTCGCCCTGTATCTGGCGGAGCGTAACCGTGGAGAGTTTTTTGACTCATATGGGCAACCCCCGAACAGCGTGTTGTTTCCTAAAAGCATTATGAAATTTTTAAACAAAAATGCCACAGACCTGGTGTTTCACAATAGACAATTACAAGACCCCCGCTCCGTCGCCTGTGGCTATCACTGCGTGTTTTTCTTACATCATCGTAGCAAGGGTTTATCTTTTGAACGGCTTTTAAAATTGTATTCTAATGACTTAGTGCAAAATGACCGGATGGTAATGAATTTTGTAAAGAGTAAATTTAAATTCTTGGGCATGCCTAGCCTTGCTCAAAACATGTTTCAACAAGCCCAGACGTGTGTATCTTGTAATGATTTTTATAGCCGTGTTACCCAATAAAACACCCCAAGTGTGGGGTTTAAAGAAATTGATGTTTGGTGGGTTTTTTTTTGTTTTTTAAATGACCAATTGAGAAAAATTACACAGATTTTTTTTTAAAAAGTATAGAAATGTTTTATTTAAAGCAAAACATTACAAGTTTTAAAAATTTTAGAATGTGAAAAAAAAAACATTACACACTGAGCCACTGGGCTCTTTTAGCCAATTTTTTTTTTTTTTTAATAGGGCAAAAAAGGGGTCATGGATTCTTGATCCGCCCCGGTGTCAGCGGTCGAGGCCTTGAGGCGTTCCAAAAGGTCTCTGTTGGCCGCATTGCCCATGACGGAAGAGGGTACGTTCAGTTCCGCCATGGCATTCATAAACACATCCCATCCTTTAGGTACACGTTTGCTAGGTACAGAGCGCGTTTGGGTGACGGCCCTGACTAAGTCAAGCATGTTAGAACCATTAACCACAGAGCCTTTGTACACAAAAGACCCTTTATCGTCCCATGAAGAGAGATTTTTATCCTGGCCCAGTTTATTTAGCAATACTATTGCATTTTTTTTAAAACGCTTATTCACGTTATCCAGCACCTCCTGAGCAACCTAGTCTGAGTTCTTTGGTGTTTCTGGGGGTTTGGCAGTTACGCTTTGTTCCTGTTCCGGTAGAAACAGACTTATTTTCCCTTTATCCGCATCGCTTTGCTTCACGTACGTTAGGTACCTTTGAAGCACGGCGCTGTAAAGTTTAGCCTTTTCGTATTCGGCCAGGTCAGTTCTTTGAAGAACAGACTTCATTTCAGCGTCCAGTAAGCGAGTCGCTGTTGTTCTGATATTTTCCTCTGCCGGAGGGGATGCCCTTAATTGCTCCAACTGGTGGCTGGGCACCAGGTACATTTTTTCTGCATACTCCATTATCGATTAGTTAAAAGCCCTGTTATCAGAGGGATAGCAAAACTTAACAGAGGCCCGATAAACCCCCCAGACTGCTTTACCAGAAGCTTTTTTCTTTTAAGCGAAACGCTCTTATTACACAAAGTTTTTATAAGCGTGCGTTTCTTTTTTAACACACGCACTTGATTCTGTGTCAAAGGTACGTTTCCTTTTAAGGTATTGAGCGCTATTTCTGAAATGGCCGCTACTAGATCGTCAGAGGCCGAACACAGTATAGCCCTCCTTTGCTGCGGGGACGATTTGCTAAGTAATTTTAAAAGGCCCAGGTTTCTCTTCACGCAGCTAGACATGTTTTCAGTCAGCAGCCCCAGCTGTTAAAAAGGGGCCTGCCGATAAGTCATCTCTTTTTATACCCAGCTGCTGTTTTTTTTAAAGTATAAACCACCGGCCAGTCTGGAGGGAAAAGACCGGTTCTTAGTCTATAAGCTTCTGGTGTGGAAGCATTTAAATCCACCACCAGGTAGCCATAAGGTCTTTTGGTAGCATCCTCAAAAGCTTCTAGAAAGAATTGAGCTTTGCCGGGGTACATTTGCCGAGCGAGCGTGGTGATTTGTAATTTGTCCCTGGGGTTTTTGAACAGAACCATGTACTTTGTGTTTAGGTTAATCGTGCGACTCTTTTTTCCCTGACAAAATACGTTCTGAACTATATACATAATGCTCAGGTTTCTGTGATGCACGTACTTGGTAAAAGCTTTTTCAATTTCATCGCTTTCACAAGCAGAGTTCATCAGATCGTCTATGATAATCATATTTACTTTATTAGTAGGAAACAAACCGTCATCATCCAAAGCATCAGGCAACCCCTCCACAAAATTGATAAAGGGATATTTACAGAGCAGTTCTTTATACAGAGGTTGCCAACAACTGTAACACCACACGATATTCTCAGGCATAACAGACAGTGTTTGTTTGGCATTATCCAACACGTTTTTTATAAAGTAACTTTTTCCGCAGTTGCTAGGCCCCGCTAGAATTGCAGAAAAGGGGTGTTTCCACCTCGTATCCATTTTTTTTTTCAAAAGCCGTAGGGCAGGGTTGTAAAACCTTTTCCTAGGACCCTCTTGTTATAAACCACTTTTTGTGTTTTTTTAAGGGTTTTTGTCTCTATTTGCCACTGGTTTTTGTTTCTTACAATAGAGGGCTGCTGCACCTCTATCTTTTTCGAGGTGTTTTCTTGCAGACCCGGGCAGTAGTCCAGGACTAGGTCTTTCAAACTGTCAAAGTTGACCTTTTCACAGTTTGCTACGTTTAGGGTAATACCTTTGACTTTCATACAGGCCTTTCCTCCAGACAGCTTATACCCGTATGTTTTTGGACCTGCCGACACAAACTCGGTGATGTGTTGATCTGGTGGAATCTCGCTTGTGAGGTCCCCTAAATAATCCCCCAGAGGGGGATTCCAGACACCCTCCCTTTTCACAAATATCACCGAGTCAGTGTCGTGGTACAGGCACCGCTCTTGCAAACCGTCTAGGAGGCTGTATAATTCTAAGCGGGCATAAGCGGTGGTGAAACAGGCTATGAAAACATTGGTATTGCCAGAGACCGTGTACCGTTCTTTTGCATGCTTCCAAGACACACACGCTGTTTCATCATCGATAAACTCGCAGGATGAAACCTCGTAATTGGGGGAAAATAGGTACTGCAAGAGTTCATCAGGGTCTCTCACGATGCTGGTGTTGGGTAGGTTGGTTCTTTGGCCAAATTTACCCCACAGAGAATTTAAAAACAGTTTAGCGATTTGGCGTTTAGCAGGGTTTGATCTGATTTCGTGTTGGCGTAAATGCACGCCTTCTTTCTGGTAGAAATCGCTGACGTACTTATTTTGTTCTTCCTCGTTTGTGCACCAGCTGGGATACCCCGAAGCCTCTTGTTTCTGGCGGAGGTGTAATTTTATGTACTCTGAAAAGAGTTTATCAGATTTTTCATTAAAATGCCAGATTTCATAGATTTTAGCCACCACGTACCCCTTCGCTATGGCCGCGTTCAATTCCACCGTGCACCAAGTCCCCAGGATGGCCCGCTCCTCGTCAGTATGGGCGCATGTCTCCCGCTGCTCGGTTTCAGCACAGGTTTGGCATAGCGGGAACATAAGCTTGCCACCCACTCTGACAGGTAACAATGGGAAAAAGAGGCCTCGTGGGGGGTACACTTTAACTTTTGCGATTCCAAAATAATTTGCCAGGGGTCCAAATTTGTCATAAACTATATCGGGGTGTCCGATAGGGTATTCTTTGGTTTTGTTTACAAAAGGGTACAGGCTGGTAAAGTCATAATAGTGGATTTCTTCCCCGGGGTTAGGCTTGTAATACAGACGGATAGCGTTTGTCCTCCTCCCAAAAAGAGCATCCCTAGGCACAAGAGGTTGGGGTAACTGGGCTCGGTTTAAAAAGTCTGCCAACTCCCTGTCTGTTTCTTTCATTACCTCCCACTCGTGCTCCCAAAGAGTCCTCACTACAAAACCAAATCGTTTCAGATAGTCAGCCTTGAGCTGCGTCTTGTAATAAAGAAACCCAAAAGATGTCCCCGTCATAGGATTTTGTGCTTTTTCACAATAACAGGTGACACAGCCGTGGAAAAAACATCCATTAAACTCAAAGGCTGTGCGTACCCCATCAACATCGGCATAACCGTCTAAAAAGTAGGGGCCTACCTGTAGTTCCCCACCCTGTAAAGCATGCCGTATCTGTATATTTTCTTTGTGAGAGGTATACAACAGCCACTGAATAGACGGGGTCGAATATCTCTTTTTCTGCCTGTGATAGTTGTCTGGAGGGAGAAGAGCTACCGTGTTAGGCTCCAAAAACATAAACCTGTACATAGCCATGCAAACGGATGCCAGTGTTATGTACTGGAATGGATCTATGCACAGTTTTATCTCGGTGAATTTACCAGGTTCTCTCTCTACTACATTTCCCTTCTCCGTCATTTTCATAATCTCTCCTCTGTATAGGATACAAGCCTGTCTCAAAATTTTGACATCCTGCTGACAGTAATACGCGAGCTCTTTCTGCAAGTCAAACACCTCAGAACTGTGGTCCTGATACCAGTCGAGAAACTCTGCTTTTTCTCCGGGCATCATGCTTTCTACACCATAGTGTGCCACACCGGGCATAGGCCCCACATAATTTTGATTTTCTAAAGTGTTAAAAAAATGGGGAAAATACCCTTTGCACCCTTCAAACCCCATTGCCTGCGGTAGCTTGCTAAGCTTCATGGGCAAGAAGTTTAAAGAGTCTATAAAACGAATCCCCAGGGCCTTCACTTCCACGCACATTAGTTTACTACCCTGAGTAATCAGTTCTATGCACATCTTTTCCTTCAGTAACTGCCTAACGATGAAATACGCATCATAACCTTTGGAATTGTGCGCTAGGAACGTGTAGTCCCGAAACTCTTTGCCGATAAAGGTCTTAACAAAGACAGACAGACACTCATCGCCCTTAAATTCCCAGGATTTTTCGGGCTTTAAGGACGTAGCAAAAATGTAATTGGGAGTGTGCACCCCAGTCTCCTGCATGCATTCGAAATCATAAAAGATATACTTTTCTGAGGATTCAGGCTTTCTAAGGCTATCCATAAAGCAAAAGTGACTGTCTACATCACCAACGATCGAACCCTGACACTGCTTACATCGTCTCCCTTTACACTTATGCCGCTTGTTCACGTAAGACTGACACTTATCACATAAAGTTTTAGACAGGCATTCAACTTGGTTTTTTGACGCACAGTCGACATGTCTGTCTAAACACTCTTTGGATCGACAATACAGTCTACAGCTAGGACACCGCAGCTGCACGCCCACGCTGTCTGAGCACGTTACACTCAAGCAGAGGCGGCAACGATACCTGCAAGAGTGGTCGTGACTGTACACCGTATGGCAAAACTCACAATAATTTTTCGCTCCGAACAACTTTTTCACATCCAGAACTCCATAGTAATGCTCATCGTGCAACAGGATGAAATAAGTCTTGGGGTACGCTAGGCCTCCTGTTTTGAAAAAGCCCCAGCCACCTTTTTCCATATACAGCACCACCTGTATGTTCACTCCTAAATGCTGTTCAAACTTTGCTACGTCACTCAACAGAACCTTTTTTTGATCTGACCACCCCAGTTGCTCATGCAACTTTCTCGCCTCCGCTAACAATTTCGCGTCCGTAGGTTTACGATCGGACATGACGGCCAAAAGGCCACCCGCAAAACACAGATTGGTACCGGCGTAAGTCAGGTCTACCAAACACTGTCTTTTTTTATGAATAATTTGACTACTCAGAATAGAATTTAAAACTCTACGAGCACCCCCACCCCTGTTTTTTACAACTGTCACAACAAGGCGCAATGTCCCATCGAGATGCAACTCTCTATTGCTCTGTAGCAGCTTTGAGGTGTGATTTAAGAAATCCTCAGCAGATAGCTCATCCCTAGTTCTTCTGACTGAAAACAAAGCGTTAGCTAAATTACGGCTCTCTAAACGTAACTGAACGTAATCATCAGGGCCTACCCTACCATTAATGTCATCGAGGACCGACTGTATTCCCCGGTGTATGGCTTCAACAACCTGCTGAGCTGAATTTATTTGCTCAAGGTTGACAAAACGAAATTCCTCACAATATACCGACCCCCCGAATCTAAGTAATTCACGTTGCCAACTTCTCACTCTTTCCATATACACCTCTGCATTTTCGGGGTTACTTGGGGGTTCCTCTACAGGATCGTTAGCGACATCTTCTACATCAGATGCTATTTGAGGGTCATTGGGAGAGGAACGGGGCCCATCTAGAGAGCCCTCTGGGGAATTTACTAAACCAGAGTCTGATTCCATCTTCCCATTTTCAGAGAAGCCAGTCTGAGAGCCTCCAGTAGGAGGCATCTCTTTTTGTTTGTTTTTCCTCATGAACTCTTTAGCCCTTTTTAAAAGTTTTACAACCACCCTGGCCTGGAACTTTTTGGCAGCCATCTGTTTATCCCCCAAGCGCTGTCCCCCCTTTTGTTTACACATGAGCTGGTGTGAACCCTGGAGGGTGCCCCTTTTACCCAGGCCCCTTTCCACGACTAGTCATGCCTGCTTAGAGACACCCTTTCCAACCCTCCTGTCTTTCAGCATCGCTCTGAACAAAGAATCATATTTTTCCCAAGTCTTTCTAGAAGGCCGTTCTTTTAGACTCCCCAAGGATACAGCATCCATCACTTTTCTGATGGAAGCATCAAACTCTTCCCAAACACTAGAACTCGGGGGAGCTGCGGCGAGCTTATGGTTTTGGGAGAATGTTTTGTCAGTGCTCGGTGTTTTATTCACAACCCCTAGAGCGCATGCTCCGGGTTTGTGAACGTGGGCATTTTCGCTCACAGTTTTCTCAGGGCTTGGTGTGGCTGTGGCCGCTGAGGAACTGGAATCGTGTTTGTGTGGTTGCAACACCTCGGCATTGCAGAAGCTTCTAGTCCATGGTTTTTTATATGGAGCCCATACACTACATGCTCCAGGTCTGCGCACCTTCAGAACCCCTAGAGTGCGTGCTCTGGGGTTGTGAACGTGGGCATTTTTGCTCACAGTTTCCTCAGGGCTTGGTGTGGCGGTGACCGCTGAGGAACTGGAGTTGTGTTTGTGTGGTGGTTTTTTACCAGAGTCTTTTGTTTTGTCCTTGGGTTTCACGTATATGAGGTCTGGGCTGTTTTGCGTTGTTAAAGGTCTCAAAGCAGATTCCTGGTTCTTTAGTGGTTCTGGAGGAGGTGTCCTTGTCCTTGTAGCGCTGACAACAGCATTTTCAGAAAGGTTGCCCCTGCCTATGAGGGAGAAAAAAACCATAACATTTTACAAAAAAAACTGAACTTTACCATCTACTCTCTCACCCATACCTATGTATTTACTTAAAATACAAAAGCTCATAGAACAACTAAACCAATAAGCAAAGTATATTTACAGGGCTTCATGCATCCTTCAGTCACTGATGCTGGTGAATTTTCCTTTTCAGCCGTCTCCTTCCTTTTTCTTTTGAGTTTGTTTTCCCTCTGGTCTAAGGATTTCTCATGTTTTGACTGTACTGTGAGCAAACACATAAAACCATCTTGTAAAACTTAAAAATTATATATTTCATTCAGTAGGGTGTTTTTCTATTTTAAAAAAATCATAGTTTTACCACAAAATAATCCATTTTTGGCCCTACAACAAACAATTTTTAAAAACATCTTATTTTGCTTTTTAAAAAAATCCATTATGCACAGTAAAAAACCAAATACTTTTTTAAAAAACCTATGCCCCAGCTTTATAACACACACACACACACACACACACACCCCAAATCATGCTTGCAGCCACACACACTTTTTTCAAAAAGCCACATGTTACTTTTCAAACAAACAAGAAAAAAAAAAGCCCCCAAACCATGCATTTAAAAACCCATGTGTTTGGGCCTTCCCCCTCCTCAAACCCCACATTATGTACAGTAAAAACCAAATACTTTTTAAAAAACCTATGCCCCAGCTTTATAACACACCAAATCATGCTTGCAGCCACACACACTTTTTTCAAAAACCCACATGTTACTTTTCAAACAAACAAGAAAAAAAAAAGCCCCCAAACCATGCATTTAAAAACCCATGTGTTTGGGCCTTCCCCCTCCTCAAACCCCACATTATGTACAGTAAAAACCAAATACTTTTAAAAAAACCTATGCCCCAGCTTTATAACACACACACACACACACATACACACCAAATCATGCTTGCAGCCACACACACTTTTTTCAAAAAGCCACATGTTACTTTTCAAACAAACAAGAAAAAAAAAAAAACCATGCATTTAAAAACCCATGTGTGTTTGGGCCTTCCCCATAAACCCCCCACATTATGTACAGTAAAAAACCAAATACTTTTTAAAAAACCTATGCCCCAGCTTTATAACACACCAAATCATGCTTGCAGCCACACACACTTTTTTCAAAAAGCGACATGTTACTTTTCAAACAAACAAGAAAAAAAAAAGCCCCCAAACCATGCATTTAAAAACCCATGTGTTTGGGCCTTCCCCCTCCTCAAACCCCACATTATGTACAGTAAAAACCAAATACTTTTTAAAAAAACCTATGCCCCAGCTTTATAACACACCAAATCATGCTTGCAGCCACACACACTTTTTTCAAAAAGCCACATGTTACTTTTCAAACAAACAAACAAACAAAAAGAAGCCCCAAACCATGCATTTAAAAGGCAGTTTAAAAAAAAAAAGTTACCTTTTACTATGGGATAAAGTGTTGCAGGGACATGGTTGTTCTGTTCCCCCCCATGTGTGTTTGGGCCTTCAGGTTATAGAGCAAGCAGAAACATGTTAGTATTACCACCAAATCCCTATACAACCTGGGTAATACTTTTCTTTTTTTTTTTAACAGTATTAAGCACAACTATAGTTAAAATGGTTTTTACCTTGGCCTGGTTCCATGCTAAACAGATCCACCCCTGAAATACATACAGGCACCATTATTTACTAAGACAGCCTGGGCAAAAAGTGGCTTTATAGTTTCAGAGTTAAAGGCACAAGGTCTTACCTCTTTTTGAGTCCAACAGCTCTCCAAGAAGGTTTTCTGTTAAAAAGGACAAACTCCAGCACACCTAAGATTTTTATAGCCTCTCATGCCCATTGTTTTTCAAATAGTTGCTAAAAGGTTAATTTAATCACCACAGGTAAACTGCAACACACCCTTTTGTGAGCTGGGTTGTGGGGGTGAGGGTTGTGTATGCTTAAATCCATTCATTTCAACAGAGCCTGGATAGCTCAGTGGTTTGAGTAATGGTTTGGTAAACCCAGGGTTGTAAGTTCAATCCTTGATCTGGGGTAAAAATGAATATTTGGTCCTGCTAGTAAAAAGGCAGGTCTTATGAGATAAGTATATCTCCATATTAACTGTATTATACTCAAACATGTCTGAACTAGTCCTGGCTCTATTTTTTTTTTATTGTAAGCACATTTTTTTTTTTAAGGATATTTCCCCCCCCCCTCCCACAACATACATTTCACACACAAGCACAAAAACACAAAAGCTAATTCTCACAAACTATTTTATTTTAAAAAGACATACAACTCCTTCAAAACAAACCAAGATGCTTCATTAAAACTTAAGGGCAAAAGGCCTTCTAACAAAACACAATAATCACAACCCCCTTTTTTTTTAAATTTACAGCTACCAAGTTTCATATCGCATGTTTGCCTCCTCACCATTCTCTAACTTAAGCCTTTTAGATTTCTTACAAATAGTCTTTTTCTTAAGCAGGGTTCTGTAACTTTTTGTGCAAACTAGACGATCAATATAACGTTGTAAGCAGGCATCTTCCGGCTTGGTCATTTTCTTTAAAACACGGTCAGGGTCTTCACTGAATTGCACAGCATTTATCAAAGTCACCCCTTGTGCTAAATGTTCTTGGGTTAGGTACAGACATTGCATAGCATAACCTATGGCAATAACAGTGTTTAATAAGCTTTCCAAACACAGCTCAGCACACAGGGCCCGGAGCTTGCAGTTTATATCCACTGAAGTCCAAGTCACACAGTCATGGTGTCGTTGGGCTGGCGCATCTATAGCACAGCCCTCACAATCTTCAAAAAGCTTTTCCCTAAGGCAGTGTTTAAGAACAGCATAAACAGCAACGCGTACAATAGTCCGCATAACTTTTTTACGCTCACGACGTGGCACTGGCTCGGATAGTTCTATGCCAAGCCTCCTCCTAAATTCCTCAAACCCATCATCCTCGGAGCCCTCTTCAACAATTTGTATTGGTGTTGAGCAAAAACATGGTGGGCCCGGTTCATCTTCGCTGCTTGATGCAACGCTGTCCAGGGGCTCTGGGTCCTCTAGAAAGGCATCGTCGAGCTGCTAAAAATTTTCAAAAAAAAAAAAGAAACAGTGTAAGTACTCCAGCTGCTTGGTTGGTTTTCTTTAATTTTTACACAAACCCCGGTTCCTAGCCTCGTTACCCCCACCACCGCCGCCGCCGTTTCTTAATCATTCATTTACCTGAGCGCCTTCTTTTCCGTTTGCCTTGTCCACCGGTGACTCTCCCAAGTGGCAATCTGAGGGGGTGGACAAAGAGAGACCATCAGGCTCCTCGGGGTGTCTCACGAGGGTTTTGGGGTCGGGGTCCGGCGTATCCAACAACGGCTGGGCCAAAGGGCTCCCCAAAGTCACACCCTCCTCCTCAGAACTGTCGCTGATGTAACGTCTTTTCCGTGGACGGTCAAAGACCCTCGGGGCTAAAACAAAGTCCGAAGTTCTGACGGGGGTGGTGAAGGAGTCCATGTTTCCTCTCGGCAGCCTTTCCACGCTTTTCTAAAACACGTGTGCTTGGTAAGAAATGGCCTCCTCTGTCCGGCGCTGGGACTTATGGGGTAATGGTGCTGCACTCGGATTGGCGGAGGGCCTTGGGAGGAGCTCTTAGAGGGGTCACCCCGATTGGTCAAAATCTCCTCTCGGGGTGGTCCTGTCGGGACAAAACGCCTCCTGATTGGTAGAGGGTGGTGGGAGGAGTTCTTAGAGGGGTCACACGACCCACTTCCGGACCGCTCACCCCAACCCAGAAGTCACCCTCATTGGGCAAAATTTCCTCTCGGGGTGGTACTTCCGGGACGAAACCCCTCCTGATTGGTAGAGGGGGGTGGGAGGAGTTCTTAGAGGGGTCACATGACCCACCTCGCTTCCGGTCATGTGGCCACCCCGGAAGTCACCCTGATTGGGCAAATCTCTTCTCGGGGTGGTCCTTCCGGGACGAAACCCTCCTGATTGGTAGAGGGGGGTGGGAGGAGTTCTTAGAGGGGTCACATGACCCACTTCGCTTCCGGTCACCCGCCCCGGAAGTCACCCTGATTGGGCAAATCTCTTCTGGGGGGTGGTCCTTCCGGGACGAAACCCCTCCTGATTGGTAGAGGGGGGTGGGAGGAGTTCTTAGAGGGGTCACATGACCCACTTCGCTTCCGGTCACCCGCCCCGGAAGTCACCCTGATTGGGCAAATCTCTTCTGGGGGGTGGTCCTTCCAGGACGAAACCCCTCCTGATTGGTAGAGGGGGGTGGGAGGAGTTCTTAGAGGGGTCACATGACCCACCTCACTTCCGGTCATGTGGCCATCTTGACCCCGGAAGTAATACCCCAGAGGGTGGGACTTCCGGTGACAGGTGGGAGGGACTACAGGGGTCAAGGGGCGGGGTTAGGGGCGGGGTTAGGGTTTGATTGATGGTAGGGCCCTTATACTACTCACCCGCTTTTCCACCGTTAGGGCAGCTCTCAATCTTGTGTCCTTGCGCCGCAGAGTGGGGGCGAGCTCAGCACACAGTCCCATGAAAGTGGCTTTTCTCATACGAAAGTTCGGCAGCCACTGCTCGTCATCCCAGACTTCCATGACGATGTGATCCCACCAGTCAGTGCTTGTTTCCCGAGCCCAAAAGCGGCGTTCAACGGTGCTGAGCATTTCCGTGAATGCCACAAGCACTTTAGTGTCACACGCGGCAGGAGAATCGATATCGATATCATCGTCAGACTCCTCACTGTCACTTTGGAGCTGAAGGAATAGCTCGACTGCCAAACGTGTTGTGCTAGCGACACTCATCAGCACAGTCCTCAGCAGCTCAGGCTCCATTTCCCACAGAAATCGCGATTCACACACAGAGCAGAAAGACACTCACAATGGCACCAAACGTTGCCAGAAAGACAGAATGCTGGGATGTGAAGCGATGCACCACGGGGCATTGGAACAGGAAGCGGAATGACCCACATACTTCCTTCCCCTTCCCACAATACTCAGCGCCAAAACGGCGCCAAAACGGGACGAGGTGCTCTGTGGGATAGCTACCCACAATGCACCTCTCGATACAGCGCTGGAAAGTGCTGCAAGTGTGGCCACACTGCAGCGCTGGTAGCTGTCAGTGTGGCCACACTCCAGCGCTGGCCCTACACAGCTGCATGACCAGCGCTGTAACTCCCAGCGCTGCAACTTGTAAGTGTAGCCAAGCCCTTAGAGACTAACAAATTTATTTTAGCATGAGCTTTCGTGAGCTACAGCTCACTTCTTCGGATGCATAGAATGGAACACACAGACAGGAGATATTTTCATGTTCTCTGTATGTATAAATATCTCCTGTCTGTGTGTTCCATTCTATGCATCCGAAGAAGTGAGCTGCAGCTCACGAAAGCTCATGCTAAAATAAATTTGTTAGTCTCTAAGGTGCCATAAGTACTCCTGTTCTTTTTGCGGATACAGACTAACACGGCTGCTACTCTGAAACCTTTCTTTTTAGAGTGGATGCTTTTTGCTTGAGTTAGGGCTGTTGTCTAGTTCTTCAGCCATTGGTATTTGAACTTTATTTCATCAGGACGGGCTGGTGCTGGAGGTTGATTCTGTCACCCATACATACCTCATTCACACATCTCAACTAGACTAATAAAATTATAGTATGGCTTGCAAAAATGGAGGCTGTAGCACATGCCTTCTACAAAATCGAGTAAGCATTTTAAAATGGGGTTTGAATTACAATATTGCACAGAAGTTACAATGTAGGCAAAATGGCAAGTGTAATGAAATGGTGAACAGAAGTTATATTGTAAGTAAAATGGCAAGTGTAATGAACAGGAGTTACAATGATACAGTCAAGAACTAAAAACAATTTCATTCACATTGGTTCTATGATAAAAACAATTTCATTCACATTGGTTCTACATTGTCCCTCTTTTGACCCTTCAATCCAGGGGCATTGAATGGGTCACAGTTTATGCAATTGTTTTAAGGCTACATATTGGGAAACAATGTGAGCTTGTGGTTTTAGCTTAAAATACAGCCTTTTCATCCAGCAGCACATACCACACATTATAATTAACATTAAGCTTATCAGAATAAAGAAAACAACAATTGGATATAACATAATTGTTAAAGTTGAAGACCAAGAGGGGGACCATCCCTTTAAAATATCATACCAATGGTGCGTCATGATTTGCTCTGCTTGTGCAGATACTCTTAATATTTCAGATCCCTGATGTGAAATAGCCAAACTGCGTGTTTGAACCTGGGTCCGTGTGGTTTCAGTCAGGTGGCTAATTTGTTTATTTTCTTGTATTAGGTTGTACAGATTTGTCCAATTGACTCCCAAAGTGAAGTTAAAGTTTAGAATATTACTGGTATCCAGCGTGTTAGTTCTTTTATCCTCATGAGTTGGGAAGTAATAGGTTAGGGTGGGAGTTTTTAACATAGTTATATTACACATACACTGTTTTACGGGCGGTTCTGAGATGTAGTTATCTTGCCATACAAGCCTCTCTAATCCAATGGCACAGACACAACTTTTCCTATCAAAATACACTTTTAACCTGTGTCATGTCTGCTACAATTGGGGCCATGGGTACAGACCCTTTATTAATCCTTCTATAGTCTATAGTTAACCGCCAGGACTTCCCGTCTGCCTTTAGAACTGGCCATATGGGAGAGTTAAAGGGAGAGTTAGTTTTTCTAATAACTCCCCGTTGTTCCAAGCCCTGTACAGTCTGTATCAGTTGGACTTCTGCTTCCTTTGGGTAGGGATATTGTTTTTGAGGGGCTACCAGTTCACCTACGATCTTAACACAGGCATTGATCTTCCCACAGTCTGTTTTGCTTTGAGTCCAGACCATGGGGAATTTTGAGCGCCACTCCTCGGCAGGGCCGCCCAGAGGATTCCGGGGGCCCGGGGTCTTCGGCGGCGGGGGGCCTCACTTCAGCGGTAATTCGGCGGCGGGGGCCCTTCCGCTCCGGGACCCACCGCCGAAGTGCCCCGGAGACCCGCGGCGGGGGGCCCCCACCACCGAATTACCGCCGAAGCGGGGCCCCCCGCCGCCGAAGCGCAGCCCCCACTGCGGGTCTTCGGGGCACTTCGGCGGTGGGTCCCGGAGCGGAAGGACACCCCCCTCCCCGCTGCCGAATTACCGCCGAAGCGGGACCCGCTGCCGAAGCGCAGCCGGCTTTTCAGCGGTAATTCAGTGGCGGCGGGCCCTTCCGCTCCGGGACCCGCCACTGAAGTGCCCCGGAGACCCGTGGCGGGGTCCCCTGCCACCGAAGACTGGGCTGCACGTCGGCGGCGGGTCCAGCTTCTGCAGTAATTCGCCGGCGGGGGGGTCCTTCCGCCCCGGAGCTGAAGGACTCCCCACCGGCGAAGACCGGGAGAGGAAGAAGCTCTGGGGGCCCAGGCCCCACGAGAGTTTTCCGGCGCTCCCGGAGCAAGTGAAGGACCCCACTCCAGGGGCCCCGAAAAACTCTCCTGGGGGCCCCTGTGGGGCCCGGGGCAAATTGCCCCTCTTGCCCCCCCCCTCTGGGCGGCCCTGCTCCTCGGCTTGCTCTGTAGTGAGAGCAGCGACAAGCTTACCTTCCCCTTTGGTTACAATGAGATCCTGCTTTTCCTGGTCAGAGCAGTCGGAGGGGATTTCTAGTTTCTGTAATATGCCCCCAGGTAAATTGATTATTATGTTGTTATGATACAGCCAATCTGCTCCTAAAATAATCTCGTCAGTCATGTCAGGGATCTGAATTAAGTTCCCTTTTGTTTTAAACCCTTGTATTGAGAAGGGGACCTGTGCCCATTCCCAGCCTGTACTTGGCTTTCCCTGAAAAGATTTTAAAGTGACTTGTTTTACTCTCTCCCCTGCCTGTGGAGCGGTTCTAATTAAAGAGACAGCAGCCCCAGTATCAATCAAAGCTAGTGAAGGAGCGCGATTCTCCTGCTGGACATAAATGTGCGGTCTCCCTCCAGAGTCCCAGGACATTTTACCAATGAGCCCCCATTGCTGCGCTCCTGTATTATGTGGGTGCTCATGTCCAGCAGGCCCCCCTAGTCTCGGTTGCTCGGGGGGGCACTTGCGGCTATGCTAGTTACACGCTCCTGATTCTCTTGTGCTTGTAAGGCTTCTTGGACTAGATTTCGAGTTGGGGCTCCATCCCAGTGCTCCCAATCACCTCCCTGGCGCATTACTGCCCGCCAGGCCAAGCGGCGGATGGTGGAGTCATAAGTATTCTGTCCCTCACCTTCAGGTCGTTGGGAATTATCATTTTTTACAGAAGGGCGGGGGTTTGAGCATGAATAAAGTCCCCATGGCTTATGATTTCCCTGTCCACGGTAGCAACCTCGGGAGCCTCCTATCCCCATATTGCCACTCTCATTGGAGTAAGTTATTTGCTCATGCGCAGCCACAAAGGGAGCCCTTTCTTTTTTCACTTGGAGTGCGGGGCCAGAATGAGTGGTGATCTCGGAGCTCAGTCATGCTCACGGGCTGGTTAGGTGCCCAGACACTGAGCTTATTAGCATAGTAAGGGAGAAGAGTCGCAGTACAGTCCCTCAGGGCGTCTGTGCCGTATGCTACAGTGTCAGGGTTATTTGCAGGGGCTCCTTGGGCATCTTGAGGGCGGGTGATGCCTGCCATGACCTGCATAAGTCCCCAGTGGGATAGGTACCCTTCAGGGTCTTCATTAGGTTCCTGCATCATGCTGGCCGCCTGTATCATTAGATGTCGGTGACCCATTTGTTCCCCTAGGCTTGCAAACAGGGGTAGGAAAGTATTGTTCTCCCTGTTTTCTCTTATCACCCGATCAATGACTCCCTGTCATTCGGGTGCTGCACAGGCAGTCATGAGGCATTTAAACTCAGGGACTGTTAAATCTTCTCTGCCTGCCAATTGCAGCACACGCAGAGTCCATTTTGAGAAATTTTCCCGGTTAAGGGATCCAATCATTTTTGCCATCGCTTGGAGATCAGCTGCTGATACGGGGATGGTTGTCGTAGCTGTGCTAGTCCCTGCAGCTGTGTCTGTTCTTGTAATTCTGTTAATGGCTGCAGTCGGCCCCTGGGGCTCAGGATTGCTGCTCCATATCTCTCTTTCCCACACCTCGCTAGATTCCCTCGGGGCATCTTCCCAGTCAGGGACGTCACTCTGGGGATCAAAGTCCCACTCTCCTGCCGTCACCGCTGCTATCTGGCGGTTTGCGAATCCCAGCCTTTGTTTAAGGTGCTGGATAAGGGACTCGCATCGGCTGTGATTAGCGGGGAGAGCTTTACTCTGTTCTATGGTTAACCTCTTTACCATGCCCTGCAATACTTGATTTTCTTTTTCTATCTTTTCCTTTTCCCCGACCTGTTCCTCTAATTTCGTTTCTCTTTGTTTGCCCTCCCTGATTGCCTCCCGGAGAGGGTCTAACTGGATTTGCACCCCCGTCGCTATCACTTTCCATCTGTCTGCCTCTTTTTCCATATGAGTGAGTTTTCATGCAGGGAGGCATTCTCCTCCTGGCAGGATGCCAAGCGGGAGTATAAATCCCTGCACGCGTCCCACAAAAGCCAGATTGCTGCTGAATCCCTTTTAGTTGGAGTAGGCTTGTACAGGATTATATACTTTGCCAGCCTATCCTCCAAATCTGAAATAGTACACACATCTCCCAGCCCCCCTTCAGTCCACGGGCTGTGTCCAAACCTCTGTAGTACTTGTTTAAAGGGTGTGGGTTCTTGGACAAAAGACAGCGTTCCCTGTTTTTCTCTAAAGATGTCTTTAGACTGTGTCTTCCTAAACATTTTCCCTAACAAGTTTGCCATAACCAAGTACAACACAGGAAACCAAACTGATAAATATCAGAAGTGACTTTTAACTCACAACTTAATCCTCTCTGGGCCAGAGGCAGAGATGCTAAGCCTCCCTCTGTATTACTCGGCCTCCTACCACCGAGGGTTCATACACCAATTATACAAATCCTTTCCCAGGATCAGAGTGAGAAACACTAAGTTCTCCTCTTTAGCTCAGTCTTGCTACGGCTGAGGGTGTATGCACCTAAGATTTTTCAGTTTGGAGCGAGGATCTTTAAGTCCTCCTCCTGTTTAAACCTAAACTCCTATTTCCTTCAGAGTTTGGTTAATTGACTGAAAGTTCTTTTTCCTATAGTGCCAGACTTGCTAAAGCTGGCGGTGTGCACACCAGTTTTATAATAACTGTGGATTCTATTCTTGCTCCCCCTTTTGCATTCTCCACCAATAATGTTGTCCAGACAACCCCACACAGGATCATTTTTAGGGGTCAAGACAGAGATGCCACATTTATTATTGATCTGTAACTATTAGCAAATACCTTAATACTTCTACACACACACACACACACACACACACACACACACGAAAATGTTCTGCAGCTGCTGGATAGTTACAGTCCTGATTGAGTTCTCAGCTTGGGATTGTTGCTCGTGGCAGCTAACTGGCCAGGAAAGCTGAGCAGGAGGAGGAGCCGGGTCTCTGTCGGGCGCGCACCGATGCTCCTTGATGTTGATAGCAGAACGTTTACCCAAAGTCTCTTATCTCACCCTTCCTTTTTATAGGCTTTTAGTTTGGATTCAAAGTCTCTAGGTCTCGCTGTGTCACACCGCCTCTGGGTTTGGTGCTTGATCACCCGTCAATTGCAGGCGTGACTGTCAGCCTGGGACCTGGCTTTGATCTTCCTACTGTTGTTTCTTTCTTTTTAGGGTGGATGCTTTTTGCTTGAGTTAGGGCTGTTGTCTAGTTCTTCAGCCATTGGTATTTGAACTTTATTTCATCAGGACGGGCTGGTGCTGGAGGTTGATTCTGTCACCCATACATACCTCATTCACACATCTCAACTAGACTAATAAAATTACAGCATGGCTTGCAAAAATGGAGGCTGTAGCACATGCCTTCTACAAAATCGAGTAAGCATTTTCAAATAGGGTTTGAATTACAATATTGCACAGAAGTTACAATGTAGGCAAAATGGCAAGTGTAATGAAATGGTGAACAGAAGTTATATTGTAAGTAAAATGGCAAGTGTAATGAACAGGAGTTACAATGATACAGTCAAGAACTAAAAACAATTTCATTCACATTGGTTCTATGATAAAAACAATTTCATTCACATTGGTTCTACAAGTTGAAGATAGCTTGATACTTTGGTATCTATTGTGTAAGCAGGTTTTTCTTTTTAATATTCTCTCTCAAATGTAAACTGAAGTCATGAGTCAAAATTTCAGTTTTAAAAACTTTTGGATGAATTAAGTTAAGCTTGCAGCTGGTGGTAAGCTGCTAATTCGTACAGCGCTTAAGAAATCCTACTCAGTATATTGTTTGTGATTTTGCAGTTTAAGAGATCATGAAGTCACTTCATTTTAAACCACTTGCAGATATTAGGCAGTCTTATATGAATTCAGATGGTTTTTACATATAGAAGCATGTACATTGCCAGTTGACTTAGAAAATCAAAAGTAAAAAGGTCTCGTCATACAACCCCAGCAGCAGATTTTAAGTGATGTTTCAGTGCCTACCCCTGAGAGCAACATAAAATTCAGAATGTGTGCCATTAAGAAGGAGACAGGGAACTTAGAATTTTTAAAAAAAATGCTTAAAAACAAGTTAAACCAATCAACATTCTGGAAATATACTAGTTATTACGTACTGCAGAAAACTATTTTTAGTGACTTCAACTGGTTTCTGTAGAATATTTATTTTCAAACAGTTTAAAATATAAACTTGAATTGTTACACTGCTGATGACTTTCTCTTAAAAGGAAATTCATAACCAAAGAACTGCACAACATAATTTAACTTTGAGTTCCTGCACTGTTCCCCACTTAAGAGCTTAAGTGGGGAATGGTTCTATTAACACAGTCAGCGTTCTATTAACACAGTCAGCGTTTTGGGGAGAATAATTAAAATCAATAACTTACTTTCTGCTAACTTAGCACACAATGTGTATTTTTTTCATTCTTTACGAGTTTGCTTCAATGCACTGAACAATTTCAAAATTTAATAAAATTTTAAGTAAAAAGTGAAGATACTGTTTGTCCTTCGCCAGTATTATTCTTACCTTTGGCTGAGGAATTGGTTAGTGGTTGGTTTTATTTTGGTTTTGGTGTTTTGCAGTAGATAACATCCTCCATGGATGAGATAAAACTGGTTGGAAGTAGTCAACTATAAAATCTACATAAACTGAAAGGAACTTCTCCATTCTTTCAGGAGAATTAATGGTTATTTTAAAATTTGACAGTGATTGCTTTTGTGCTACAAAAGCAGTTCCCCACTCTGCTTATCATATAGCCCAAAATGAATACACAGAAGCCAATTCAGAATTAGTTGAAAAAAACTATCATCTGTATTGCAAAAGTACTTTATAATTGCTCAAACTTCTTAGAAATGTAAGAATGAAAAACTATTGTCTGTTAGTAGAGAACATCATATTTACATATTCATGAACTTGTCTTTCTCATAAACCCTCTACTTATTTAGCTTGTATTGACATTCTTTGCTTTTTCTGTGCCTTGTCTCCCCCATTCCTCTTTCCATTAGATCCTCCTACTGCTACTACACGACGATGCATGCTTCCATGGCATCCTTCAACTGATGGCATCAGAGCTTTAGCAGTGGATGTAGCTCTCCTTCTGATACTTGTAAGTGTTTTGGTTGGAGTTATCTGCTATACGAGAAGATGGACAGTCTGTGGTGACTACTTTGCTAGGAACTACATTCCACCATCAGATATGCAAAAATAGTCCCAAATAGATGTTCTCCATTCAGATGATGTAGACTCTCATCCTGACAGTATAAAAAAAGAAATAAAACATCCAGTGAACAGTCTAACACCAAAAGATTTAGAAGATCATCTGGAAGACAATCCAGAATGGAACAATTTAGTCAATACTAACAGATTGCAAGTACGATATGAAAGACCATTGGATTATTATGAAGGAGGAACACTGGGAAGGAAGGACATGGGTGGTGAATGTTATGATGACAATGAAGAAGACAATCCAGAATGGAACAATTTAGTCAATATTAAGAGATCCCAAGAACAGTATGAAAGACCAATGGATTATTATGAAGGAGGAACACTGGGAAGGAAGGACATGGGTGGTGAATGTTGTGATGACAATGAAGAAGACTTTGTGTCACATATAGATGGCTCAGTAATATCCCAGAGGGAGCAGTATGTGTAGTAACCACTGATACAGTTCCATTCATTAGTTGATCACTTTCAGGTTCATATTTTCAAGCTTTTGATACTGTAAAAATCTGGGTTAAATGTATCTGAGCTGCTTTATGATTTTTCAATGCTGTACTACTGTCTTTGAAAATATTGGAATTTTGATGCATAATGCTTTATTCATCTAATGCACATGTAAGAATCAAGTGCTAAATTAAAGTTACCATACAACAATGTTAGAGTTAAAAACAGCTGTGTTGGATTTGTGATTTAAAAACAGTTTACCTGAGACTATGATCAAGTATAATCTTTGTTAAGCACGTGCTTTTTTTTAAATATATAGATATAGACATTTTAGACAAAAAACGAGTGAATTAGTCTGAAAACTGAAGTTAATCTAAGGTAAATTCAATTCTTAATAGTAATTTTTATGATTTAAAAAAAAACTTGTATTGGCTTAAATCTGTTTTTTTTCCAAAGGTATATTTTACTTTTCTACACACAAATGAATACCTCTTTGTTTTAATGAGCCTTCCTGTAATGCACAGTTAGTGGGAACTTTTTTAAAAGAAAACATGTTGCATTGAAAAAGTTAGAATTCTCAATGAAGGCGTTTTAGAGCCATAACAATGAATATATGGAAGGGTTTGTCTTGTAGCTGATTTTGAGAACCATTTGTTACACTACATTCATTCCCAAAAAGTACAATTACAGTCTATGTACAGAATTAGTCAGCTGTAGTCCTGCACTTCACATGAGATCAAAAACGGATTCTCGAACTTAAGAGAATTTTCAACTAGAAATAAGATGATGCCAGCAAAGTTTTCACTGGGATTGGGAAATACAAGGTTAGGTCTCATTTCAGATACAAATTCTAAGCGTATGGGGGAAACAAATGGAGTGAATGTAGCTAAGATATAGAAGTTTAAGATTTTAGCAGAATACAGCATAACATGGTGTGCAGAACATAAAAGGTAAGTGGGCACATTTTACGATGCTCTGTGATTACATCATTACTTTTAAGAGTTGAGTATACTTGAAAAAAGCATATTTATGAAAAGAGGTTAATACAAAAAAGTGCTATTTAAAATAAAGCAAGTAGGGAAATAACTATTGCTATTTGGATGCTGTTGAAAAATAATTTGTACCAGAATCCCCAGGATTTGCAGAACAGCAGTTGTATGTATTACTCAGTTGGGTTTGTTTGTATTGCATTGGTTTGCTTTGTTGACTAAAACAGTATGCAGTCTTGTAGCTAGGAGAAGCAGATGGTTCCCAGCAATGAAATTGAATGCTTGGAAGTCAGTTTCAAGGGCTGGAACAACCTTGCCTCTCCTTCAGTAGTAGGTTCACTGCTTCATCTTTGCAAGAACGGAATCTGAATGAAATTAATTCAGGTAATCCAGTTTGAGGGCAGTTACATTGTAACAATGAGAGGTGAGAAATAGTTCTGTGGCAAAATCCTATGTTAAGCTCTCAACTTTACATGCATTCATGAGTTAAACTCTTACCCAGCAAAACTTGCCTTAATGAAGTCCAGAAATGAAAAAAAACTTAGCTGGGGGCGGGGAGGGGGGATATTGCCACACAAATAAAAATGTAACAAGCTTGGACCAGAATTTTAAGGAGGCTGGAAGGCTACTTTTTTGAATGTTTCCTTTAGTAGTAAAAGCACTGCAAAATGACAGTATTTAGAGCTTTGCAACAAAGACAGTATCTGTATTAGACTTTTGACAGTTTGTGATGCCAAATGACTGCGTGTCTTTCATGGTTATTAATACTTGCAAATAAAAATAAGCATTTATCTAACAAGCCATTCCTGAGTGGAGGTTTTCATTCTCTTAAGTGTTAGTGATGTCACTAACTCTAACAATAAAAGGAAAGTAGCTCCCTGCTATGTGTGTTGGTAAGGTACCTTGTAATCACCTAGAAAAATTATGCTCATCTCAAGCCTTGGCAAAAATAAGCTGGAGTAATGACAGGGCCAGGAGGGTCATAGTGTTGTACCAATATAATAAAAACCAGCAGGATCTTATTAAGAGGGATAAGGCAAAGATGCCACATTTATTGTAAATACCATAACAAAACAAAAGACAATGTTTTCCTACTTGTTTCCATTACTACTTATTCCTTATACACACACACACACACACACACACACACACACACACACACACATATATTCATCCACACAATCATTCATTCAGGTTCTGTATAGATGTTATAGTTACCAGCCTAGATGTTGCTCATGCCAAGTTACTGGCCAGGTATCTTGGTCATGAGGATGGAGCCGAGTCTGTGTCAGATGCATCTGATGCTCCTGGAGGCTGGCAGCAGAACCATAGACTCAAAGTCCTTATTCTTTAGAGTCCAGTTTTATAGGGATTTTTCCCTATGTTAGTTCATAGGAGTTGCCTCATTCTGCTGTTGCTAAATCAATCAGCAGATGGCTGGCTCCATTCTGTCAGATGCTTGTTTTTCCTTCCTTTGAGGTGTGGTGGGTCATCTGGTTGATCCCACTTGACACCTTCTTCAGCCGACACTGAATTCTTCAGGCTGGTATCTCCCTAACCATTCATTCACATACATTCTCTATGTTAATCACATCTATTTCACTGTCTCTTTACTTTTTGGGGTGTTACCAATTTATGTGAGACTCCCTGTCTTTTAACAAGCAAAGATAAAGTGAGATGAAAACTTACAGAGGGTGGGGGTCTCTATCTATACACTATAACAGCTACTGTTTTGGCTTACTTAGAGTTAATTAATGTTTAACAAGTTTTATACAAAGTATTTCTTTGAGCAGGCTTCACACAGACACAGCTGGTGGCTTGCAGGTTAGAATCACAAATTTATTTTTAACATAAACCTTTAGTTATGAGGCATCAATTAACAATAAGTTATTTTTCATATAAACCATGTCTAATATAAACCTTCTTTAATATCCCTACAATACTTTAGGGCCACCAAGCTGCAGAGTGCCCAGTAACGTTTGTCTGAAGCAGTGTGCAGGGCCGCCCAGAGGGGGGGGGGGCAAGAGGGGCAATTTGCCCCGGGCCCCACAGGGGCCCCAAGAGTTTTTCGGGGACCCTGGAGCGGGGTCCTTCACTCGCTCCGGGGGGCCCGGAAAACTCTTGCGGGGCCCGGGCCCAGGAGGTTCTTCCGCTCCTGGTCTTTGCTGGCAGGGGGTCCTTCCGCTCCGGGGTGGAAGGACCCCCCACTGCGGGTCTTTGGGGCAATTCGGCGGCGGGTCCCTGAACGGAAGGGCCCCCCGCCGCCGAAGACCCCAGGCCCCCGGAATCCTCTGGGCAGCCCTGGCAGTGTGTGACTGTATCCATTTGAGCAGTTTTCCAACAGCTTTGGGAGCTGCTTCATCAGAAGGCATTTTCTTTCTGTGTGTAAGGATCTGTAGACTTCCATTCTTCTCATGTATACCACTGATCCTTGTGGCCAAAGGAGTGGAGAGCCTAGATGCCAACTCAGCTGTTTGCTCCCCCACATCACACTGAAGAAAACAGATCAGTTGTGTACACTTCTGGCTTGGAGGGGGATAGTACCATTGCACCCTCCCCAGAGTGAGTAACCTTCTTGTACACATAGAGACACGTCCATAATCTATTAAGGACCATTGTGGTGGCCAGAGTGACCACAGGTGCATGGGATTCTTCCATCCTAAGTGCAAGACTCTGCACTTGTCCTTGTTGAACTTCGTCAGATTTGTTTTGGCCCAATCCTCCAGTTTGTCTAGGTCACTCTGGACCCTATCCCTACCCTCTACTGTATCTACCTCTTCTCCCCAGCTTAGTGTCATCCGCAAACTTGCTGAGGGCGCAATCCATCCCATCATCCAGATCATTAATGAAGAAGATAGTATGCTTTTACAGAGGTGGAAGAAAGCAGAGCATGAGGCTGACCATGAATGAGTTTGGAAGCTACATGAATCAATGGGGCAGTACCAGACAGGGTCAGGGCATGCATACCTTTAGATGTTGATGGAAGGTTTGCATGTACAGAGTGCTAAAGTATTTTTGTCCATCCTAGTGCCATGGCCAAGAAACTAATGCTGAATACTGCAGCTGACAGAATGCAATGTAAACAAGTATCACACCGATCTCCCTCTTGTTAGAAGAGTGTTCTGCTAAACTCTGCACATGCCCAGCCCAGTCGCACTCCCTACCTTCATCTGGCTTCTCTGACTCAGCACAAAATGAAATACACACAAGATGACATTTGGAAAGATGAGAGTTTCAGTTGATGAACCTGCCAGATAACAGCTGCTGCTGCTGCTGGAAATATAGTGGGGGAATATACCAGAGAGATTACATGGATCAGGCCTTTGGAGAATTTACCACGAAAATCCTCACGAAAGCTCATGTTGAAATAAATTTGTTAGTCTCTAAGGTGCCACAAGTACTCCTGTTCTTTTTGCGGATACAGACTGTCGAAGAAAACTCAGTTCTCGCTTATGTTTAGGTGCAGCAAAAACAAATACTTTATTATAATACTCTAGTGAACACAAGAGGGAGAGAGTGTCAGGAACTGGGTTGCCCCTTGTCCTGAACAGATCTCTCTCAATTAGTAAAACAATCATAACAATCTTTATACCTTCTTAACAGACAGTGGCTAGCAAACTTGCAGACAGTAAAAGTAAACATTTGCATTTGTTTATACATAAGCCTATTCATTATCTTATTTGTCTGCAATACCAGAACAGAAAACAAGACTGCAATTCACAAGGTCGTAACGACTTTTCACACAATTCACTCTGCACCAGATACAGGGTAACAGCTTAACCTCTGCTAATTAGCTAACATACATTAAGATCCCTTCAAACCTTTATTAATTAATTCTTGGCCTCCACATTCCCCCCTTTTGTACTTCTAGTACAACAAATACCTCAAATCTCAATTTGCATTAAACCATGGATTTCAGAGTCCACAGGAGACATCTCAACCTTAGGGGTTTTCATGGGATGTAAGGACAATGCATGATTAGCATGAACATGAAAAGTAGTATTACTATCATTACGTCCTTTACAACAACAACAACAATAACATAATCCCACACCAACTAACAACACTACAAACAATAACATCCCCATAGGAATAAAATAATGGGGTTGTTGTACAGTTTTGGTAACAAAGCACAATACATCAAACTTAGTACATAAAGTAGAAACTCTATAAGCTGTATGAAAGGCATTCTGCTCAGCATGATATATATTCTGAAGCATGTGAATTTGCCCCTGCAACTCAGAGATTCTGCGAACCTCTGGCAACAATGAAAGCAAATTCTGAAAACGATCAGGTACTATCCTAGTCCAATTAAAATATACCTGAAATCTAAGAGTTACATGTAACATTCTATCTGCAGGCCAGTAAATAATATGATTGCCTGCAGCAGTGGTAAGATTAATATGTATATCTTGTAACGTGGTGGCATTAATGTACACACAGCTATCATTAGCCTGAAAAAGTGGGTGTCCTGTAAGGGTAGTCCCTTGACCTTTACCCTCCCAGCAAATATTGTCACAAACAGTGACAACTTCCCCTGGCTTCAGTTTCCGTATACACTGAAGCTGTGGTGGTTCTAACGGCCAAAATGTCCATAAATTCCCTAACCCCATCCAAATATCAGCTGTAATCCCAGGAGCACTAACTAAAAATCGATTAGGAGAAGCAGGTGGCCTGACTTCCCAGAGATCTCGGTGAATCACCCAATCCCACATGCATCCTCCCCATGGACCCGGCAGGATTCGGTATGTGGGAGCCCACACCCCCTTAACCGGTCCATATGCTTGGAAGGAGCACTGTGAACGTCCACATTTCCATCCAGAAAGTCTCCAAGTATGTCTCCATGGCCACAGATCAGATGGTACTCCTGACGTGTCTGTAAGGGCAGTGGGCCAAGCTTGGTGCACTAGATCATTCCGAATGGCCATCAGCTGGTCATTCAGGAAATCCTGAATTTCCGAACATGCTAGATCCCACTGCAATGCCTTCCCAGCTTCAGTTATATTCAGTACCAGTCATGGAAATGACATGTAACTCACCCACCCCGGTTCGCACTTGTGTCAGCTGTGCCCCAGAAATCAGGCCAGTGGCCTTCTCTAATTGGCCCAATTTCTCATCATGCTCCTGGGTCTTAAAAATATTCCAAACAGCAGCTGCAGAATTGGCCCCATCCCACAAGGATCCGGCTAGATCCCTCTTCTTTCTAGAGGAAATAACCCAGGCCCTCAGTTGTGCTAATCTAATGGCAGCCCCTTGGGAACAATTTGGATATGTAGAGGTGATGTGAAAACTAGATAAAGGCAATGTAAACTTCACAGTCCCTAGTGTAGTGTTTAGTACAGTCCACCGATATTCTGGCACATTTCCCCTCAGCGTAGGTCTATACCACATCTGTTGGTTGTAGACCTGCATATATTTCTGAGAGGCATTAATATCAATAGCATAAGAGGGAGTGTATTGCAATAAAGCACAAGTCACATTATCAGTCACTGGAATGGTCTCAAGACAGGTAAAATTCCCAGTAGTAGAACAAACTCTTTGGGTAGTCGTTTGATTATTCACTAATTGGGTAACCAAATAACAATAAGGGCCTCTTTCAGGTAACATAGCACAAATTCCAGGAATAACCATCATATCTATTTCACTATGGAATCCATCAATTTCATATCTAAAGTCTAGGGGCTGATCTGCAGTAATATTATGGATCTCTATTGCCACTGAGCCATTTGTTTACCACTCAATGGTTCTCTCATATGAAGTCTGTTGAACCTTAAAAAAATAGGCTTTCTGAGCAATATTCTAATAAATCATTAAGATGGGAAGGTCTGGGCCAACGAATCTCATTAGAATATACAATTTCGTTTACATCTGGATAAATTACAGAAGTGACGGCCAGGGTTGAGGGGCTAGTGGGGGTAACCTTTGTGGTAGCAAGGTGCTTTTGGTAGTCATTATCTGAAAGCCAATTAGGGAGGGCAGTACATCCCCAGGGTACTTGTCCATAAGCACAGAGCCCTGCCCCTGGAAGAAATCCAAGCCACCATTGAACCCCACACGCCCAAGCACGCTCCCCACAGTTCCCTCCTTGCCAATAAACGATGCTTCGTTTCTTCCACCAGGGCCAGTTCATAATGTCTCTTTTAGTCAGGAATCCCTGAACTCTGGAGGAGTTTGCAGAACGAATGTATCTTCTCCTCTTCCCCAAAAACAATCGTGCTCTAGCATGATAAAGGGAAGAGGGTTGTAATGTGGGAATACCTTTAGAAAAATCCAAAGGCACAGTAGGTCCGTCAGAGGACAAGGGAGAGGTCACCAGTACGTCACCTTGTCCTCTTCTTCCGCTGTCCAGCAGGAACAGCAGGGCTAGAAGAAGGAGCACGTTGATCATCAGTAGGTGTGGCCTCCCGAGGTGGAGGGGTCTTTTTGCAGTGCGATGCATGGGTCCAGGCAGGTAGTCCTTGACACTTCACAGCAGTGTTGGTAGTCAACAGGACTTGGAAAGGGCCTTTCCAGCGTGGAGCCAGGGCAGTCTTTCGTTGATGGACCTTTATGTAGACCCAGTCTCCCGGTTCCAACGAGTGGCAAGGTTGCACAGGATCCTTCGGTAAGGCTTCCTTCACCTGTGTATAAAAAGACTTAACACATTTCATTAGTGCCTGACAATACTTAAGCATTATGTCATCCATCAAATGAATGTCCATCTGAGCTAAGGTCAGTGGGGGTGCAGTTGGTAGTCGCATTGGGCGCCCCGTCAAAATCTCATGAGGGCTGAGTCCAGTCTTTCGATTGGGAATGGCTCTCATACTCATCAGTGCCAATGGAAGGGCATCTGGCCACTTTAAGTTCGTTTCAGCACAAATCTTGGCCAGTTTATTTTTTAAAATCCCGTTCTGGCGTTCCACTGTCCCAGCAGATTGTGGGTGATGAGGGCAGTGAAGGTTGTGTTGGATCTGCAAAGTTGTACATAACTCCTTTACAATCTGTCCAGTAAAGTGAGTTCCACGATCACTGTTGATACTCACAGGAATGCCAAAACGAGGGACAAAATCCTTAAGCAGAAGTTTCACAACAGTCCTGGCATCTGCCTTCCTGCAGGGAAAAGCTTCAACCCAATTGGTAAATACATCAACTAAAACCAATACATATTCATAACCACAACATTTAGACATTTGAATAAAATCAATCTGAATATTTACAAAAGGTCCCCAAGGAGGAGGGTGGGCTGCTCGCATAGCTTTAACAGCTTTACCAATGTTGTGTTGTTGACAAATCACACAGTGTTGACAGTAGGAATGGGCAACAGAAGGGAAAATGGGTGCAAACCAATCTCGGGCAACTGCAGCAACCATCCCCCCTTTGCTCACGTGTGCCATCCCATGGTATATGCGAGCAAGATAGGGCAATAACATCTTTGGTGCCACCAGGCGACCATCCGGGGCACGCCAAAGATTATCAGAATGTAAAATGCAGCCAGCAGCACTCCAAGAGTGCTTCTCAGTTCTTAATGCTGCCTCCTGGATCTTAGCCAGATCGTCAAGGGAGGCCAGTGAAGGCTGCTCTATCAGTACACAGGAATGTACAGCCTGAGGTGCAGAAAGAGCCGCTGTCCTAGCTGCAGAGTCAGCTAGAGCATTCCCACGGGTAACTTCATCATGAGGGGTCTTGTGAGCAGTACATTTAACAACAGCTATAGCTTTAGGCAACAAAAGAGCATCCAAAAGAGCAGAAACATAAAAACCATTCTTAATAGGAGAACCAGTGGATGTAAGGAAGCCTCTATATTTCCAAAGCAATCCAAAATCATGAACCACTCCAAAAGCATAACGAGAATCTGTATAGATAGTGACCGTTTGATCTCTAGCCAGAACACAAGCTCGAGTCAAAGCCACCAGTTCAGCTACTTGAGAGGAAAACACTGAAGAAAGGAAAGCACTTTCAACAACAGCACAGGTAGTGCAGACAGCATAACCAGCAACTAATGTACCCTTAGAATCTCGCAAGCACGAGCCATCCACAAAATAAAGGAGATCAGGATTCTGCAAAGGCACATCCAGTAAATCATCTCTAGGACGAGTAAGAACAGACGTTACAAACACACAATCATGTGGGGTTCCATCTTCAGGCCCAGGCAACAAAGAGACTGGATTAAGAACAGGGCAACGAGCCAAAGTAATATGAGAGGAAGAAAGCAAAACCAGTTCATATTTGATAAGACGAGAAGCGGATAAATGCTGCGTCCTAGATTTCAACAAGAGTGCAGCCACAGCATGCGGAACACACACACTCAAAGGAGAACCCAATACAATAGATGCAGATAACTGAACAGAAAGGGCCGTTGCCGCTACAGCCCGTAAACAAGGGGAAAATCCTACCGCCACAGCGTCTAAGGCAGTACTGTAGTAGGCAATTGGACGGTGTTTGTCCCCGTGCTTTTGCGTTAGTACAGCCAAAGCAAACCCATTACGCTCATGACAGAAAAGAGTAAATGGTTTAGTATAATCAGGAAGTCCCAGGGCCGGAGCAGTAGATAGTCTCTGTTTAATAGCAACAAAAGCACTCTCAGCCTCTGGGGGCCAAGGAAGAGGTTCAGGGGTACCAGACTTAGTCAGATCCTGTAAGGGTTTAATCACTGTTGCATAACCTAAAATCCACTGCCTGCAATATCCAGTCATGCCCAGAAAAGTACGCATTTGAGAAACAGTACTAGGCCTAGGCATATTTAAAATAGCTGAAATACGAGAGTCTGATAAATGACGCTTGCCATGAGAAATATCATGACCAAGATAATGAACCTTGGGTTGACACAGTTGGAGTTTTTCTCGGGATGCTTTGTGACCTTTGGCAGCTAAAGCAGTTAAAAGAGTCAGAGTATCAGTTTTAGAAGAGTCAAAAGAGAAAGACGCCAGTAAAAGGTCATCCACATATTGTATAAGTACTGATTTTCCAGGGAAAACCACATCATCCAGATCCTTCTTCAGGATCTGAGAAAACAGGGAGGGAGATTCAGTATACCCTTGGGGTAACCTGGTCCAGGTATACTGACATCCTTTATAAGTAAAGGCAAACAAATACTGACTATCTGGGTGAATTGGAATGGAAAAAAAGGCTGAACACAAATCTACAACAGAGAAATAAGTGGCTGACGGTGGAATACAAGAAAAAATTGTAGCTGGATTTGGAACCACTGGAAAAGAAGGCAAAACCACAGCATTAATAGCGCGAAGGTCTTGAACAAACCGATAGGTATTCCTTCCTGGCTTCTTTACAGGAAAGATAGGAGTATTACAAGAACTAATAGTGGGAACAATAATACTCTGTTGCAATAAAGATTCTATAACCGGAGCTATGCCTGCCACTGCTTCAGGACGCAGTGGGTACTGTGGAATCCTTGGCAAAAGCTTAGCAGGGTCCACAAGAATTTTAACCAGCTCGGCTGTTCTAATCTGTCCCACTTCATTTGCATGACGAGACCAGAGATGGGGGGGCACTTGTGACAACAAATGCACAAGGTCAGGGCTGAGTGGAGACTTCGATGCAGCTGGCTCGGATATATGGAGTGTAGCCAACACCAGGTTAGTATTCTCATCAGGAACCTGTAAGAATACGCCATCTGGTGTACAGTAGATGGTACAACCTAATTTACACAACAGATCTCTTCCCAGCAAATTCACAGGAGAAGTAGAACTGAGTAGAAAGGAATGTTTATCTTCTAGAGGGCCAAGACAAATGTCAAGGGGTACTGAGACAGGATGCGAAACAGGACAGTTTGAAATGCCCACAGCATTAACAGACAAAGCGGACAAAGGAACAGAGGGAAACTCCGAGGATCTCAGAGCAGACCTACTAGCCCCAGTGTCTACAAGACAAGTAACAGATTTACCAGCAATATTACAATCAACAAACGGGCCTTCTCGATTAATAGAAATTAAAGGATTCATGATGCAGTTACGTTCCCTCAGGCTGTCCTAGTAAGGGGTTCCTTGTGGGGAGAAAACAGGCGCTTCAGGATTGGGGAACTGAGTAGGATTTTGAGCAAATCGATTTGGACACTCATTTCTCCAGTGTCCCTCCTGACCACACAAGTGGCATGCAGTGCTCCCAGTCGGGGCAGGATTCTGGGCAGGATATGAGGAACCTCGTCCCATACCTCTCCCACGACCTCGTCCCCGTCCTCTTCTCAGTCCCCCACGACCCCTATTCTGATAAGTTTGTAACTGTAAAGCCATAAGTTTTGTTTCACTGGTTTCTTTCTTCTGGTCTATGCAAGCTGTACAATGATTTGCAACTGTCACCAATTCTGAAAGGGGTTTAGTTTGCCAGCCAATACAAATAGTTCTCAATGGTTGCTGAACTTTCGGCAAGAGTCCCTGAACAAAAGCAGCTCCCACCGCTTCCCTGGCATTATCAGCTGGATCAGTAATTCCCGAATGCTGTTCAAAGACCTTAGTCAGTCTATCAAGATAATCAGCAGGGGATTCTCCCGTATTTTGTTTACAATTTGCAATCTTGGTCCAATCTGTTTTCTTAGGACAAACTTCTGAAATAGAGGTCAAGAGACGATTCCTAGCCTCTGTCAAAGCATCCCCAATACCAGGGTCGGCATCAGGCCAAGCCGCCTGTCTGTTAAGGCGTTGCTGTACTTCGGCGGGCAGTACAGCTCGTAAAAGTTGATTAATATCTGCCCAAGATGGATTATAGCACTGAATCACTGTCTGGAGCTCTTCTCTAAACTTTACTGGCTCCTCCCTGATTTTAGGAAATTCTTTCACCAAGTTTCTAAGATCTCCAGGTGTCCACGGGGCATGTACCTTAATTAACCCCCCTATCGCTCCAGCTCCAGGCAAGTCCCTTAAAGGAGCCTGGAGTGCCTGTGTCGTGCTTCTAAGAAAGTAGCCGGCATGGTTATCAGCAGAAGCAGGGTTAACCGGACTACTAGTGTCAGTCAGTAGGGAAGAAGATAATTCTTCCGAAGAAGGAGAATGAACAACTTGTGCAGTTGATAATTGCGGCGACGAAACAATTACTGCCTGCACAGCCCGAGAAGGGGGGGCCGAGGGGGAAGCCTGCTGCGGCTGTGGAATGCTGCTAAAAAAATCCACTATATCTTCTGTAGTCTCCTCCTCACTTTCAGGTTTAACTAATTGAGGATAAAGAGAAGCAGAGGGCTGCACTGAAGCAGGAAGACATTTGGATGTCTGACATTTAAGTTTTAAATCTTGTACTTCAGTTTTTAATTTCTCCTGGGAGTCCTTCAGACTCCGCACCCGAGACTCATGGAGTCTCTTTGTTGCTTCCTCCCACCAAGACAGAAACTGCTCGCACTGCGCAGCAGAGGTGTGTGATTTAAGGGCTTCACGGAGGCATGTAAGTTTATCTAACTCAAAGGTACCTTCTAATGGGCATTGTTTAAATGAATTTTCACGCGTGTACAGATTCCAATCATTTAAATACCTGCAGGTTTTAGGACCATAATGTACGTACATGTAATATGCTGGGGTACCCTTAGGGGGTAAAGTGGAAAGTTTAGACTGTTCCCCCCCATGTTCCAGTCACACCAACTGAAGGGGTCCCTGTCCGCGCTAGCGGACCAGAATCTAAGAATCCCTCCCTACAGGGCACTCACGTACAGGAGAGACTCACAAGAAAGACTACGACCCTCGTACATCTCCTTTCAGCAAAGAGCGTCGGCTAAAGACTCCATTTCCGGGAGATAAACCCGCATACTCTAATTGCATCCAGGGAGACGATCAGATTGTCAGTAGCCCACACAGAAGGGAAAGGAGGGAAAATGGGTTCACACACTCCTAGACCCAGGCAGCTTCCTCGCCGGACTATGCCAAGCTGAGTCAGCCCACCGTGGGTCGGATCTCCTAAAGATCCACTAGTTACTGGGCTTGCGTTAGACTACTCCTGATCATTAGCAATCGCTTCACAGGGCAATCTGGGCGTCTTCCAGCAACGAACACTCACACAGGTATACACACACACACACACACCAAGGCCTCTTTTCCTCTATTTAACCCTTTTTTAACCTTTTTAAAATTTTTTTTCTTTTTTATTTTATTTTTTATTTTTTTTTAACCAAGATGCATCATTACCTGGTCCGGACCAATACCATGAGGCGGTATGACAACCCCTCTTGAGGCGGTAAAAACCCCTCAGCACCGGTGCATTCTAATGCATTACCTTATGCATTACCTGTTGGCCAACTCAGCAGTTCCCAGTACTGCTATAACTAACCTTCTTGGGGCCTCTCCCCAATACCACTCTGCATTTGATCCTGCTGCACAGTCAAAAAGTTCAGATGGCGTGAGCCCAACAGAAACAGACGTCCCCCACAGACAGTCCTCCTCCGATACCCCAATAGAGATTTCAAAAGGTCTCTTACCTCTATTGTGGCGCCATGGGGTTCGAAGGGGAACGATCCGTAGCAGCCGTCTGTGTGTCCGTGGGCGTTGCCATCCCGGACGAGCCCCCAAATTGTCGAAGAAAAACTCAGTTCTCGCTTATGTTTAGGTGCAGCAAAAACAAATACTTTATTATAATACTCTAGTGAACACAAGAGGGAGAGAGTGTCAGGAACTGGGTTGCCCCTTGTCCTGAACAGATCTCTCTCAATTAGTAAAACAATCATAACAATCTTTATACCTTCTTAACAGACAGTGGCTAGCAAACTTGCAGACAGTAAAAGTAAACATTTGCATTTGTTTATACATAAGCCTATTCATTATCTTATTTGTCTGCAATACCAGAACAGAAAACAAGACTGCAATTCACAAGGTCGTAACGACTTTTCACACAATTCACTCTGCACCAGATACAGGGTAACAGCTTAACCTCTGCTAATTAGCTAACATACATTAAGATCCCTTCAAACCTTTATTAATTAATTCTTGGCCTCCACAAGACTAAGACATCTGCTACTCTGAAACCAGGGAAATCCAGACATTTTATAATTTGGGATTCTGAAGAAAAGTACAGGGAAATGATTTCAAGTTACATCACCTTGTGTGCCTCCAGTTCGTCCTCTCAACTTTTGCCTGTCCTGTTAACTCAAGAGTAAATAAGCCAGCTACAATTCTGATTTCATGAACAGATCTTTTCACCTCTCTGGATCTATGACCAGGTGTTAGATAGAAGTTGACGTGCCTCCCACCTCTCTTGTGTGGTGTAATGTACAAAAGAGATAAATAAATCTGTTTGCAAAAATAATTTCTCTAACAATGGGAAAAGGAAAAAATCATGAACTATAAAAAACTCAGGCCCTAACTAACTGGAACCTTGGCAACAACTGAACAAAAGAGAACTAAAGAATACCCCCAAAATACTTTACTGTCTCCAGGTTTTCTTAACCAGGAGGAGTGATTTTAAGATTCAGTTGTCGTCACAGGTGATCCACAGTCTCTCGGGATCTGGAAGCTGACGTAGTGGGACCCTGGGTGATAGTCCTCTGGATCCTGGTGACTGGTCCCAAATGTAAGGGGACTGTTTCCCCCTTACTGACAGTCAGTGGGGATATTTTCGTTGCTAGCTCCCAGCCCTAAAATGGGGAGGGTCGATGGAAGGTTGGGACCCTGGGACTGACAGTCCTCAGGAACAATGGGGAGAGACCAGTGCTCCAGGTCAGCCTGATTGACAGGGTGGGAAGGCTAATCAGGGAATCAGAAGACCAGGAAGGTCCCATCCTCCATGTGAGCTGGAGCTGCCTGGGTCAGACAGAGGGGGGGCTGAGCTAAGGAGAGAGCAGGGCCCCAAGCTGAACTGGGAGCAGAGCTGGGCCAGAGCCAGAGGGGCCAGAAAAGCAGCCCAGGGAGCAGGTCAGAGCTGGGAGCAGAGCCAGACACAGCCCAGGGAGAGCAGATCCTGTGCTGGGAGCAGAGCTGCAGCGAGCAACTGAGGCCAGCCAAGGGGGGACCCTGGGCAAAGGGCCCAGTGCAGAAAGACACCCCCAGCCAAGGGTCCTTGCAGGCCTGACTGGGAGGGGGATCTTAACCCTACGGGGGGCTGACGCTGGGAAGAAGGGTCCCACCACCCAAAGCCCATAGGTGTGTGGCCACCACCATTCCAAGTGTCTAACCCGCAGCGTCCCTGCAGCACAGCCAGGGCCCGAGAAGGAGGCCTGAGACCTACAAGGAACAGACTGAACTGCCCTGATGTCCAGAGACACTGTTTGTGGTGTTCCCTGCCACAGAGCAGGGCGACGTGTTTTCCTTTAACCTTTCCCATTTTTCTTATTCTTTTTTTTTAATTAATTGTTAATTAAACAACTTGTATTTGCTTTAAATTGTATGAAATGATCAGTGGGTCAGGGAGGTGCCCAGTGCAGCGAGATTACCTCGGAGTGGGGACATCCTCACCCCTGTCCGGGTGACCACAGCAGGGTTGGGGGTCGAGCCCCCTGGAATTCTGGGGGCTCAGCCTTGTTGGGGTTACGAGGACTCTGCCAGACAGGAGAGTGGAAGGGGAGACTTCATGGGCAGGGAAGCCTCTGGGTAAAGGAAGTGGGAGCGAGGACTCGGATCCTTTCGCTAGCCCACTTCACCGGGGTAGTGCAGGAGCCAGAAAAGTTCCCCACAATAGCAGGACCATTTTCCTGCTTACACAAAGGTAGGATCTTGGAACTCAGGAACACCACAATGTTTAAGATAAGTGACTGGATGTTAACAGTCTTTAATGTCTTTACAGATGCTGGTGATCCTGATCTGATGGCATGGTCCTGTGGTCTTGATCCAAGTATCTGACACTGCGGAAGAAGACTGCACCTTCATTGTCTATATAATGAACAGCCCCCGAGCAAAAGGTGCTCAGACTCTTGTTTTTAAAGACGCATGTGCCAAAGTTGTGAGGTAGGTAGCTCTCTAGGAGACAGTTGGAACTGGTTCCAAATGTCTGTTGGCCTCGTTCCTGCCAAAGTTCCATAAAGAAACTTCACACATTTTTAGAGCCCAAGCCATCCTTTGCCTCAGCTGCCCTGAGGGACACCTGAACTCCAGTATGGAAAATGGGGCTACCTGCCCAGAACATGTATGAGCAACAGTAAATGTAATAAGAAACAGCTATAAGTGCATAGAATGGACTATACTGACAATGAAACGAACAAAAACCATGCAACGCTTCTGGTCCAGGTTAGCAAAGTATGACCGAGGGCGGGGCTGGCTCCAGGATTTTTGCCGCCCTAAGCAGCAAAAAAACAAACAAACAAATAAACAAAAAAAACCTGTGATCGCGATCAGCTCTACCGCTGCCGCTTTGGCACATGTGTCTTTTAAAAAAGAGTCTGAGCACCTTTTGCTCAGGGACTGTTCATTATATAGACAGTCAAGGTGCAGTCTTCTTCCGCAGTGTCAGATATTTGGATCAATTCGGCAGCTGGTTTTTCACTCCGAGAGGGAATGAGGGACCTGCTGCCAAAGCGTCGGACGTTCCACCCCCTCCCCTTGGCTGCCCCAAGCACCTGCTTGCTGGGCTGGTGCCTGGAGCCGGCTCTGACTGAGGGGGTGCCTCTGGCACAAGCTGCTATGTATGGCACAGGGCATCAGCCTGAGAGTGCAGCATGAGAAAGTTCAGAGGTAGCAAACTTCTGTGGATGAGTGAGGCTCTGTCATAATTTGTTACCATTGTGAAATCTCCATTGAAGATGTGGACACAACTATAGAGAGGAATTTTTCAAAACAGAAAATCTTCCCTACTCTAACAAGATATAGAAACAAGAACATTGTACGTTTCACTTCAACTGGTTCTACACAAAACAATCTGAACATATTCAGAGATAGTTATTAACACTTTTTCCTTTTCTGACATGTAATGCAAGGTAACACTTCTCTGCTTCTTGTTTACATTTCACAAGTGTTGTCTGAACAAAAATACTGCTTTTAACAAAATCGTTCCACAATGTACATTTTAGTTAAATAGGTGAACTATGCACACGTGTCGCATTTGTATTCTTTCTTCACTGATTCCCTCTGGAAGGCAGGCTACGTGTGCCCACCTCTTGCAAGAGTCACACTGCACCTTTCATAAGTTATAAATGAGAGCGTGAAATCACACAACTAATAACTGTACAGATAACTTCAACTAATGTAAAGGATACAAAATAATATTCCTTCAATGTATTATCGTTATTCAAGATCTGACTACCATCATCAGTGGAAATCCTTGCTACCGTGGAATTGTTACAAAAATCATGATCCTTAGGCAGGTAATTACTTTTGGATAATATGCAACTGGCTCTGTCTTCAGCCAGGAGCTTTGTCCTTGTACTGTCTTCTCCTTACTTATCTGCTCAAATATATGATATCATTTTTCCTTACCATCGTTCCATCTTTAGGTTTTTATTTTTTTGCAAGTTATATAATTGCAGTGTAAGCAGTAGTCCTCCCCGCTCTCTGAAAATTAATGAAATATTGTGAAGTGATGGTTACAGTGTGACCAAAACTGTAAACAGAAATTTTGATGTATTCATTAGCGTCAATTTCTCCAAAACCAAACTCCTTTGCAAATACTCTGGTGGGGGAGGGAGGAGGAGGAGGGAGCACTTACCATACCGGGTGGTCTGTACCCCCTGTACCTGCACCCCGTGCCCTGTCTCCAGCCAACCCCTGCTGCACCCCCGCTGCCTGAAGCCAGCCATTCCTGCACTCCTCTGTCTTCAGCACTGCCAATCTATGCCACACCCCCCTATGGCCCTGCTTGAAGCCAGACAGCCCACCCCACCCCACCCCACACACCCCTGTCTCCAGCCATTGCTGCACCCCTTGCCCTGCCTGCAGCCAGCCCCATGTGGAGGTTAATAGGATCCTATATAAGAAAAAGACCCCCAGATTGGGACTGTCTCTATAAAATCGGGACATCTGGTCACCCTAGCACACTCCCAGGAAGCGGCAGGGACCCACACATGTGAAGCGGAGTTCATTTCTAGTTCAGTCCCATCTTTTTAAAAAAGAACTGTAGGTAGTGTTAACATACAGCCATATTTTCCTGGACATGTCAGACTTTTTGGTTTTTAAATTGCTGTCCGGGAGGATTTTTTAAATCTGGAAATATAGTAACCCTATTGGTACCAGAAATACACATTCTGGCACATCCCTTAAATCAGAACTTTTCATAGGGAACCGGTTGCTAAGAAAGGAAAGGCTTTTTTTTCCCACCTTTTTTTTCCTTTTTTTTAAAGTCATCCCTGCCGGGGCCCCGCCGAAAATGTTTGAATTGGGTGGGCCCCAAACTTCCTAAAGCCGGCCCTAACTAGTCTGTTCAGTGTTATAGCTTTTAATATGCTACTGCAAACACTGTAATAGAGCATTAATGTCCCAATGTACTGTAGCTTGTTTTAACTTACCGTAATACTAGAAGTGGTGCATGTGAACATTGCCGTAACGAGGGCAAGGAGAGTGAGGCACTTGCCTCAGGCATGAAGAGTGAGGCACTTGCCTCGGGCACGGAAAGTGAGGGGCTCAGAAAGTCTCTCCTTCAGCAGCAATTCGGCAGCAAGTCCTTCCCTCTGAGAGGGACTGTGGTACTCGTTGCCGAAATGCCGCTGGTCGTCTTCAATGGAGAGGGGCGGCGCATTTGGGGGTTGGACTAGATGACCTCCTGAGGTCCCTTCCAACCCTGAGATTCTATGATACGGTTCTTTTGCAGAAATTCGTTGGTGGATCCTTCCCTCTAATAGGGAAGAGCCGGACATGCTGCCTCTGTTCCTTGCCTTATGTGCCAAAAATCCCTAGTGACGGCTCTGCATGTGAAGCTCTGTTAAAAGCTGACACTACAGTAGTGATATTCCCTAGCCAGCATGCATAGGGCTGGGTGTGGGGAAGGGGAGTGCATTTAGGTATAAGTAACATCTCTCACACCAAACAGGAACTTTTACAAAGTTCATTATTATACCTTGTCTTACAAACACCAAAAACTATTATTACATATGCACAAAGGTCAATAATCACCCCCTCCCCATATATACAGAGTTGTGCTTCTGCATATAGTATCTATGTCAGATTAATATTGAGTTACCAGCTGTTCAGGAATCAGTAAAGAGTCAGCCGCCAAGCTACATGTTGATTCCTATTGCAAACTGTATGGGTGACCCTTGAGGCATTCTGAAGCAAGAGATTACTGTAAAACTGTAAATAAGACGCAGAAAGAATAAAATTTTCCTAGGTTTTGTTTGTCAGATTTATTGTATTATGTATAGTAGGTCTTTAATATAAAAACCAGGTAGTATGGTTTACAATGTTTTAACAAGAGATTATTCTATTACCATTATCCAGTCAACTTGCACACTACTATTTTGAATTAGTGATAATTCACAGAGAGAGAAAGAAGAAAGCTGAATTTAGATAATTATTAACCAGATTCCTGGTTAGTCACCAGCCACTTTGCTTCAGTCCATGGCATAAAGCATCATAAACCCAGGACAGTATTGACAAGATAATATTCACCTCGAATTTGCATCCGCTACACTCCCTGCCCCCGCCTCATTCCCAGTCACAATATTCAGGATATAGCCTAGTGAGAAAGTGGCCTGGCTGAAGCATGTAGCTGGCAACTGAAAACTAGTACTGAGTACAATAGCCCTGAGAACATTGCTTAATTCTGAGCACCGTGTCTGCAGTGAGATGCAGGGTGGCCCTGGTGCCACGGCACCATTGTAAAGTCGATAATGACTCTAATCCCATAGGCGGCAGGTTTGTATAATTTTTGGTGGTGCCCAAAATGGTGGTCCATCCCCCCGCTCTCGCCCTGTAAGCCAATATAAAATGAAGCTACAACACATCGGAACCACAAGATTACAAGGGTCAATTAAAAGTGGAAAGTGAGACGCAGCACTTGCCTGCTTCAATATACGGTATTAAATTTTGTTACACCTGTTGTGCCAAGTTGGGAATGTTCTTAATGTTTTCTCTGAATACTGTGTGGGTGCCTCAGTTTCCCCTGCAAGGTGCCAACTGAAGGTGTTGGGGACAAAGAGATCAGGTGGCCTCCTTGTCTAGAAGAGATACAAAGGCTAGAGGAGGGAGTGTCAGTTTGGAGCTGGCTGGGGAAATGGGGAGAGGCCCAGAACTTGGGTCTAGGATCCCCACCCTCCAAGATGGATCTGACTGAGGGGTCATTTTCTGTACCTACAAGCTCTGTTTAAACTGTGTTCCTGTAGTCTAACCAACCCTCTATTTTACCGGCTGGCTGAGAGTCACGTCTGAGTGCAGAGTTGGGGTGCAGGGACCTCTGGTTGCCCCAGGACCTGCCTGGGCACACTCGCTGCAGAAAGTGCACGGTGTGGAAAGGGCTGAATGCTCCGAGGTCAGACCCAGGAAGGTGTAAGCTTCTTGCCCTGGAGACAGTACGCTCAGAGAGAGGAGGCTCCCCCAGAGTCCTGACTGGCTTTGTATGGAGTAGTTCCAAAGCATCACAGCATCCCCTTCCACACCATGCACTTCCCGGAAGTCCGCACAGGCACTGACACTCCCTCCTCTGGCCTCTCTCTCTTTTCCAGGCATTAGGAGGCCACCTGATCTCTTTGTTCTCCAACACCTTCAATTGGCAGCTTGCAGGAGAGTGGCCCAGGCCATCAGGTGCCCGGAGACAGGGTTTCGGCCATTCTCTGTGCAGACAGCATCACACTGGCCCTCTAGGGCTCTACAACAATCACACCCCTTATCCCACCATCTAGATCCTTGAGAAATGCATAGGGGAAACTGAGGCACCCACACAGTATTCAGAGAAAACATTAAGAACATTCCCACTTTGTAACACCTGTATACAACTAGTTATATACTTTAAAGGGGTGTAAAATAATCAAGTATTGTGCTAAACACAATGATACTCCAAACTGACCACCACATTTAAGTTGCACATTTTTCCCCTCAGGTGAGGGCTCTGGGGTGGGGCTGGGGATGAGGGGTTCACAGTGCAGGAGGGTGCTCAGGGTTGGGGTGCTGGGGGTGCAGGGTCTGGGGTGGGGCAGGGCTGGGGATAAGTAACTTGGGATGCAGACAGGCTGCCCCAGGGCTAGGACCAGAGAGGACTCCCCCTCCCCCCACCCCATTATCAGCAGCAGCAAGCTCCAGGGGAGGGATCCCTCCTCTCCCCCCGCAGCACACTCACTCTGCAACACAGTCACTGCACATGCTCCTAGGGACTCTCTCAGGTCCAGAAAGCCCACTCGCCTCCCCTGTGGTGGGTATCGGGTGGCAAGTGAATGGGCTGCAGATCTATGCTGGCTCAACTCCACAACAGGTTTTTGCTGGAGGTTTGTGTGTATGTCTGGTGCCAGAAGGGATTCCCTTCCTGATACCTTTGAATTCTTTTAGGAGGGGGTGTCTGGTGCCTGCTGTGTCTCATTCCCCCTTTCTTTGACTGATTTCATTGCGGCCCGGGGTGTCTGGTCTCTGTGTGTGGGAAGCTATTGTCTCTTTCTCTGGATTATTTTGCAGGGAGAAGGGGCATGGAAAAAAATTAACCAATCAAAGGCATCGTGCCCCCCACTTAAATCAAAGGCATTTTGGCAAAGTTTGTTGACTTCAGTGGCTCAGGCTCAGGCAGCTCAAGCCTGGGGTTCTGCAGCAACTTTATTTTTTCCTGCACATGTTCTGCAGGTGTGCTTTTCAAACTCGATATTTTTCAGATTCATCCTGCAAACTTCCTCCCCTCCTCCCTCAAGTGAATGTGCTGCAGAGAAGCTCCTCAATGCTCCTCCCCCATCAGATTTGGAGATTTTTTGAATCCATTGATTGCAGAAGAGGAATGATCTTCCCAGTATTTATTTTTCATTTTTTTAAATGAAAATAATAGCAACTTTGCCTTCTTTCCACTCCAAAATAAAATAAGTATTCTTAACTTTTAAAGCTAAGGCCCCCAAATTAAGCTTTATTTAACACCTTTATACATTAATGCAATTTTGTTTGCACTTTGAAAGTGTTTGGAAATGTATTTTTAAGTGGAGATTTTTTTTTGCACTAGGGTTGGGGAGGAGAAAAAGAGAGGGAGGAGAGAACATAGTAAACAAGGTTTTGGGGTTTTTTTAAGAGCAAAAATTAGGGAATAGGTTTGAAAAATGGCACAGAGTCCCTGGGCGATGCTCTGGAACTGCTCCCCACCAAGCCAGTCAGGACTTTGGGGAGCCTCCTCTCCCTTGGAGCAGACTTTTTCAGGGCAAGAAGCTCACACATCTTCATCTCCTGGGTCTCTCCTTAGTGCATTCAGCATCCTCTGCCCCTCCATGTGCTTCCCACAGCGATCCCACCCCAGCGGAGTCCAGGGGAAGCCACAGGGTCCTGCCCCCCCACTTCACAGTCAGACATGACTCTCAGCCAGCCAGTAAAACAGACGTTTATTCGGTGACAGGAACACGGTCTAAAACAGAGCTTGTAGGTACCGCGAACAAGACCCCACAGCCGGGTCCATTCTGGGAGCAGTGAGCCAGACCCCCATCTGCACTTCCCTCCTCATCCCCAGCCAGCTCCAGACTCCCAAACCCCCTCCAGCCCCTCCTCTCTGCTCAGCTCTTTTCCTGGGCCAGCAGGTCACCTGACCTCTTTGTCTCCAACACCTTCAGCTGGCACCTTTGCAGAGGAGGGCCCAGGCCATCAGTTGCTAGGAGACAGAGTGCCAGGCATTTAGGTGCACTGGCCCTTTGCTCTGTAGCAATCACATACCCTGATCCACCACCTAGATACTTTAGAACTGCATAGGGGACACTGAGGCACAAACAGAGTATTCAGAGAAAACATTAAGAACATTCCCAGCTCGTCACACCGGGGTGGGGGGCTGCCATCATGTGTGGCCTCCCCACCCCTGCTATTTCCCCTGCGTGCTCTGTACCCACAAACCTTACCTCCCCTTTTCACGTATTCACACACAAATGAGTGGAAGTGTGCACCTCAATCATCCAATAGGTCAATTTGGCACATTAGCCAGGAGGAAGCAAATCGTGAGCGTTTTCGACCACAAACCCCATCCCTCCAGATTTGCAACCATCCCTGGACCAGTGACAGGTGCATAGGGAGCCAAGTCAATGGAAATAATCACGGAGGAAGCCAGTGGAAAAAATGAATGGGGCCACTCTGGTTACCACCTTGGGGTCAGGGGAGTGCGCTGTACCCACAAACCTTACCTCCCTATTCACGTATTCACACACAAAAAAGTGGAAGTGCGCGCCTCACTCATCCAATAGGTCAATTTGGCACATTAGCCAGGAGGAAGCAAATCGTGAGCGTTTTCGACCACAAACCCCATCCCCCCAGATTTGCAACCATCCCTGGACCAGTGACAGGGGCACAGCCAACCCTGGACCAGTGACACATGCACAACCATCCCCGGACCAGTGACAGGTGCGTAGGCAGCCAAGTCATTGGAAATAATCAAGGAGGAAGCCATTGAAAAAAATGAATGGGGCCACTCTGGTTATTACCTTGGGGTCAGGGGAGTGCTCTGTACCCCCAAACCTTACCTCCCTTTTCATATATTCACACACAAAAAAGTGAAAGAGCATGCCTCAAGCGTCCAATAGATCAGGGTTCGGCAACCTTTCAGAAGAGCTGTGCCGAGTCTTCATTTAGTCTCTCTGATTCAAGGTTTCGCATGCCAGTAATACATTTTAATATTTTTAGAAGGTCTCTTTTTATGGCTATAATATATAACTAAACTATTGTTGTATATAAAGTATATAAGTTTTTTAACATGCTTAAAACGCTTTATTTAAAATAAAATTAAAACGCAGAAACCCCCAGAACCCTGCAATAGGTCAATTTGGCACATTAGGCAGGAGGAAGCAGAACGTGAGTGTTTTTGACCACAAACCCTGTCCCTCCTGAGTCGCAACCCCATGGATCAGGCGGCAGCAAGTCCTGAGCAGGAGCCCAGATGGTTACGTTGTGCGGCACAAACTGCAACTAGTAGCAAAACGGGAGGGTTTCGAAATGTGTCGGTACACCGGCCCTGCTTACAAAACTTATTTCTATCACTCTAAAAGATACACCCGAAATTCGCCGTTTTCCAAACTCCATGATTACAAAAAGTTACTTAAAAGTAACCTTTACACGTATTTCCTTTTGCCTTCCCCCACCCCCGCGCGGATCTTGAATGGTTTCTTCAGATTCCTCTGAAGGCACTGAGGGTGCTCTTATCCCACTCTGAACCGGACTCGGAATAGCCGCTGGTGTCGTCTGCATCAGAGACAGACGGGCGAATATTGTCCACACATGGTCCGCGGCGTTTGGGCGTGACGACCACACAGCTTCCCCCTGCCGCCATGTCTACTCGCCCCGGCTGAAAGGGGCAGAGGGGGCACTAGAAAATTCATTTCAGATCCGACAGCCCTATTCGGAGGGACGCTCTCAAAATCCACCCCGAGCGAGCTCAGGCTGTAAGGGCATTGCGGAGGGCCACTTGTACGGACCCGCGTTTTCCTCTTTTATTTGAATGATCTGGGCTACTCCCGACAGCGCGTAATGAGGCTGCTGATCCGCCAGAGCCTTTACGCTGGTGCTGGGAGGGTTGCTGGGGAAATGAGGCTGGGTAGCGTAGGCAAGCCCTGCAGGGCCCCCGGGGGGCTGGTAGTAGTGGTGCGGCTCTGTGGCTGAGGTGTGCTGCTGAACGCCCGCCGCTGGATATGCATTTTTGGCAGGAGCCTTGTGGCTAGGGAAGGGCTCTGCAGCTGCTGGGCTGCTACAAGGGTTCCCTCGCTGCCGCCGGGATTTGGCACGTCTGTTTTGGAACCAGACCTGAGAAGAGATCAGTTATTAGCCGTAGGGGTGTGGACATGTGTCACCATCACCATGCAGCGTTATAGAGCCTAGTGAGCTGCGACGGAGAGCTGGCAGGATCAGGCCCATAGAATAAGCATGTTCGCCGCTGCAAAGAGCTGGTTGGGGTGGGGGGGTTTAGATTAAACGTTCTTAGCAGGGAGCAGCGTCCCGGGGCTCAAGGCGGAGGACCGAGGCCAAGAGAGCGCGTCCCGTGTGGCAAGGCGAGGCGAGGCGAGGAAGCGCGCAAACGAAGGGGCTGGGGAGTTTGGAGACGGACAGTTTGCGGGACCCCGGCCTCACCCTGACAAATGACAGAGCCCTAGTCTCCTCCTCACCTGGATCCTGGACTCCGGGATCTGGGTCATGTCGGCCAGCTTCTCCCTCAAGTAGATACCGGGGTACATGGTGTAGTTGAAGACCAGCTCCAGCGTCTCCAGCTGAGCCGTGGTGAAGTTGGTCCTTTTCCTGCGCTGGAAGATGGAAGGCACCAGCTCAGCCCCGGGGAACAGGGCAGGCACTGCAGCGGCCACAGTGGTCGAGGCGGGCGGGCTGAGATCCTGGGACAGGGAAGGGCAGCCACCTCCGGCCACTTCACTCCTGTCTGCAGAGACACAATGCAAGTCAGCCACGGGGGCCTTGGCCGAGCTAGGGGTGGGGCGCAGCGGGGATCCGGTGCGCACAGAGCTGGGATGGGACCTACCGGTGGAGAAGGCGCTGGGGAAGCGGCCCTCCGGCGGGGCAAGGCCCTCCCTGTGGGCTGCATTTTGGGTGGGATAGAGATCCATGGGGCTCCGCCCAGCGTGCGGGGTGCGCAGCGCTGCTGTGGCTGAGAGCTGGAGAGACCAGCGTGTTTGGGATCCCTGGCCGCCTCCCCACGCTCCTCTTTATACTGGGAGCGCAGAGGCGAGACGCCCCGGGGGTGGATGGACGTTGGTCTCGGGTGATCAAAGGCTTCCCGAGCCAGCCGGTCTCTTTAGGATGCAGGCGGGGGGGGGGGGGGGGCGGGAGAGAGACACATGACAGTAGCTTCCTTAGGACGGAGATTGACTCAAAAGGAGAAAAGTGCGAACCTATGGTGCGCCCATCCCCTGCGAGCTTTATTCCTAGGGGTCTTCTCAGCAATCCAAGCTGCTAACACTAACGCTGGCGTGTGGGCAGGCGGGATGGGGCGCCTGGACGTGGACAGATCAAGAGAAATAGGTTGAGACACGTAGGGTAACCAGACTGCCCTGTATTCTGCACTCCCGCCAAACGGGACCTTCGGGAAAGGCTGTAGAAGAAAATGTTTCGATTTCGCAACTGTGTGTGTGTGTGGGGGGGGAGGTTAGAGGAAACAAACCCTTCAGCTGGTGCCTGAACGATCCGAACGTTGATACGTGCCGAAAACAGTCACTCTTAATAAAAGAAACGATTGGAAGCCAAGCTCTCTGGGGCGGAAATTCAGAGGGGAAGCTCTGATTTCCGGGTAAGGAATTGTACATGTGGGCTGGCCTGATACAAAACATTAGAAATCCGGACAATCCTCAGGTGGAAGATGGAAATCATTATTTAATGGAGTCTCTTCCTTTACATCATGATGTGCTAGAACTTTTCCCTTCGACAATGATATGCATTTCAAAGAAATTGGCTTTAATCCATCATAAATAAAAGTGGTAACCCGAAAGCGTAGTCACCTGATGGTTGTTTGGTGGAGTGCGGGGGAAGGCAGTCATCACAAAACCCACCAGAACACTTGACTTGTGTTCTTTGTTATAATTAACAATAGTTAACGATTTTCCTTAGACATTTGATTCACATAACATGCCTTTGCCTTCCTTTGGAAGGGTACTCCCTGAATAAAATAGTTCTCAGGGCTTGGAGGCTTATAAATGGATTGTTACTGCACTGTTGTTGAGCAATGTACTTTACCCATTAAAGTACACAGTGACCCTTCTTGATTGTGAAGCTGGTGGGTTGCCCGGGACGTGCATTCCTCTTTGAATCTTGCAGTTCTGGCCATGCCCCTACTGGGCTTTTAACTATTTAAACCACAGCACCATCTAAATAGGCATCCATAACCATTTATAGCATTGTTTGTCTCTATGTACATTTACCAGCAAAACTGTGTGCCTTGTTTCAAATGACTGTAAACATTATTCCCTAACAGGCATGGTGCGTTTATACTCTGTCTTTTGGCCTAGCTTTCCTTTCCTTTCCTTGCTTATTGATTACAGGCATTTCTTTGCAATCCGTTAATCTATTCAGTCATTTGATTTAATGCACAGGTGTCCCCAACCCCAGGTCCTCTTTGATACATTGCCAGAGAGCCATGCATCATTGTAATAGGTGTGCGTTCAACTGCAGTTTAATTGCTGGTGAACAGCTCTGTTCTTGGTTTGCAGTTATTACAGAGAGGAGAGTAGGGCAGAGCAAGGGCTTCATTTTAAAGCTCTATGGACCACAATACGAGCACACATTATGGGCTCAGTCCTGCAAATGCAAACAAGCATCTTATGCAGTGTTCTTGCAGGCCTGGGCCTTTAATGAGTCCCTGTCAAGTTCGTTAGGCCAGACACCTTGGCACTTATCCCTTCTCAAAACATTCTCCTGGATGTAGCTTTTCTTTTCCTACCAGTCTTTAGCGCTTGAGTATATACACTGAAGGTACACTTTAGTGGTGTGGAAGGACCTTATGTACCTTACAGACTGAGAAATGGTAAATAAAGTTATCTCCTATTGATTTTCTCTCTTGTTTTGTTTAGGGAGCATCTCACATAAAATGGTGCTTGTTGGTTTATAACATACCGGCTGCAGCAAAGATTTGTTCTCTGTTTTTAAGATATAGGCTTGTTACGTACCAGGGAGGCCGGGGGCCCTCCCAAGGTGCTCTGTAAGAACGAGGCCGACACACACTGTGAGTTATTGGCTTTAATGAAGGTAAAGTGACACATCTGCAACGGGGACCCCAAGCGTTGCTGTCACTGAGACGGGGACCCAGCGCCCTGTAGCTCGGCCTGGGGTGAAGTCCAAAAGCAAACACAAAGCATGCTCATATTTATACAAACAGCAGCAAACCAGCTCATACATAATGCAACAGGAACTCTCCACCCTCCAGGGCCGCCCCCTTGGCTAACAGCCTAGGGGCTTTCCACGCAGCAATTCCAGCCGGTTACGGCAGGTTAAAACTAGCATGCCGTGTCCTACAATAACCGGAGGCTGAGAAAGCGGAGCTGCCTAAGCTAGGCCGTAACAAAATCTTCCGTGGTTCCCTGACCTCCTACAAGGCTACAAACATCTGGAAATTCCTATAGGTAAATATTAAGCAGAGGCCTGTGTCACTAAAACATCCCTTCTCCCACTCCCACCCACTCACAACTAATGGGTTTAATTCCTCACAGTTGAGTACAAGGGGCAGGGACGTCTGATAAATGCTTCCCAGATGGAGGGGATCAATGTAGATTTAATGCCAAAAATATTGAAAGTTGCTTCAGGTGTATGCTGCTTACTCGGTTGTCTGGGAACAAAGAATGTAGGCCATATTTACAGGATGAGGGACTTTATCCTGGGAAGCTGTGACTCTGAAAATGATTTGAGGGTTGTGGTGGATAATCAGCTGAACGTGCGCTCCCACTGAGATGCTATGTCCAGAAAAGCTAATGCAATCCTGAGATGCATAAATAGGGGAATCTCACCTCAGTATTCTGCACTAGTGGGACCGCTGCTGGAATACTGTGTTTAGTTCTGGTGCCCACAATTTAAGACAGATGTTGATAAACTGGAGAGGGTTCAGAGAAGAGCCACAAGAATGATTAAAGGATTAGAAAAATGCCTTATAGTGATAGACTCCAGCTCAATCAATTTCGCTTAACAAAGAGAAGGTTAAGGGGTGACTTGCTTACAGCCTGTAAGTACCTACATGGGGAACAAATATTTAATAATGGGCTCCTCAGTCTAGCAGAGAAAGGTACAACAATGGCTGGAAGTTGAAGCTAGACAAATTCAGACTGGAGATAAGGCATGAATTTTTGGTGGGAAATTAACCACTGAAAGAATTTACCAAGCATTGTGGTGGACTCCTATGGACTCACAGACTTTAAGGCCACAAGGCATAGTTTGACTTCTATATTTGGGGCAGGGAGCTTAATACTACTAATAATAGTTATAAATCTAACTTTTGGATTTACTGATTGTTAGTGGTACTTAAATTACCGTGTATTTAATGAGTGAGGTGGGGGTGAAGGTGGTGCTCCTTCACCGAGCCCCCCTGTGGGGGCTGACCCAAGCCTCTCCTCCCTCTTCCCCTATGGGGCTGGCCCAAGCCGCCTGGCTTTGCCACTTGCCCCCCTGAATGTATACTAGAGGTTTTCACACTGTGAGGTGTGCTCCCATGTGGGGGCCTGGAGGAACATTTAGTGGGGCAAACAGCAATGCCTGGCAGCATGGGCCAGCCATGCACAACAGGGCTCACCCCTCTGAACATTCCTCTGCACCCCCTTTAGGGGCACATGTCCCACAGTGTGAAAATCTATGGTATACAGTTGGGAGAGTGACACCTCTACATGCTCCCCCCAATCTCCACCCAGGCCAGAAGGTACCATCATGATCATCTCGTCTGACCTGCACATCACAGGTCACAGAATCTCACTCACCCATTTCTGTAGTAAGCTCTGGCTGAGATATTGAAGTCCTTAAAGACTGATTTAAAGACTTAATGTTACAGAGAATTCACCATTCACTGTAGTTCAAACCAACACGTCACCCATGCCTCATGCTGTAGTGGAAGGCAAAAAACCCAACAACCTGGGTCTCTGCCAGTCGGACCTGGGGGGAAATTCCTTCCTGATTACAAATATGGTGATCAGTTAGTCCCACCAAACAACTTGGCAAGATCCACCAGCCAGACACCTGGGAAAGAGTCAACTCTAGTAACTCAGAGCCCTCCCCATCTAGTGCCCCATCTCAGGCTGTTAGGGACAGCAGTCACAGGTGGGCCATATGCCATTGTAGGAAATCTCATCATACCATCCCCTCCATAAAGTTATGAAGCTCAGTCCTGAAACAAGTCAGGTTTTTTCCCCCAATGCTCCCCTTGGACAGCTGTTCCACCACCTCATTCCTCTGACGGTTAGTAACCTTTGTCTAATTTCAAGCCTAAATTTATGATGCCCAGTTTATATCCATTTGTTCTTGTGCTAACATTGGGTCTTAATTTAAATAACTCCTGACTCTTCCTGATGTTTATTCCTCTGATGTATTTATAGAGACCACAACCCTTGTTTTGTTAGGCTGAACAAGCCAAGATCCTTAAGTCTCCTTTCATAAGGTAGGTTTTCCATTTCTCTGATCATCTTAGTAGCCTTTCTCGGCATATGTTTAAATCTCCATCACTGACAATTTTTAAATCAAGATTGTATATTTTTTCTAAAAGACATACTCTAGGAATTATTTTGGAGATGTTCCATGTTCTCTCCTATACAGGAAGTCAGACTAGATGATCACAATGGTCCCTTTTGGCCTTAGCATCTCTGAATTTATGACACCAACACATAATTTAAAAACAGTACTTCAGCTTCCTCAATGCAGTTATGTAAAGACTCCTTTTCCCAATGATACAAAATAAAGGAGAGACTAAATTCTGTTTACATCTTTAATATATCAGAGGGGTAGCCGTGTTAGTCTGGATCTGTAAAAGCAGCAAAGAATCCTGTGGCACCTTATAGACAAATGTCTCTTAGTCTGTGTAACGGGTCGGGACTCACCCCAGCGGCGCCTCCTGCTGGTGACTCTGGGAATTAGCTCGTTCCAGTGGAGCGCCTCCTCCTGGTGGTGTCCCATCCGTCGTTCTGTCCTCTGTTGTCTCTGGACCCGCGTTGCTGCGTGCTCAGCGGCGTCCTCTTCGAGGCCACTGCCCTCCGGCAGTGCCCCTTAGTCCTTCTGCGCCCCCTTCCGGGGGGTCAGTGCTCAGCAGTCTCACACCCCAGTCACTATGTGCAATCGCCCTCTGAGTCTAATCCCTCCTGTCAGGGATCTGGCATAGCAAGATGGCCGCTCCCTACAGCCAATGGCTGGGTGCACTGCAAAGGGTGAAGGGGGGGGACCCAGGCCCGCCCTCTACTCTGGGTCCCGGCCCAGGGACCCTCTGGCGTCAGCCTCGCTGTCCTTCTCTCCCCTTCCACTGTCTGTTTCCCTGGGCCGCTTCCCCTACGGCCCCTTGCACCCGCTAGGCCCTTCCCTTCAGGGGCCTGCAGCCTGGCAGGCTACGGGTTCAAGCTCCTTAGCCTCCCTGAGCCTGGCCAGCACTGCGCTGTCCACGGTGCTAGTCTCCTCCCTTGGAGACTGACCTTCCCCTGTCGAAGGCCTGGGACAGACTGACTGCTCCTGCTCTGGGCAGCCTTTATATACCCCTGAGCCTGGCCCTGATTGGCTGTCTCTAATCTGGGCCCTGATTGGCTCTCAATAAACTCTCCTTTGATTGGCTCACAATAAGCCTTGTCTGCGCAGGCGCCCTGGCCTGCCGCAGCCCATTCTCACAGGGAGTGGGGCAGTCCGCCCCACTACAGTCTATAAGGTGCCACAGGATTCTTTGCATCTTTAATATACAAATTGTACCTCCCCCATATACTCATGCAGGCCCATTTATTCCAGAATAAGAGTGCCCCCACAACGTGTTATTCTGGAATAACCAGAGTACTTTAAATTCACATCCTACCTTATTCTGGAATAATTTTCCTGTTTAGACAGACCCTAACTGATTAAAAGACATTCTGCCTGAACCTGCAAAGAACATGACACAATTGTTCAGAGAGGTGTTAACTGCCCTATTCATCTAAATGGGTTGTTAACTTCGAACCCTGCTACTCAAGGGGAGATGACTGAGAGAAATGGAAAGCATCTTGCTACCACCATCTCATCATGCTCTTGTCAAGGCGTGGGGCTGAGTCTTCCTCTGGGATGGACACTAATTTGCCTGGTAACTGGGAGTGATAGTTTCGAGATGGGGGAGGCCCAGCTTCTCCACCAGCCAGCAGATTTGAGTTTTACCCTTGTCACTGTTAATCCTAGTCATGGACCAGAGTGCCATTGTGCAAGCAGGGGCAGAGCCATAAGGGTATGGGGAGGAGAGCGGTGGGGGACCCACATGGGGGTGTGCCTAAATTCCCATTTGCCTCAACCCAGCCCCACTGTAACTGAAGGCAGACCTTGGACCTACATGCTTCCTTTTCCAGGTCAGACTTCTCATGAAGACAGACATTATATCAATGTATATTGAAAACAAACCCAGGAAAGAGCTAGTATTGGGAGATAATGGACCTATTCCCAACCTGTAGATTTGGAAATGGGCTCAGTTCTTTGATCTTTCAGCACCGTCACAGGATTTACCAACCAGCACAAAACAGCTCCTATAGTACCTCACTGGTCACGTAGAAGTCCAAACCACGCAGTTCCCTTAAAGTGCCCAGCCTCAGGCCTCCATCCAGACACACCTGTCAGATATGATGATGATTCCTGAAAATCTTACTTCATCATATAAAAGAAAAGGTTCTTCCAATCCCAAAGGATCAGCCACATACCCAGGTCCAATTATAACTTAGATCTTACCCAAAATACACGCCACAGCCAATTCTTATTAACTAAGCTAAAATTTATTAAAAAAGAAAAGAGAGAGAGTGTTGGTTAAAAGATCAATACACAGACAGACTTGAATTCAATTCTTGAGGTTCAGATACATAGCAGAGGTGAGCTTGTAGTTGCCAAAAGTCCTTTTAGAAATAGTCCATAGGTTACAGTCCAATTTTCATATTCAGGGTGGCTCCAGTCAATGAATGGGGATCTCAATCCTTGTGGCTTAAGGTTTCCCCCTCTTGAAACCCAAAGCAGATCTTGTCCCAGGCTTCTTATACATTTCCAGCAGCCTTTCGGCCTGAGAAAACAAATAGGCTCAACTCCTTCTCCCAAACATCCTGGCAATTAGCACAGAGTAATTTATCCCTTAAACAGTTCAGATACAGGTTAGCACAACCTTCAAAGAGACACATAGACAATAATACTATTTCACTCAAGTATCATCATAAATGTTAATATTCCTTTTTTGATCTTTGAATTAAAACTATAGCAATAGACAAGACTTGTTTGCTGACATCACAAGACCTGAGGAAACATCTCCCTTCTACCTTTAACAATGCAGACTTGCATTTTAAAGCTCTATTCATTTACAGATCTTCCTAACCAGTCCTCAAGGTTCACCCATGGGTCAGGTCAGTCTGTGAGTTAATTAACTCTTTCTGGCCCTGTTACCTTTCAATGAGATACTATATCACACTCATAACATCACACATCCTTAGGGCAACAGAGATTCTCTTGCACTTTCCTGTATCTTGATATTGAAAGGGGGAAGGAGGAGCTCCAGTAACTAGCTTGTAATGATTAATATACTTTTCCTAAAAAATGAAATTATGAGGGACCCTTCACAGACTTCAAAACTTTAATTAGGAGACATAGATAGGTGATATTTATATAGATTATAAAAAGAGGGGAAGGCAAATAGAAGAAAGATGGAACAGAATACATTATATTCTAGGTGTGGTTAAGAATAACTCAGCATTTCCTTTATAAAGTGCTGTTTTCACATCTTAATAACATCCTATAACATACAACTCAGTAACTTGGGCCCTGATCCTGTAATGAGCTTTGTCTACAGGTTCTCTGCCAATCAGAGCTGGGGGGAAATTTCTTCCTGACTACAAATATGGCCATTAAAACTCATCTCTCCTGCGACCCACCACTGCTCATCTTTCATGATTTTTGAACCCTGTTTCCACGAGGGACACTTCTTTGCTGTGGTGCCCATGATTGATCTAGTTGGAAGGGGAGAAAGGCACATTTAAATCTGGTTCCTGATGCTTCCCTCTAGTGCTGTCTAATTACTAGATCCCAGTTCTGTAAACCTAGCTTCCCCTGCTCCAGCCATTGCTGCTTTCCTCTAAAATAATTCTTCACTGTGGTCTCAATGCCAGCAGCTCTTGCTAGAGAGAAAACAACTGGACTATTGAAGGGCAGGAAAATGCTAAGGGGTTTAGCTTTTATGGTAACATTATTGCATTGGAAGAGTGTAGTGTATTTTTTTCCTTCTGTTTTGGGGTCAGTATCCAATTTATTACAAAGATGTTCCATAAGGAAGCAGAACACCAACAAAAACTGATGAAGCTTTCTTTGCAATCCTGAAGAGATCTGAGGCAAGGGAGCTCTCTTAATACCACTCTAGATGCACATGTAAAATCTGTAATGTAATCTTGCAATATTTTTTCATTCTCTTACACTTACACTAATTTTATTGTCCTAATAGGAATAGTCCAATGTGAATTTATTGACAGCCTTCTTTACATAAGTGCTTTTCTCTTAAAGGTATGTATTTTAATTTATTTATTTTTTGCCACCACCTGTGCGCTATATAATTAGGTGTGATTCAAGGAGTAAGGCAAATATCAATGAAGTTAACTAACTAGTGAATTTTGGCTTATGCAAAAGATTTTCACTCTTCTCCTATATTATTCTAACATGTAAAGTTTACCGTGTAATTTTCATAGATATTATTTTCATGGACCGTCTGGCATCCAGAGTACAGTACATTGCTACAAAATGCTACGCACATTATTGGATGTAGAAACAACTGTGGGATAAGGCAATAGCATGTGAACCTGTAACTAAAGACTGTACCATAAACAAGTGCCAGCACCAGGTGAGTTCTGTGATACCCAAGGGAATGGTGAGTGTATGACTCCTCACAGTCTCACAGGGCCCATAGAGATAGCCCACAATGTCTGTCAATATCTCTCAAAATGCATTGTGCTGGGAACAGTGGTACAGGTTGCCAGAAATCATTGCAGCTGAATTGGTCTAGCTGACTACTAGTGCAAGCACAGGGCAAAACTGCAAGTGTCATTATCATGATAACAGCATCAGGAGTTGAATGGATGTAATCATTTGTGCTTCAGTTAGCGTAATGCCATTGATGAATTCATTTACGATTGAGCTTTCCAGCAATTTAACCATGATCAGCTGATACAATTCTAAGCAGCCCTTATGTGCACTGAGTGGTACCACATATTTGATGTGGACCTTGGGTGATTCACTCCCCTTCTCCGTGCCTCAGTTTCTCCTTCTATAAAAGGGGTATTATGATACCTCCTTTATAAAGCATGTTGAGATCTAATGACAAAAAGTGCTACATGAGAACTAGAGGGCATTTATTACTATGTTTAATATATACAACAATGCCATTTCCCAACACTGGCAAACCCTCCTAGCGTAGATGCAGCTTATACTGCCAAAAGAGCATTTGCCAGTATAGTTTATACCCATTCCCCAAATGAACTAAGCAATACCAGCAAAATCTCTTTTGCCAGTATAACTGCACGTATAGTAGGGTTTTCACCAGCATAAAAATGTCATAAAAAAATCATGCCCCTAACAAACATTGTTCTATCAGGAAACGTTTCTATTGTAGAACTGGACTTCCAGTGCTGGGAGAAAGCTCTCCCAGCGCTGTCCGTACTCCACCTCCCTGTGGGGAATAACGGACAGCGCTGGGAGCCGCGCTCCCAGCGCTGGGGCTTTGACTACACTGGCGCTTTGCAGCGCCGCAATTTGCAGCGCTGGAGAGGGTGTGTTTTCACACCCTGCTGCAGCGCTGCAAATTTGTAAGTGTAGCCAAGCCCCTAGTTACTATACAACACCCTAAACAATGCTTCTTAATACGTTCAAATACTTGCAGTTGGTTATCAGATTTCCCTAACAGACACACATATGTAGGGCTATAAATTGAGGCATAGGTACAATAGGCTTATAGATAGGGTCCTAGCTCCTGGAATATCATGTCATCATGCTTCTAACTATAAGCTTTCATTTAAAAATATTTATGTTTTGAACCTCATCCTTGTGAAGAAGAAAAGCTTGAAAATGTGACTTAAATATAACAGAGAAGGTGACACCTGCCTGAGTTTGCAAACATCCTGAAACAATAGTTCTGAGAGGTGTGAACAGTTCTGTCCATCCTGATGGACTATTAACTCTGTAATCCTTGGGGGTGGGTCACCAGCCTTCATTCTTAAAGAAAAAGTAAGTAAGTTTCTAACTCTTGTAAGTTAGAATGTGACCCTAGTGCACCATAATCCCCCCCACCCTCTTTAAAATACGCCCCCCCCCTGTGCTGGTGCAGCGTGGGGAAACCCACAGGCATCCAGAAAGTCGCTTCCCCACCTGCAGGAGGCGTAAAGCCAGCAAGCCTGGATTTCTCCATCGCTTTCTGGACCCCCCACCCGGCCCTGCCCAGAGCAGACCAGACTCTCCTGATTTCTCACCGCCTCCCCGGCCTCCGTGCTCCCCTGCACGCCACCTCCCCCGATTCTCTGACAGCCAGCCCTAGCCCACTCCACTTCCTCTCCGGCCCTGCCCCCGATGAGCCACCCATTCATCAGTTCCCCTTCGGCCCGCGGGACCCACCCCCATCCGCTCGCGCGCTCTATATAGCGAGCGGCCCCTGCCTGCCTACCTACCTTCCCCGATTGTCCGACCCCGACGCCGACAGGATGGGCCCGCCGGACGCCACCACCGGCGCCCTACCCAGCACCCCGCTCGCAGAGAACGACAACCTGGACGGGCTGTACCAGGACTCGCTGGAGCTCATCAGCCGCTACCTGCGGGAGGCCGCGGAGCTCTGCGGGCCCGGCGGCAAGAAGCTCTTCAGGCGGCTGCTGAGTGGGCCGTGGGGCGCGGGCCCCGCCACCATGGAGAAGGCGCTGGAGACGCTGCGGAGGGTGGGCGACGGCGTCATTGAGAAGCACCAGATCGCCTTCCAAGGTGCGGGGCGGGGCCGGAGTACTAGCAAGTATTTGTTCAGACGTTTATTTCTGTTGCACTATTTTAGCATTTTACACCAGCTTCATCCTTTAATGCTTCACAATAGTCTTAAAATAGCTACAGAAACTTGAATGCTAAAGTCCATGTCCATAGGGGGGTGTCCTGAATCTTCTTGACTTGTAATATTCCAATCTGCAGTTTCTGGTAACCTCTGAAGGTCATGTTTTCTTCAGTTCTCTTCTAGTGTCTCAGACTTGATTAGTAATAGCAAAAAAGAATTTCAGTACTACGTTAAGCCCTCAGTTTCAGGTTTTATTGAAATGCCATGCTTTGAAAACTTTTTCATGAAATGTAAGTCACATGTTACAGTAGTTGTTGTAATATGAACTCTCAAAACTTCCACTTTTGAGCAATGCTGTAATTTTTTTTCTTTTTTGAAGAGAAACCTGTAGACTTTCCACAGGGTTATATTTTACTTAGATCAAAGAAGATAAGGACTTTCAGTGGGTTTAGTTCTTTGGGGAATGGAATTCATTAGCCTTTACAGTTGGCATTAAGCCACCTGAATAAATTACCTCTTTCATGAGTTTGAGTATATTGCTGGGATAAACAATATTTTTGGATATCTAATCTTTTAACTCCTGGTTCTGAATAGGGAACTAATATTGGAGGAGAATCCTGTAAATTTTAACTAATAGCAAGAATAGTTTCAAATGTCTGATCGTTAATTCATCAAGAGGGCCCTGGGGCCAGATGGTTGGACTTCCTTTTAATAACTAAACTAACATGATAAAGGAGTGACCGTTTTCATAATTGTTCTAACTCACCTAGCCTGTTCAAAGAGTGTCCAAAAGAAAAGAAAAGAAACTGGTTTTGTTGTTTGGTGGTCTGTCATTCTATATCCAGTGAGGAGGAGGGTACTGTGATTTGGCTAATACAGAGCTTTTTCCCAAAGCTTAAGTGCAGTGTCACGGCACTTTCATTTTAGGTCCCTGTCTCAAAAAGGATTTAACAAATTAAATAGCTTATGCTAATATAATTGTGTACTAACATTTCCAAACTTAATGCCTGGAGATAATGGCTTTCCTGTCTTCCTCTATTCTACTTGGGAGGAAGGATATACCATACTTGTCTAGCCTTTAAGGAGAATATAGCCTTCATCTAACCTTTGGGGAGGGATAGCTCAGTGGTTTGAGCATTGGCCTGCTAAACCCAGGGTTGTGAGCTCAATCCTTGAGGGGGCCACTTAGGGATCTGGGGCAAAAATTGGTCCTGCTAGTGAAGGCAAGGGGCTGGACTTGATGACCTTTTGAGGTCCCTTCCAGTTCTAGGAGATTGGTATAGCTCCAATTATTACCTTTTTATTACCTTTATATTTTTGCTGGTGTTTATACTACCTATTGTATAGTGTTTGTGGTCACTTAGTGAGTCACTTTTGTAGTCTGTGTGTTTTTCTGCTAATCTTTTACTTCAGGGATGCTTCAGAAGCTTGACATCAAGAATGAGGATGATCTGAAGTCAGTGACTGCTGTTGCAACCCATGTTTTCAGTGATGGAGTAACAAACTGGGGTAGAATGGTGACACTCATCTTTTTTGGTGCCTTTGTTGCAAAACACCTGAAGAGCATAAACCAGGAAAATTGCATCAACACACTAGCAGGGATTATCACAGATGTGCTTGTCAGAGGCAAACGAGATTGGCTAGTTAACCAAAGAGGCTGGGTAAGTGAGAGATTGCAGGGACTGAATGTGACTAATGAAGTTGTCCATCAGTCTAGTAATATTTACCTATCTGTGACTGACACTTGGTGACACCTATGCTTGTACATGCCTAGGGTATACAGGGTGATTTACCAGTCCAGTTAAAACTACTGGTTGGAGCAAGTATCAGAGGGGTAGCTGTGTTAGTCTGGTTCTGTAAAAGCAGCAAAGAATCCTGTGGCACCTTATAGACTAACAGACGTTTTGCAGCATGAGCTTTCGTGGGTGAATACCCACTTCTTCGGATGCAAGTGGTGGAAATTTCCTGGGGCAGGTATATATAAGCAAGCAAGAAGCAAGATAGAGATAACGAGGTCAGATCAATCAGGGAGGATGAGGCCCTGTTCTAGCAGTTGAAGTGTGAAAACCAAGGGAGGAGAAACTGGTTCTGTAATTGGCAAGCCATTTACAAACTGGTTGCTGAGCTCTGTGGCTTTATCCTCACACACAACTATTTCAAATTTGCTGACAATATATATCTCCAGATCAGTGGCACCGCTATGGGCACCCGTATGGCCCCACAATATGCCAATATTTTTATGGCCGACCTGGAACAACGCTTCCTCAGCTCCCGTCCACTCACGCCCCTTCTCTACCTACGCTACATCGATGACATCTTCATCATCTGGACCCATGGGAAGGAGACTCTGGAAAAATTCCACCATGATTTCAACAGCTTCCACCCCACCATCAACCTCAGCCTGGACCAATCTACACGGGAGGTCCACTTCCTAGACACCACAGTGCAAATAAGTGATGGTCACATTAACACCACCCTATACCGAAAACCTACCGACCGCTATGCCTACCTTCATGCCTCCAGCTTCCATCCCGGGCACACCACAAGATCCATTGTCTACAGCCAAGCACTGAGGTACAACCGCATCTGCTCTAACTAGGGTGACCAGACGTCCCGATTTTATTGGGACTGTCCCGATATTTGCTTGTTTGTCCCGCGTCCCGACCGATGTTCGGTCGGGACACTGGACAAACAAGCAATTTTGCCCTCCGCTCCGGTGCATAGACGGAGCCCGGAGGGGCTTTCACCCCCCACTTCCCCCGACCATCCCCCTCCTTCCCCCATTGGACCCCTCCCCAAATCCCTGCCCTGGACCTGCCCCAACCCCGCCCCTCACTGCCCCATTGGATCCCTCCCCAACTCCCCGCCCTGGCCCCACCTCTTCCCCAAGCATGCGGCATTCCTCCTCCCTCCCAGGTTTGCACACGGGCCATGGCCGGGGCTGGGAGCGCAGCACGGAGGCTGCTCCAGCCCTGCAGCCTGCAGGGCAGCGCAGAGCAGGCAGGGCCTGGGTGGGGGGCGGAGACACGTGTGGGGCAGACACGCTCCTGCCAGGAGGGGCCGGGCCCGGCTGCCTGGTTCGCCCCCTGCCCGGGGGGGGGGTCCCCGAGTTCCCTGCAGTCGGAGCGGGGCTGCCCGGGGTGAGTGTCCCGGGTGGGGCAGAGTGGAGCAGCCTCTGCTGTGGGGCTGGTGCAATGAAGCCCGGGAGCAGCTGGGCCGGGAGCTGCAAGAGGGGTCCGGAGCGTGGCTCGGCTGCACAGCTCGGGGCCCAGGAGCGAGGGGATGGGGGAGCTGGGAGTGTATTGGGGGTCAGAGCTGAGAGTTGGGTGGAGACGGGGCTGTGCCACTGCCGCCTGGTGGCGGGGGGCGCTCTGGCTCCCCCCCCCCTCCCCCCCGCGTCCCGATATTTCATGTTTGTCATCTGGTCACCCTATGCCCCGCTGATGGCCGGGGAGATGGTCCCGGGCTGCTAAGCTGCTGCCGGGACTCCAGAGTGTCCCTTCGCTGTCTACAGCCGGCTGGGGCCGAGACCGCGCCTGGCTCCTCTGGCTGCGGTTGGCGGGGGGAGAAAGGGGTCAGGTCCCGGAGGCTAATTGAATAAGAGCCGCCTGGTCCGCAGGCGGGGGGTGAGAACCGGAGGTGGGGGAGGCGGCAGAGGGAGGGGCTCTCACTGAGAAGCAGGTGGGACGGACCCCGTCCCAGTCCTGGCCAGCGGGGGGGGGGGGGGGCGGAAACAGGGGTCTAGGATTCTGCTCGGAACTGGATTGTAGACACCTTCCTCCAGGTATTTCCCTCCCCCCACCCGCCCTTTTAGTCAGGAGGAGCCGCTACCCCCGGCCGGAGCCAATTCGGAGCCAGTCCCTTTTACAAGTGGATTGAGTCGAATCGCTTCGACCAGAGGTCGGTACCCAACTTCCTCGTCTCCAAGCGGGGCAAGAACTCAGTAGCCACCTGCTGTGCTTAAAGGTAGTTTTATTAAAGAACAAAACTCGCGTACAGAGGTTTCTCCCCCCACAAGAGGGGCAGGGTTGGTTTTATTGATTTCTCCTTTCCTTGGGTGTCCCGTCAGTCGCAAGCCGCCCGATAAAGTGCTGTCACATCCATCGTGTACAAGGGAGCGTCGAGGGGAAATAAATATACATCATAAATAAATAAAAATTCAACAAATACTGGACCAAGAGAAATCACAGTACATTTATATCCATTGCACATAGACACTTTTTCCAGTCTAGACAAGGGGTTCGAGAAGTGGTCAGACAGGTAGGCATAGAGGGGGCAGACTGTGAGCAAGGAGAAAGTTGCTTGCAAGATTCCTTGGCTAGAACCGATTCACAGCGGTGTCTGGGGCGTTTTGTTTTGTTAATTCGGTTTTGGTCCGTTTACACCTTGGCGGTCAGCTGCCCAGATTCGCAGACTGGAGGAGCTGTATTTACACTTCTAGAAACGCTGAGCCCGAGAGCCCCACACAGTCCAGTATTTACACGTGTCTCCTTAGAAATGGCTTGTGGCTGGGTTTTCCCTTTCGTGGCGCAAGGGGCTGCCGGCTATTTACACTCCGAAGTCGCATGGCTTTGGCGGGGGGGCTCACTGGGGCAGCAGGGGTGGTTTGAAGGAGCAGTTCCCCGTGCAGTGGCGAGGCGTGAGCATTTTGCAGGAGAAGTGGTGGAGCGCGTCGTGGGCCTCTGCAAAGAGACAGACAAAGCGAACTCGTTACTCCTGGTGCCCCGCCCGGGTTCACACCGGGCCCGGTTCGGATCCCCACCGCCCGGGGCAAAGCAGCAGCACAGTCTCAGGTGTATCCTTCAAGGAAAATTGATTGAGGCGATTTCCAGATCTGCCCCCCTCCCCCCGCACACTGGGTTCAGCCTTTCCCCGTTGTATCGACACCCATTTGGTTACAAACCCGAGTGGCCCGCGTTTCGTATTGCATCCCTGTATCCCTCCCTCCCCACACAATGATTTTCCAGGTGGGCATTTCCCCATCTCCTTCCATGCTTTGGAGAGATACCTTTTAACTTCTGCTGGATGGCGTAGCGAGCTTTCCTCTCCTGGTCCAGCTCGTTACACAGGGTATCTGGGAAGAGGGGGACGGGTCAGAGTGAAGGGTATAAATCAATCCCCCCTCCCCCCCACACAGCCACTTCGAGCTTTCATGAAGCCAGGCGCTGGAGTTGGGGGGTTAAAAACAAACCAAGGAGCACGCTGGCTTCTGATCGCAGCCTGGCATTGGAAAGTAACGGCTGAGAACTGTGCTTTAAGGCAGATGGATACAGTCAAATTTCAAGCAGACTTAGGCATTACTTCCCAGGTAATTTTACGCCTCGGTTTTTAATTTAGAAGCCCTGGAAATTGCTGTGATAAGAAGTTCAATCACTCCTATGTAATGATGCCTCCGAGCCGAACGATTCCGAGGCTAATCAGACTATACAAAAGGATATTCGATAAAAAAAAATAATTGTTAAATTACCTCCCATTTACATGTAAATGACTGAGCTCACATGGCAGCTCCCTACCCGGGCGGCTACGCGCAGGCTCTCACCTGAGTCGAGCCTTACCTCTGACAATTTGTAGCTGTTGGACCGTTTCTTCCCTATACGCCAGCTCCCTCTTCATCTGATCCTGGAAATTATCTGTGCGGATGGCAGGCAGCAGTGAGAACGGCGGAGCAGCCTCCTTCCCCCGCGGCCCAAGCATGCAGGGCGCAGGTGTGACACAGCCCTGCGGCTGCGGGACATTGTCCCACTTTTCCCTTGCTCAAAATAGTGCGAAGCTACAAGACCCCAGTGGGACGGGTTCAAGTCTTTATAAAAACTGGAGTCACGTGACCCATCAAGGCGGCTCAGCAGAGGAGGCGCTCTTCCGGGGTGGGGGTAGGGGTGGGGGGTTGGTACCTTTCAGACTTTGGAATTCCCGTTCTAATTTCTTCCTAAGCTCCACTTGCTCCAGGAGCAGTTTTTGCAACTCGTCTGTGGAAAAATAAAGCCTCACATGAGAAAACACTTTCCATCTGGAGAAGGAGCCGTGCTTGCTTCCATAGCGTTATATTCCATGAATCATAGGAGTTAATCACCCCCGGAAAAAAATACCTACAGCCTAAATAACCGGGGAACTCAGCGTGGGAACGAAAGGCACCTGGAGTCGGTGGGGTGGGATGGGGCGGGGGGCTGCGTTCGTTTTCAGGGCGCACACAAGCGCCCTGGTAGCCAGGAGGATCAAACCTTTCCGCTAGGGTGATGCTTTTTGAATAGGAGAGAGGTTGCAACGACATCGGGTCGGTGGTTTTAAGCCCAATCTGTGCCGTGAATCATTCCTGGGGATTTCTGCTCGCCTGTTTGGCAGATTTCAGCTCTTCAGGCTGAATCAAGGGGACGCTTCAGATCCCTGCCATTAAGGACGACGCAAATCACCCCTCAGCTTCTCAGCTGATTTATGGAAAGTGACGACAGAAGGTGGAGGTGAATTAACCATCCCACGCAGCAGCCTGGCCCCCTCACACGGCGTCTATAAGCGCTGACGGGGTTAGTTACAGTTTGGGATCCCTGGTTAGACCGCTCGCCAGCCCGCCCAAGAGAAACGAGCCCTTCTCGGAGAGTTTCTACCCCTTTATTGGCAGACAGGTCAGCGCCACCGCGCGTTGTGTCTACCCGGCCTGTTCCGCCGGTGCCCAGCATCTGCTAGGTGCACGAATCGACCCCACTGCCACTCCGCTTAACAGTAGGATCTGGTCCTTTGGACAGGACGGAGTAGATCCCATTCACCCAAATCTCTCTCGCTTGTTCAAAAGGGCGAGGAGCCGGCGTATACAGCCAGCTATGGACGGGGATTGCCCTATTCCCTGCCTAAGGAGTTCCTCTCACACGTTTTGAGGTCGAGTCATTGTGGTGTGGAGATGGCATTATTGCTCCTGGCGAGAAGGCAAGAGAGTCTCCGCCTTCCAACCCCTTCTGCTTTGCTTCTGCCTTCCAAGGTCTTTGTAAGAACTGAAAATCAGGTTACTTATCCACATCCCGTTCATTGGATTGCAGAGCCCAATTCATAGCAAGAACTGAAACCTTAGGTAAAGCCCTATCGATTCCTCCCATGCCACACACGCACCCGGTCAGGACCGGAGGTTACTGAGTTGATCAATCAGCTTGTGGTAGGATGCAGCTGAGAAGCTAATGGAAAAATCCCCCTGCCAGAGGGTCACCGGAGCCCCGGAACCTCACCTCTTGCCAGATTTTCAATGTCTTTTTCAACTAGTTGGGTCCCCATAAAGTCAATGCTGAGACCTTCCTCACCTGCAGTGCAGAACATGCAGAGGGTTAGATAGTCGCTTCTATAGGAGACCTGAGGGTCAGAGACCAAGTGAGAAGCAAGCACTGGGGTGAGTTACTCTCTGTTCCTGGGGCGAGGGACTGTGGGCCACATGCAAGAACCAGACTGTCCATAAACAGTGCCCCGGCCCGGGCCAGAAAGTTTACTAACAAGTTGTGAAAGACACAACCGAAAAGTATGGAAATAGTTGCGGGTGGAGATCAGCGAGTTCTGTTCCGCATTAAACACAGTTTGGCTGTAAGCGCCTCAGACCGGCGGGGTATTAAATAAAGAAAGTGGGGTGGGGGTTAAAGCTTAAACCGGATCCTACTTCTCATGTGTAAATGACAAAACGGGGGGGGGGAGGGGGAATCAAGGCCTTAGCAACCTAGGAAAAGTGACTTGTAATTCACCAAGTTATTTAAATATTTATTTGCCTAACACTGATTGGGACAGCTTCTTACTGGTGATTTAAATGAGCTCCTTTTGGGGGAGAAAAAGTGCTGCCAGAAATGTCTATTCTTTAGGCGGAAGATAAGGAGTGCAGGGGTGGTGATTTATTGTCCCTTCACCCGCACTCCGGTTTCCACCGCAGTTCTGCGTCTGAACGTTACAACACGAAAAGCCTCCTTTGGAACAGAAGGGAAAGCCTGGGCCCGCTGCTTACCTCTGTCGGTATTTACAGGGCTGGGATGCGAGACATTCCTTTGGTCTTGATAGGATTTGCTGGTCTCTAAATCCTCTGCTGTCGAGTGATTGTCGTCCTTATCTTGCTCTTAAAGTTAATAAACCGATTTTCAACCATAAGCAACGAAAGTATGATCCTAATATATCCTTAATTACATAATTAAGGACAAAGTCCTTATTAAAGCCTTCCAATCCTAATCGCTTTGCAAGTGGAAAGTAGCTTGCTCTCCTGGCGGTTTAACTAAAGGTGCATTCATGCTACCCTACAGCGCGCGCGCTCTCCTAAACAGGAGACACCGAATCCAGTTGAAAATAGAGTAAAAAAACGGAGTCGGGGCCGGTTCCTGCTGCTGGGCTTAGCCAGAGAGTTGCATCCCTGCGGCAGAAGGCGACTATCGTTTTATTAAGCGTCATTATTAGCGCTCCGGAGAAAATTACCCCCATTCAAATTCAACCGCGGCGTACAAGTGCTTTTCAAAGCCTGCAGCCCCCACAGACCCAGCAGCCGCTTAATTTTAGGCAATTTTCCCCCTAAGCATGAAAGCAATCCTTCTAATCAGGTTAATTAGCGGTGCTTTTATGCGGCTGCATGTAAATTTATAGGTGCCCCGAATAGCTCCTTTTAAAATAATAGAAAGGTGGGGGGAGGGGTGAACCAAAGCTCCCCCACCCCCCGCCCTCCGGATCCCATTGGGAGTTCACACCTGCGGGGTTGAACTCCAGCGGGCTAGGGACAGTGACTCTCCCCTGCCGGCTTCGCCCGGCTGCTGGGTCTCTGGTAAAGCCACGCAGGCCCCGGCGATCAGAGCCGTGTCCGCCACCCCACCCCCCCAGGGCCTGATCTCTAGCACCTGCCCGGCCAGGACACTGCCTGCGCCGCGGGCGGGCCGGGCCAGGCCTCCCCCGGGGGCTGGGACCGGGGTCTGCAGCGCTGCCGTCTCCGCGCGCCCGTGGGCTCAGCGCCCAGCCGGGAGCGGGGTCCCCGGCGGAGCCCCCCACCTCGTAGCCGCCTCTGCTGCTGCTCCTCTGCGGGCTCCCCTCGGGCGCTGGCCGGTTCCCCTTCTCCGGCCCCTGCTCGCCGCCTTTCTCCTCGGCCCGAGACGGCGGCGGCTCCTCCGCCCTGGGCAGCAGCGGCGGCTGCTCCGCCTCCTCGACGGCCGCCGCCGCCGCCGCCTCCTCCTCCTTTCCCCCTCCTCGTGTGCGGATGTGGCAGAGGGCACGGTCCAGCAGGGAGCCAGGGGCGGGCACACTGCAGGGGCATAGGGTGGGGCCCAATGTATAAGTTCATTAATGGCTATTAGCCAAGACAGTCAGGGACGCAACCCCATGCTGTAGGTGTCCCTAAACTTTGACTGCCAGGAGCTGGGACTGGACAACGGGATGGATGGATCACTCAATAAATTGTCCTGTATCATTCATTCCTCCTGAAGCATCTGGCACCAGCCATTGTCGGAAGACAAGATTCTGGGCCAGGTGGACCAGTGGTCTGACTCAGTATGGCCATTCGTATGTTTTCACAACAGATTCATGAAGGGAATGAACATCTCACTGAAATATAGAGAATATACCATAAGTAGAAAGAGCCTCGGGCTAGTCTACACTGGCAGCGCTTTAACGTGGCTTGTGTAGTCGCAGCAGAGCGCTGAGAAAGAGCTCTCCCAGCCAGGGCTGGCTCTAGGTTTTTTGCTGCCCCAAGCAAAAAAATTTTTGCCTCCCCCCACCACCAATTTTTTTTTTTTTGCTTTTGCACTTTGAAGTTTTGTTTTGACTGTTTTAAGTCCCTGCTCGGCATCCTGCATCCCCCACTGGGCGGGGGCGGATGGGTGGGGGGTCACTGCTCACCCAACCTGACCCCCCACCCGTCCCCTGAGAGGCCGTGTTCTGCAGGGGAGCACAAGGATGAGTGTGTGAGCAGGCACCAGTGTCAAAGGGGCGTGACAGCGCACACAGCTGTGCAGTGAGTGCACCACTGTGGGTACGTGTGCAAGGAGTGGGTGGTGGATGTGTCAGGGTATGTGCAAGTGCAAGAAGGGTCAGAGAGTGCATCCTTGCATGAGTGTGCAAAGATCAGTGGTGAGGGTACAAGGGTGGGTGTGTGTGCAAGGACAGAGAGCTGACAGAAATTGGTGGTGAGTGCTGGAGGGTGATCACAGGAGAATGGTGGTGAGTGTGCAAAGACCTGTTGGGTGAGAATGCAAAAAGGCAGCTGGGAGTGTCCCGATTCCCAGTCCCCACCGCCACTCCCCTCCTAGAGCCAGGGATAGAACACAGGAGTCCTGGCTCCTGTTAGGATATAGATATTCGGGCCTGTCTGCAAAGGCCTGTACTTTAAGAATGTAGGTGTATTCTTATTGCTAAACTAGTTATAGAGATATAAAAGAGAATCAAAATCACTGTCTGTGGAATGGCCTTCTCTTACTGTGACAGTCTGAGGCCTTCAGCCAAGATGTAGTTAGGCAGCCATACGCTGGGAAGTGTGTAGTCACATCCTCACATTCCAAACTAGTCCCATTGAAATAAGGTGCTATTGGGCTGATAGGAATACTATCCTGGCCTGATATTTCTATCACCTCCAGAGAAAGGGAAGAGCCTAGAAGATGTAAAAGGAAACCTGGTTTGATAGCATCCAGTCTGGCAAGAACTCACTTATCAATAGACACAGCTGGAAACCCTTATGTCTATATCGATGTAGTTGTGAAATCCTCACTTCTGTATTGTTTTGTATGTTTATTTGCATGGTCTCTGTCTGGTTCTGTGATTGTTTCTGTCTGCTGTATAACTCATTTTGTTGGGTGTAAACCAATGAAGGTGGTGGGGTATAATTGGTTAAATAACCATGTTACAATATGTTAAGGTTGGTTAGTTAAATTTCAGTAAAATGATTGGGTAAGAAATAGCTAAGGAAAACGCAGGTTCAATCAGGAAGGGGGGGAATGGGCACAGGGACTGGGGGTGGGGGAATTGGGATCATGTTTTGCTAAAGAGGGAATGGAATCGGTATGGGAACAGGAACAGGGCCACAGGCAAGGCTCTGTGGTGTCAGAGCTGGGAAGGGGGACACTAAGGAAGGAAACTGGAATCATGCTTGCTGGAAGTTCACCCCAATAAACATCGAATTGTTTGCGCCTTTGGACTTTGGGTATTGTTGCTCTCTGTTTTAGTTTGGATTCAAAGTCTCTAGGTCTTGCTGTGTCACGCCGCCTCTGGGTTTGGTGCTTGATCACCCGTCAATTGCAGGCGTGACTGTCAGCCTGGGACCTGGCTTTGATCTTCCTTCTGTTGTTTCTTTCTTTTTAGGGTGGATGCTAATGCTGCCCCCACCCCGGTGCCCTCGGCGCCCCCCTGACCCCCAATGGCGAGTGCTGCCCCCCAGTGCCCCCTGCGCCCCCCTGACCCCCAATGGCGAGTGCTGCCCCCCCGGTGCTCCTGGCACCCGCCTGACCCCCAGCAGTAACACCCCACTGGCTCCCTTGGCCCATGTGCCCCCCCGTAGCTCCCAGAGCCCCCTGGGGGGTGCCCCGTCTGAAGGTCATGCTCTGCTCTTCCTGCCCATGACCCCTGGAGCCCAGGGCCGGCTCCAGGCCCCAGCACGCCAAGCGCGTGCTTGGGGCGGCAAGCCGCGGGGCCGCTCTGCCGGTCGCCGGGAGGGCGGCAGGCAGCTCCGGTGCACCTCCCGCAGCCGTGCCTGCAGAGAGTCCGCAGGTCCTGCGGCTCCGGTGGAGCATCCGCAGGCATGTCCATGCGAGGACCACCGGAGCCGCGGGACCGGCGACTGGCAGAGCGCCCCCCGCGGCGTGCTGCCGTGCTTGGGGCAGCGAAATTGCTAGAGCCGCCCCTGCTGGAGCCAGCCCCATGGGGAGACGCACCAACCCCCTCACAGCTGCAGGCTCCCTGGGGAGGGCAAAGAGTTTCCCAGGGGGCAGTGGGAGGACCCAAGGGTTCTGGGGGGAGGGGTTGGGATCTCGGGTGGGGGGGTTCCAGTTTCCCCTTTGGGGAGTGGGGTTCTGGCGCTGATTCCTGATGTCCCCTTTCTCTCCCCCCAGGTCGGCCCAGCGCCTCCCCTGGCTCCCCACTGTCTGCCCCAAGCCCGCCTCACACCCCAGGAGCCTACAGAACTGCCCCAACCAATCAGAGACCAGAAACTGCCGAGCCACCAATGGGGCATCAATGCCTGGCCCCCTCCATGGGTTGAAGCTGGAGGGAAACATGCCCCCGCCCACCCTGGGGCAGCCAATGGGCTCTGGCACTGCCCCCAAGCCCTTTCTGCGATTGGCCGAAAGCCTGCTGGAGCCTGCACTCCATGGTGCCATCTACCCAATTGCATCTCCTGGCCAGGACACCTCAACCAATCACCTCTTGCTGCTGCCTGGCGCCTTTCACCCATCCATTGTCCAGGGGCTGCCACCCAATCGGATGCACCTGACAGGTGCCGGGCTGGACCAATCACGGACTCTGTGTGGGGCAGGGAGCCCGCCCGTGGGTGTGGTCAAGGGGCAGTGGCTTTGCAGAAGGGACAGCGGGGGCAGCTGACAGCGGAGTCCTGGGGGCAGCCGCCCCTCCCAACCCAGGGACCCCAGGGGAGTCGCCCAGGGCTGCCCAGAGGATTCCGGGGGCCTGGGGTCTTGAGGTGCATGCGTGGTGTCTTTTCAAGCCAATGGGTATAACTGAAGGTAGCATGCCAATGACCCATCACCCGTTGGCTCTACCACTGCTCAAAACCTGGCTCCTTTTCTGCTCCTGGCAGAGGCAGGCACTACCCTCACTGACAACAATGGCAATCAGAGCTGTTTGCCCCCAGGCTGAATTTAGCCCTCTGTCTATTTTGTAAAATCTCTTTAGAAAACATATCTTTCCCCTTTGTCTCTGCCACACTTGGAGGTCTGCTCATGAAAAGCAATGTGCGGAGCTCGGTATTAACATTATTATAGTATTAAAATTAACATTTTGAGTGGTGCACTTTGCAAAGCCAAAGGTGCAGGTGAATGATCAATATGGACCCATATATGTGTAATTTTTATTGACATAATAGATCAGTTTTGCCAATTAAAGTAACAATGACAATAAATAATATTTGTCTTTGTTTATTAGTTAAACTCTTAGGTCCCAATCCAAAAGGCACATGCTTCAATTTGACATCATAATTTCATGGCACTACCCATATACATAAAGTTAAGCCTGTGTATACTTCTTTGCAGGGCCTTATTTTTTGATGCAGTTTCTTTATTATTATTTATAATAATAATATCCAGCTCTACCATAGGGCGTTTCATCAGTAAATCTCAAAGCAAGTAAGTATTGTTGGCCCAGATCTATTGATTTCAATATCTTTGTGGATCTGGGCCATTATCCCCATTTGACAGCTGGGGAAACTGAGGCACAGAGTGATGCTGCAACTTAAGCAATGGCATTATTAATTGTCATTACCATTTTATTATCCTTTAACATGATAATAGAGCACAATAGCAATATTTACTATTTAAGGATTAATTCTGGGGTGTCGGTCCGGCCGCAGCCCTGAAAGGCGAGACTTGATCATATTCCTAGGAAGAGATTTATGGCCCTAAATCTGCTTTCAAGGACAAATACGTTTAATGACACATTAACTCCCAAGTAGGCAATAGACTTTTCAGAACAATACGCGCTTTAATATGGAACACATATGTTGGCGGAGGGCAAACGCTGTTCTAGCTGAATGGGAAGCTGCTTAACAAAAGTAATAGCCGGGGGCGATTCGCTGGCCGTTATTAACTTCTGTTTGATTAGTGTCATTGCTCAAATTTGGTCCGGACAGTATGATTAATTACCGTTTAATTAACGTGTCCATTAAGAGCACTTAATGCCACAATGCTTTAGAAACAGCCCGAGGAGCAGAGCTGCAGGAAAACGCCGGGTTGGTTGGGTTGCAGAAATGCCTTTTTAGGAGGGATATTTTTGGTAAACGATAATTCACGCTTTTAAAAATCGCTCCCCTCCCGCGTCAAAGCGAGAGGCCCCAGCAACGGCCCAGCGATCCGCCGCCAGTCCGGGAGACTCGGGTCCTCTCGTTACGGTGATTTTATCTGAAGCAGCTCCAGTGTCGGCAGGGGCTGCAGAGACCTGAGATTCACGGGGGAGGTTTGCACACGCCGGCGGGGGCTTTTCCTTTGAACGCTACTGGCCTCGTCCCCCAAACATCCCTCTGCCCAATTCATCACAAGCTCCGAACGGCCAAATACCCCGCCCGGAGCCCCCTTGGAGGGAGTTTAACTAACGAATAAAACGGGTCAGGGAGCTGAAGGATGGTTATTGATCAGTTTATAAATAGTTAATCTCCCCAGGATTTCGTTACCGGCGAGTATTGCACCAATAGATCCGCGGGCTCGCAGGGAGGGGGCTGCAGCCGAGGCAGGCGGCTCGCCTGGGGGCTCGCAGGAGACGCAGCCAGCGGCTGCCTCTGAATGCAAAGTTTACAGAACAATCAGCGCCTTCCCCGTTTACTGCGCCCGCTAAAGACCCCGCCGAAGAGCGCGCTAGCCAGAGGCCCGGCTGACTTTCTGTCGCATTTCATGGCGTCTTTTACTTTCAAACGAGAATTGATTGGGCTCTCGCGGCGGCCTGTTTGGATGGCCCCTTAACGTGATAAATAATAAATTCCTTAATTTCTCCAGCCATCGATTCCCCCCTCCCCCCTGCTTTTGCTCCAATTCGTTACCGCGCTGGGCCCGCCAGGCCCGCAGCGAGCCCCGGCTCGGGCTTTTCGGGGCAATTGGAAGGCTGAGAAAACACCTGGCTCCCCCCCGCTCCAGGTTTTCGCCGCTCCTCTCCCTCTCCCGGCGGCTCCTCTGCCGGGTAGCCGAGTGCCACATGCAGGCCTGCCCGTCTCGCTCCGGCTGACCGAGGTAAGGCTAACGCCGGAGGGCGGCGGGGGGGAGCCGGAGTGTGCCCCCGAATTAACCCTCTGCTGCAAACTTTCCCGAACCGGGTTTGGGCTCAGTGTTTGCCGCTCTCCCAGCGCGCCAGGACTGGCTCCAAGCGCACCAACTTTTGACCCAGCTTGGCTTAAAAAACCCCAAAAATCTCCAGCCACAGCGGGTTGGTTCCTGTCTTCCCCATAGGGAAGGCGCGCACCGGGGGGAAGTGGATCCCAGGGAGGAGCCGCTCGGTGATCCACCTGGACTGACGCCTCTCCCGTCTACCAACCCCCCTCGCTCCAAGGCAGGAGAAATAAAAAGCAGCGTGAGAGGACGGGCTGCTCTGCCAGCTCCTTTCCCTTGGCCCCTTCCTCCCCCAGCGCGACTTTCCCCCCGCTTGCAGGGCGGGGAGATGGCCCAGGTGACAGGGGCACAAATCCCAGCGCTTACCTTTGCCAGATCGCGTGGATTTTTCTAATCGCTGTTCCTTTCCTCTCCCCCTCCCCCCACTTCCCCTCCCCCCTTAAAGCAGCCCCGGCTGCGTTTTGATTGACTGGAGCGCAACCATGATTGACGCTGGCCCGGGTCCCGAGGCAGTTAATGTACAGGCGCGGGTGCTAAGTGGGTGTGCCTTCCTATTATTTTAGCGGTCACTGGATCAATGTGCAACGTCTTCAGCTAAGGATCAGGATCCTCCCTTGGACTTGCCATGTGGTCACTTTTCTTGTTGCATCTCCGCGCGGGAGGACACTGGCAGAGGGCAGGCGCCCGGGCGCTCCCATGAAACTCCGCACCGTGCTGGGGTTCTGGATGCGGCTGCAGCCCGGCAGGAACGGACCCTAGCAAGCGGGGGTGGATTGGTTTTGGGGTGCAGCTGGACTATTTTGACAAGTGCTTCCGACCTTGCCCGCCGCTCCGGGGATTGCACCGCACAAGGTAAGCCCTTCCCCGCCTTGCAAGCCTGCACCCACGAGCCATGGCTTCCTGGGATTTATTTTGCAAGCCTGGTTCGAAACCAGCACACGCACGTCCAAGCAGAGCCTGGGAGTCGTTGACACCAATCTGTGGCTCGGTGTCTGCAGCCACATTTCGGGCTTTCCCTTCTGCCGCTGCCTCTCTGCTCCCTCTCCGGGCCGGTGTATATCGAAGTCATTCGTTTTAATCCCCTAACATTCGTTCCCATTCTGCCGGTTTCACGTCCAATTAGGCGTTGGGACGGGACTGCTGGTGTGTGTGGGGGGTGGGTGATCACTTGCTGCCTTGAATGAATCACTTAAAAATAAACAAAATCCCCCTCCCCCTAAATCTAAGTCAATACGTTTTCCCAGCATTGGATCCCAATATTTTGGCTGCAGACGAGACAATGAAGCCCGTTTGTCTGGACCAGGGCAGCCTTTAGCCAGCGCTGGGGTGAAGTTTGATTCACATTTGCGAGGAGGACACTCCAGCTATTTTGTGTAATTACCATGGAAGCTGCTTAATGCGCTGACCCCTTTTAGATAAACTCATTTGCTTGGCTCACGCTTCCTTCTGCTCCCTGGCGAGCTGGGAGCCTGAGGGGCAGGTCAGTAATCTCCCTCGCTCCTAATCCCCTGCAATGGCATTAGACAGGGGAGAAGGTTCAAGTGTATTGGTCGATCCAGCGCATTTAAAAATAACCCGGGGCCCAAAGTCTGGGAGCAAACCCGACAACTTTCGGCTGCTGGTGCATTTCCTAAACCGTCTCTCGTTTGGTAGGGCTCGTTCGGGCTGGCGAACGGGAACCCTGTCAATTAAATACAGGTGGCCCCGTGTCACCGCAGGATTACTGCCAGCCTCAGACAGACAGTGAGTTTATTTAACCTGCCGGTCGGGTAAGTCCCTTCACGGTTATCTAAAGTGGAGCAGTCAGGTTAGCCGGTTATTTACTGAGTCGCTCCTCTAAGGTGTAAATGCAACTCCAGGCAGCGCTAATTAAAGCCTATTTTCCTTTCCTCCAAAGCTGGACAAATGCAGCAGGTACCTAGCCGAGGTGCTATTTAACACAGAGCCGGGGCTAGTTGAGAGTGAGAAACCGAGCGGCTGAAACGTGGGAGATTAAAAATAGAGGAAAAAATCCCACTAACAACTGAAAAAAAAATCCCCAACACGTTATGAAGGGCTGTCGGGTTTAATGCCCTCCACTGCTGCTCAGAAATGCCAGGTGACCAGGCAGGGTTGAGATCCAAAAGGAGAAATCTGAGCCCAAACAGGGGCGGTTTGTTTTCATTTCTGACTCTGCTATTTCCAGCTGTAACTAAATGCACCGAGAGATTCCTTGGTGACCTACAGAAGCGCCTTGTGTCGCTCGTTAATATTTTATATTCGCGATTCTCTTCCTCTCTCTGTGCCCACCAAGTGCAGTAATTGTGGTAGATGTAAAATGACATTTTGGCCCGTATTCTCAGGTCTGCATTGGTCTGGAGCCGCAGACAGATCCTGGAATAATAGAGGGAGGGGAAGAGAGATCTTAACTCGCAGCAAAACCTTTCAAGCCACAAAGAATAGCGGCAGCCTCTCAACCCATCTCCTTGTACCATCCGGCGCCCAGGGAATGTTCTGCCTGTGCAATGCCCCTGCCGCGGTACAGAGAGGGATGCAGGGCTGCTGCTAAGACTGAATTTGACCAGGTAGGGGAGATCTGCTGCGGCACAAAAGGCCAAACGATGCCCAGGCCGCCTTCGCTGGTGGAGTTCGCCCGGCCTCCTGGCTGGCCGCTTTCCCCCACGAGCACCGGGCTCGCTTTGCACGCCAGGGCCGCGGCGGCGTGGCTAACCTCTGCCTTTTGTTGTGTTCTTGTTTTGCAGGATTGTTTTGGGGGGGATGGAGGCGATTGCCAGTCAGATGGGCACGGGGAGAGACTCAAGCTCCTCCCCGAATTCAAAGCAAGAGCTGCAGCCCTACTCGGGCGCCAATCCCCTCAAGCCCAACCAAGTGGGTGAGACCTCCCTGTACGGCGTGCCCATAGTGCCCCTGGTCATCGACGGCCAGGAGCGCCTGTGCGTGGCGCAGATCTCCAACACCCTGCTCAAGAACTACAGCTACAATGAGATCCACAACCGGCGGGTGGCGCTGGGCATCACCTGCGTGCAGTGCACCCCGGTGCAGCTGGAGATCCTGCGGCGGGCCGGGGCCATGCCCATCTCGTCCCGGCGCTGCGGCATGACCACCAAGCGGGAGGCGGAGCGGCTCTGCAAGTGCTTCCTGGGCGAGCACAAGCTGCCGGAGAACTTCGCCTTCGACGTGGTGCACGAGTGCGCCTGGGGCTCGCGGGGCAGCTTCATCCCGGCCCGCTACAACAGCTCCCGGGCCAAGTGCATCAAGTGCGGCTACTGCAGCATGTACTTCTCGCCCAACAAGTTCATCTTCCACTCCCACCGCACGCCGGACTCCAAGTACACCCAGCCCGACGCCGCCAACTTCAACTCCTGGCGCCGCCACCTCAAGCTGAGCGACAAGACGGCCACGGACGAGCTGAGCCAGGCCTGGGAGGATGTCAAGGCCATGTTCAACTGCGGCACCCGCAAGCGGACCTTCTCCCTGCACGGGGTGGCCGCCGCCGGTGCCTCCGCGGCCGCCAAGGCAGCCCTGCACCCGCCGCCGCCCGGCGGAGCCGAGCTGGCCCCGGTGCACAAGAGCTGCAGCGGCGAGGAGGCGCCCGGGGAGCGCGGCGCGCTGAGCTTGGCCGGGGCTCACGGCGGGCCCGGCGCGGTGCGCAGCTACCCGGTCATCCCGGTGCCCAGCAAAGGCTTTGGGATGCTGCAGAAGCTGCCGCCGCCGCTCTTCCCGCACCCCTACGGCTTCCCGGCCTCTGCCTTCGGGCTCTGCCCCAAGAAGCAGGAGGACTCGCTGGGCGGAGCCGGCGGGGGCGAGCCGGGCAAAGGGGGCGCCCTGCCGCCGGACATGTTCTGGGGCCACCCGCACCAACCCCAGCAGCCGCCGCACCAGGCCGGCGCCGGCAAGGACAGCGGCGTCTACCCGCCCTTCCCCATGTTCTGGCCGGCCGCCGGCAGCCTGCCCGTGCCGCCCTACCCGGCCCAGAGCCAGGCCAAAGCGGCCGCCACCGCCGACCCGCCGGGCCTGGGCGGCCGCCACAGCAAGCTGGAGGGCTCGGAGCCGTCGGGGAGCAGGCGCAGCAGCGCCACCCCGCAGGAGGGCTCCGGGGCGGACGGCGAGCGCTGCTCCAGCGCCCTCTCCAGGGCGGCCGCCGAGGAGGAGCGGTCCGGAGACGAGGCGCTGCTGCCGCCGCTGCCCCTGCCCAGGAAGGGCAGCTACCTGTCCGCCTTCCGCCCCGTGGTGAAGGACGCGGAGAGCATCACCAAGCTGTACGGCACCCGGGAGGCCGCGGCCGGCTACCTGTCCCCGGACTTCCTCAGCGAGGGCAGCTCCAGCTACCGCTCCCTCTCGCCGGGCGCCGACACGGCGGACGAGCCCGAGGTGGAGGTGGAGTCCAACCGCTTCCCCGAGGACAAGGAGGAGGAGGCGGCGGCGGCCGTTGAGGAGGCGGAGCAGCCGCCGCTGCTGCCCAGGGCGAAGGAGCTGCCGCCGTCTCGGGCCGAGGAGAAAGGCGGCGAGCAGGGGCCGGAGAAGGGGAACCGGCCAGCGCCCGAGGGGAGCCCGCAGAGGAGCAGCAGCAGAGGCGGCTACGAGGTGGGGGGCTCCGCCGGGGACCCCGCTCCCGGCTGGGCGCTGAGCCCACGGGCGCGCGGAGACGGCAGCGCTGCAGACCCCGGTCCCAGCCCCCGGGGGAGGCCTGGCCCGGCCCGCCCGCGGCGCAGGCAGTGTCCTGGCCAGGCAGGTGCTAGAGATCAGGCCCTGGGGGGGTGGCGGACACGGCTCTGATCGCCGGGGCCTGCGTGGCTTTACCAGAGACCCAGCAGCCGGGCGAAGCCGGCAGGGGAGAGTCACTGTCCCTAGCCCGCTGGAGTTCAACCCCGCAGGTGTGAACTCCCAACGGTATCCGGAGGGCGGGGGGTGGGGGGGCTTTGGTTCACCCCTCCCCCCACCTTTCTCTTATTTTAAAAGGAGCTATTCGGGGCACCTATAAATTTACATGCAGCCGCATAAAAGCACCGCTAATTAACCTGATTAGAAGGATTGCTTTCATGCTTAGGGGAAAATTGCCTAAAATTAAGCGGCTGCTGGGTCTGTGGGGGCTGCAGGCTTTGAAAAGCACTTGTACGCCGCGGTTGAATTTGAATGGGGGTAATTTTCTCCGGAGCGCTAATAATGACGCTTAATAAAACGATAGTCGCCTTCTGCCGCACGGATGCAACTCTCTGGCTAAGCCCAGCAGCAGGAACCGGCCCCGACTCCGGGGCCTCTTCCTCCCCGACTGCACGAAACCAGTCGGGGGCTCCTCGCTGGTGTGACACCCCCGCGGCTAATTCCAGTTAATGTTTCCGTTTATTTTGAAGGTCTACACCCAGGAAAGAGAAGATCATCTGCAGGCTCTGAAGAACGCTGCTTCGCTGGGGCCTGCAACCACTTATCTTTGCAACCCCGAGGCAAATGGTAAAATTGACCTCTTTGCTAGCAATTGTCTCCTATGGCTTGAAATGTTAAACGGGGGAGAGGGAGAGAAAAGAGAGGCAACCCCCCCCCCACCTCCTTTGGAATAATACTTATTCCGAGCCTGCTAATAGACTCCATGAATCTTTCCATGTCACTTCCATTTTTGGCAGGACCTTCAAACAAACTTAGCTGTGTTAAAGGAAGGGCTTTCATGCAAATAAACCAAACATCGGGTGTCCTTTTGATAGACCGCTTTTTTTTAATTCGGATTTATTTAGGTGCAAAATTTGCTGGGTGTAAACTGTCCGTAAATGGCAAGTATTTTACTCTCCCTGTATCTGGTGGAGTTACCTCTCGCAAAAGGTCTGGCAGGGAAAACCTCAAAGCAGCTGCTGAATTTTTGATGGAGAAGCCTGCGTTTTTTTACTCTATTTTCAACTGGATTCGGTGTCTCCTGTTTAGGAGAGCGCGCGCGCTGTAGGGTAGCATGAATGCACCTTTAGTTAAACCGCCAGGAGAGCAAGCTACTTTCCACTTGCAAGGCGATTAGGATTGGAAGGCTTTAATAAGGACTTTGTCCTTAATTATGTAATTAAGGATATATTAGGATCATACTTTCGTTGCTTATGGTTGAAAATCGGTTTATTAACTTTAAGAGCAAGATAAGGACGACAATCACTCGACAGCAGAGGATTTAGAGACCAGCAAATCCTATCAAGACCAAAGGAATGTCTCGCATCCCAGCCCTGTAAATACCGACAGAGGTAAGCAGCGGGCCCAGGCTTTCCCTTCTGTTCCAAAGGAGGCTTTTCGTGTTGTAACGTTCAGACGCAGAACTGCGGTGGAAACCGGAGTGCGGGTGAAGGGACAATAAATCACCACCCCTGCACTCCTTATCTTCCGCCTAAAGAATAGACATTTCTGGCAGCACTTTTTCTCCCCCAAAAGGAGCTCATTTAAATCACCAGTAAGAAGCTGTCCCAATCAGTGTTAGGCAAATAAATATTTAAATAACTTGGTGAATTACAAGTCACTTTTCCTAGGTTGCTAAGGCCTTGATTTCCCCCCCCCCCCCGTTTTGTCATTTACACATGAGAAGTAGGATCCGGTTTAAGCTTTAACCCCCACCCCACTTTCTTTATTTAATACCCCGCCGGTCTGAGGCGCTTACAGCCAAACTGTGTTTAATGCGGAACAGAACTCACTGATCTCCACCCGCAACTATTTCCATACTTTTCGGTTGTGTCTTTCACAACTTGTTAGTAAACTTTCTGGCCCGGGCCGGGGCACTGTTTATGGACAGTCTGGTTCTTGCATGTGGCCCACAGTCCCTCGCCCCAGGAACAGAGAGTAACTCACCCCAGTGCTTGCTTCTCACTTGGTCTCTGACCCTCAGGTCTCCTATAGAAGCGACTATCTAACCCTCTGCATGTTCTGCACTGCAGGTGAGGAAGGTCTCAGCATTGACTTTATGGGGACCCAACTAGTTGAAAAAGACATTGAAAATCTGGCAAGAGGTGAGGTTCCGGGGCTCCGGTGACCCTCTGGCAGGGGGATTTTTCCATTAGCTTCTCAGCTGCATCCTACCACAAGCTGATTGATCAACTCAGTAACCTCCGGTCCTGACCGGGTGCGTGTGTGGCATGGGAGGAATCGATAGGGCTTTACCTAAGGTTTCAGTTCTTGCTATGAATTGGGCTCTGCAATCCAATGAACGGGATGTGGATAAGTAACCTGATTTTCAGTTCTTACAAAGACCTTGGAAGGCAGAAGCAAAGCAGAAGGGGTTGGAAGGCGGAGACTCTCTTGCCTTCTCGCCAGGAGCAATAATGCCATCTCCACACCACAATGACTCGACCTCAAAACGTGTGAGAGGAACTCCTTAGGCAGGGAATAGGGCAATCCCCGTCCATAGCTGGCTGTATACGCCGGCTCCTCGCCCTTTTGAACAAGCGAGAGAGATTTGGGTGAATGGGATCTACTCCGTCCTGTCCAAAGGACCGGATCCTACTGTTAAGCGGAGTGGCAGTGGGGTCGATTCGCGCACCTAGCAGATGCTGGGCACCGGCGGAACAGGCCGGGTAGACACAACGCGCGGTGGCGCTGACCTGTCTGCCAATAAAGGGGTAGAAACTCTCCGAGAAGGGCTCGTTTCTCTTGGGCGGGCTGGCGAGCGGTCTAACCAGGGATCCCAAACTGTAACTAACCCCGTCAGCGCTTATAGACGCCGTGTGAGGGGGCCAGGCTGCTGCGTGGGATGGTTAATTCACCTCCACCTTCTGTCGTCACTTTCCATAAATCAGCTGAGAAGCTGAGGGGTGATTTGCGTCGTCCTTAATGGCAGGGATCTGAAGCGTCCCCTTGATTCAGCCTGAAGAGCTGAAATCTGCCAAACAGGCGAGCAGAAATCCCCAGGAATGATTCACGGCACAGATTGGGCTTAAAGGCAAAAAGTCATTCTTCAAAATTTGGAAATCAGATCCTAGTGAGGATAATAGGAAGGTGCACAAACTCTGGCCTGTTAAGTCTCAAAGTCTAACAAGTTGGGCCAAGAAAGAATCTGAGAAGCACGGGCGCGCGGAGACGGCAGCGCTGCAGACCCCGGTCCCAGCCCCCGGGGGAGGCCTGGCCCGCCCCGCCCGCGGCGCAGGCAGTGTCCTGGCCGGGCAGGTGCTAGAGACCAGGCCCTGGGGGGGTGGCGGACACGGCTCTGATCGCCGGGGCCTGCGTGGCTTTACCAGAGACCCAGCAGCCGGGCGAAGCCGGCAGGGGAGAGTCACTGTCCCTAGCCCGCTGGACGTTCAACCCCGCAGGTGTGAACTCCCAACGGGATCCGGGGGGGGGGCTTTGGTTCACCCCTCCCCCTTTCCCCCTCCTGTTTGACCCCATTTATTCACTCTAATTTAAGGTTTCACATGCCAGTAATACATTTTAATGTTTTTAAAACATCTCTTTCTATAAGTCTATAATACATAATTAAACTATTGTATGTAAAGTCAATAAGGTTTTTAAAATGTTTAAGAAGCTTCATTTAAAATTAAATTAAAATGCAGAGCCTCCTCCTCCTCCTTGTCCTTCGGGAAGCGGTTGGACTCCACCTCGGGCTCGTCGGCCGTGTCGGCGCCCGGCGAGAGGGAGCGGTAGCTGGAGCTGCCCTCGCTGAGGAAGTCCGGGGACAGGTAGCCGGCCGCGCCCCGGCCCGCCCCGCCGTAGGCCTCCCGGGTGCCGTACAGCTTGGCGATGCTCTCTGCGTCCTTCACCACGGGGCGGAAGGCGGACAGGTAGCTGCCCTTCCTGGGCAGAGGCAGCGGCGGCAGCAGCGCCTCGTCTCCGGACCGCTCCTCCTCGGCGGCCGCCCTGGAGAGGGCGCTGGAGCAGCGCTCGCCGTCTGCCCCGGAGCCCTCCTGCGGGGTGGCGCTGCTGCGCCTGCTCCCCGACGGCTCCGAGCCCTCCAGCTCGCTGTGGCGGCTGCCCAGGCCCGGCGGGTCGGCGGTGGCGGCCGCTTTGGCCTGGCTCTGGGCCGGGTAGGGCGGCACGGGCAGGCTGCCGGCGGCCGGCCAGAACATGGGGAAGGGCGGGTAGACGCCGCTGTCCTTGCCGGCGCCGGCCTGGTGCGACAGCTGCTGCGGTGGCCAGGACCCGGGCAGTGTGAGTGCCACTGAAAATCAGCTCGTGTGCCGCCATAGGTTGCCTACTCCTGCTCTAACCGATTAGAAACCACTACCCTAATTAACTTACACCTTATTTCTTGCCAGACAGGATGCTATCAGACTAAGGTTTCTTTAACCATCTTAAGATCCGGACAGGATCGTCTTCCTAACAGCCCAGTAGCACCTTATTTCAGTGTGACTGGTTTGGGATGGGAGGCTGTGAGCACACACTTCCCAGCTTATGGCTGCCCCTGCTGCTTAGCCAAAGGCCTTAGCCTAAGAACAAGGCCTCAGACTATCCTAGTGCGAGAAGGCCCATACCCAGGCGGACTGTGATTTTGATTCTTTGTTTTTATACCCCCTTAAGTAGCTAAGTGATAAAAATACACCTAAGTTCTTAAAGTAAAGGCTTTACCGGCAGGCCCGAATAGCTCTATTCTAACATCTGTCTTGTCTATTTAGATGGTAAATTCTTCAGGGCATGGGCCATCTGCTATTCTCTGTTTGTACTGTGCCTAGCACAACGGAGACCCACTGTTAGTTGGTCCTTAGGCACTAAGGTAATGCATATGATCTATAATAACAGCTCTCCTGCCACTTTGAGCCAAGGAAGCTGGCCTTGGGATGTTACTGCTTAAAAATGAGCTGGGGTTAAAATGCTGGAATATTCTGTGTGACAAGTCTCCCACAAATTCCACTGACCTCCCTTGTTTTCTTTGCTTTGAGCAGGGTTTCCAATTTCCAAACCTGATGTGATCTCGCAGCTGGAACGAGGGGAAGAGCCGTGGGTCCCAGACCTCCTTGGCTCTGAGAAAAAAGTGCTCCCGAGAGCTGTCTGCACAGGTGAGGAATTGGTTAAACCAGCTCAACAACTGTTTGGGAATGCAGGAAACATTTGGGATGCCCTACAAAGACCTTGTGAGCTCTCCAAGTTCAGGATTGTTCCTTGCAGATATAGACTCATTATGGCAGATGTCACTCATGGCTTCCCTCCTATTCTGACTGACAACTGGCAGAAGGTCCTTCCCCGGTCTCGCTTTCCCTTGCGTGTTCTGGTGAGATGTGGACCAAAACTGATCCTTTCCTCGGTCCTCTGGGAAAGGATTTGTGGAAAATCAGCTCCTGATACGTTTGATCTCTCCCATACATATTTTGGTTTGTTCACCCCTTTTTCCATTCCTCTCTCTGAGATTTCCTTTCTTTGTGGTGCAGGGAGTGACCTATGTCTGGGTTCTCTCTGTTTCCCATCAGGTGATAGGAAGGTGAGTGAGAATGAGGAGCAGAAACCCCAGCAGGAAGATGCTGAGCAAGTAGAACCACATGGAACGTTATCAGGAGGATCCAAAGGGAATGTTTCGGGGAGTTGTGCACTCCCAGAAAAAGCAAAAGCCTGTGAGACTCAGAACAGGGTAGAGGAAAACTTCAGTAGCCTCTCAGACCTTATTACAAGTGAGAGAATCAGCGTGGAAGAGATACGCTACACATGCCATGAGTGCGGGAAAAGGTTCAATAGGAGCTCTGCCTTTATCACACATCAGACAGTCCACACAGGAGAGACACCCCACACATGCTCCGAGTGTGGGAAAAGCTTCAGTCGGCGCTCACACCTTCTCAGACATTGTAGAATCCACATAGGAGAGAAGCCGTACACATGCTCTGAGTGTGGGAAAAGCTTCAGTCAGCGCTCACACCTTCTCACACATTGTAGAATCCACACAGGAGAGAAGCCGTACACATGCTCCGAGTGTGGGAAAAGCTTCAGTCAGCGCCCACACCTTCTCACACATTGTAGAATCCACACAGGAGAGAAGCCGTACACATGCTCTGAGTGTGAGAAAAGCTTCAGTCGGCGCTCAGACCTTCTCAGACATTGTAGAATCCACACAGGAGAGAAGCCGTACACATGCTCTGAGTGTGGGAAAAGCTTCAGTCGGCGCTCAGACCTTCTCGCACATTGTAGAGTCCACACAGGAGAGACGCCGTACACATGCTCTGAGTGTGGGAAAAGCTTCAGTCGGCGCTCACACCTTCTCACACATTGTAGAATCCACACAGGAGAGAAGCCGTACACATGCTCTGAGTGTGGGAAAAGCTTCAGTCGGCGCCCACACCTTCTCACACATTGTAGAATCCACACAGGAGAGAAGCCGTACACATGCTCTGAGTGTGGGAAAAGCTTCAGTCAGCGCTCAAACCTTCTCAGACATTGTAGAATCCACACAAGAGAGACGCCGTACACATGCTCTCAGTGTGGGAAAAGCTTCAGTGACCGCTCAAACCTTATTAGACATCACAACATCCACACGAGAGAGAACTGTAATAAATCCCTTGACTAGGGCTGGCCAAAGATTTTTTTTTTTTTTTAATCACATTTGCTATTTCCCACATAGTGATTTTTGCACCATCTTCACCGTGGCGCCTCAGCTCCATCAGATCAGTTGCCTGCTTCTGCCTTTTGCAGCTCACCCTTCTTTGGGGTCAGTCCTGTGATCTTTTCTATCAACGCCTTTCCTTCTGAGTCATAGGAGTGTGTGTCCCTCCAGCCATGGGCGCCGACTTATATGGGGCTCTGGGGCTTTAGCCCCAGGAATATTTTCAAGCAGGGGCTCTGCTCCACCAATGTTTTCTCCCCTGCTTGGAGGGAGTGCGGCCGCCGCCGCCGCCAGGGCTGGAGAGCTTCCCCCCTTCCCCTCCCCTCCCCTCCCCGCCCGGCCCCAGAGAGCTTAACTTCCTGAACGCAGGCAGCATGTCTCTCTCAGTCTCTTCCTTACCGCTGCTGCCTGCTGCCGCTTGACTGTAGCATCCCGGAGACTCGGAGTGAAGGGGAGGGGGAGGGGGGCCCGCAGTACTGGCAGGCAGCCGTCGCCACTGCCCCGCCCTCAGAGGCAACAACACAGGCAAGGCAAGGGAGAGAGACACGCCTGCGTTCAAGCAGGGAAACTCCAGCCTCGGGGGCGGGGCAGAGGAGACGGCTGCCTACCAGCACTGCGGGCCCCCCCTCCCCCTTCTGCTGCTGCCGGCTGCTGCCTAACAGCAATGCAAGCAAGCTGCTGTTGCTTGCTGGAGCACCGGCCGGGGGGGGGGGCCTGTGCCATGGGCTTGGCATCCCTCCCCTCCCCCTACCTGGAGGAGATGCAAAGGGGACTTCCGGCCAGGACTCAGAGACTGACCTCACTCACCTGAGATGGCCGCTGGAGCTTCCGTGAGTGTTTGACCCTATGATTCCCCCCCCCAGCCCCCACTCCTGCCCAACGCTAGCCTGGGGAAGGGGCAGCCCCATGCCATCCCCTCCCACTGCCCCCCCCCAGTGAAGCTACGGTGAGGGGCAGCAGGCTGCAGCAGGGGTCAGGGAGGCAGGAAGCCATATGAAGGCAGTGCCCCTCCCCTCCAGCATCCACCCACCACAGGGCAGATGGGGGAGGGGATTCATAGACCTACCTGAGCAGCTGGGGCTTGGGTGAATTTTATTACACCCAACCCTGCTCCCCCGCCCCATAGCCATCACCGTGCAGACCCCACTTCTGCCCCATGCTGGGCAAGGGGCAGCCCCATCCACAGTGAAGTTATGGTGAGGGGCAGCAACATGGAAGGCCACCTGTGATGGCAACCCCCCCCCCAGTACCCATCATAGGGGAGGGGAGTGAGCTTTCTGGACCTGAGGGGCCCTAGGAGCATGTGCAGTGACTGTGGTGCAGAGTGAGTGTGCTGTGGGGGGCAGGGGGGAGAGGAGGGGTCCCTCCCCTGGAGCTTGCTGCTGCCAGTGGTGGTGATGGGGAGCCCTCTCTGGCTCTAGCCCTGGGGCAGCCTGTCTGCACCCCAAGTTCCTCATCCTCAGCCCTGCCTCACCCCAAAGCCTGCACCCCCAGCACCGAGCACGCTCCTGCACTGTGAACCCCTCATCCCCAGCCCCACCCCAGAACCCTCACCTGAGGGGAAAAACATGCAACTTAAATTTGGTGGTCAGTTTGGAGTATCATTGTATTTAGCACAATATTTGATTATTTTACACCCTTCAAAGCATGTAACTGGTTGTATACAGGTGTTTTCTCTGAATACTGTCTGTGTGCCTCAGTTTCCCCAATGCATTTCTTAAGACTCTAGATGGTGGGATAAGGGGTGTGATTGTTGTAAAGCCCTAGAGGGCCAGTGTGATGGTGTCTGCACAGAGAATGGCCGACACCCTGTCTTCGGGCAACTGATGGCCTGGGCCACTCTCCTGCAAGGTGCCAACTGACGGTGTTGGAGAACAAAGAGATCAGGTGGCCTCCTAATGCCTGGAAAAGAGACAAAGGCCAGAGAGGAGGGAGAGTCAGTGCCTGTGCAGACTTTTGGGAAGCGCATGGTGTAGAAGAGGATGCTGGGATGCTCTAGAACAGGGGTTGGCCGCAAGCTGATTTTTCATGGCATGTGGTGCAGGCTGAGCTGCTCAGCCCAACCTCGTTCTGGGGTTCCCTCTGCTGGCCCTTACTAGCCAGAGTTCCCGCAACCCCACTCACCTTGCTTCCAGTTGGAGTTTCAGCACAGGCCCCCTGCCCTGCTCAGCCCTACCAGCCACCAACTCCACTCACCGCAGCTGCCAATCTGGGGTTCCAGCCTCTGACCTCCTGCCAGCCAGTTATCAACTTATAACTCAGAAGCCTGTGTGCAACTTAAAGTATCTAAATAGGTGCCACCAGACATTGGAAAACTCAACAAGGAAAAGCAAAGGCAAGGATCACAGTAAACTAATAAGATCTGCATTTTAATTTAATTTTAAATAAAGCTTCTGAAACATTTTGAAAGCCTTGTTTACTTTACATACAACAGTAATTGTTATATATTATAGACTTATAGAGATACCTTCTAAAAACAGTCAAATGTATTGGGGGGAGGGTTGGGATCATAGTTTAGTGGTTTGATCATTAGCCTGCTAAACGGAGGGTTGTGAGTTCAATCCTTGAGGGGGCCATTGGGGGATTGGTCCTGCCATAAGCAGGGGATTGGACAAGATAACCTCCTGAGGTCCCTTTGAACCCTAATAATCTGTGATTACTGGCACATGAAACCTTAAATTAAAGTGTATGCATGAAAACTCAGCACACCACTGCTGAAAGGTTGGTGACCCCTGCTCTAGAACTACTCCATACAAAGACAGTCAGGACTCTGGGGGAGCCTCCTCTCTCTGAGCAGACTGTCTCCAGGACAAGAAGCTTACATCTTCCTGGGTCTGACCTCGGAGCATTCAGCATGCGCTGTCCGCACAGGTGGGGCTCCTAGGTAAGCTAGAGGGTCCTGCACCCCAACTCCACAGTCAGACGTGACTCTCAGTCAGTTGGTAATACAGGAGGCTTATTAGATGACAGGAACACGGTCTAAAACAGAGCTTGTAGGTACAGAAAACAGGACCGCTCAGTCAGGTCCACTTCTGGGGCTGTGTTCCCCAGCCCCAAGTTCTGGGTGCCTCTCTATTTCCCCAGCCAGCTCCAAACTGACAGTCCCTCTAGCCCCTCCTCTGGCCTTTGTGTCTCTTCCGGACAAGGAGGCCACCTGATCTCTTTGTCCCCAATACCTTCAGTTGGCATCTTGCAGGGGAAACTGAGGCACCCACACAGTATTCAGAGAAAATATTAAGAACATTCCCACTTCATCACAACAAGTGCAACAAAATATAATACTGTATATTGAAGTAGGCAAGTGCTGCTTCTGACTTTCCACTTTTAATTGACCCTTGTAATCTTGTGGCACTGACGTGTTGTAGCTTCATTTTATATCGGCTTACAGGGCGGAAGTGGGGGGGCACCACTATTTTGGGCCCCACCAAAAATTATACAAACCTGCCGCCTATGCCTCCAGCCAGGAATGTTCATCAGCTCCAGGTGGGGGAGAGAGGTTTGATCCCAACAAGCTACACTGAGGCAAAAACTACCTGTGCCTGACAGCCACTAGGGCTGCCCGTGGCGTTGGCTGCTCAAGTTAGTGATCTTGGTGTAAAAAGACAATTAGAGTTGTTATGCAGATGCGCCCAGCTGCAGTGGTTGGCATTAGCTTTCCCCTTGACCTGACCTAAACTCCATTGCTTTCCTAGTCTAAACAAACCCTGAGCATCACGGTTATGCTGCTCCCCCATTTCACAGCAATTGTTAGCTATCGAGTTCCCCCTTTGGGAACAAATTGTTTCATTCCCAGTTGCTCTGGTGTTGCTTCAGGTTGTGCTGGGGAGCAGATATTTTTCCTACCTTTTTCCTCACTTAAAATATATTGAACTATAACAAAGAGCAGCAACAGGGCAGGGCTAGGGGAAAATGCCATTTCACCCTCTGTAACAACAGAAGAAGATAGGGTAAGTCAGAGGGATTCCGTTATTCCCCATCACCATTCCAATCCCTCTGTTGTTCAGTTCGTTAGGTCAGTATTTTTTCTAACGGTCTGGGAAGAGGATTCCCGGACTTTTAACTAAGCAAGTTACCCATGCATTGGGCTTCCAAAGCAGTTGTGGCCCAGGCCCTGCAGGAGGTTGCTCCTGAAGAGATCTCCTTCCTAATCAGCTGCATGTTGCCTTTTATTTGGGAAATGCAATTCCTATCTAGGGAGAGATGGGAAAATGGAAGTGACATTTTGGTTCAGCTCACCCCTGGGAGATGCTGCAAATATGTAGAAAATGAAATCCGTGTTGAATGTGATATAGCTGCAGAAAGAGACCTATTTTCCATAGATACCTGACATTTGGTGTTTTACAGGGATTCTAAACTGCACCTGAATTTAGTCCCTAATTTAAATCTGTGCCACCAGATTAAAGAAATAAAAGGGCATATTTGGGGGAGTGTTGGCAATGGAGTGTGAAATGCTGAGATTGTTTAGGCTTCTGGGACGAGCCGATAACGCTGGGAATTGTGTATAAAGGGCTGACCTTGGGCGCGCTCTCATCGGCCAGCTAACTGTAAATAGGATGATAAGTCAAACAGGTGTGTAGGATGTTAATTAGGATGGGGTTACAGCTGCGGCTGTGTATATTTAATTAACCAATTAGCAACTGTCTGATTGCTTGCCATAATGGGATATAAGAGCATGCTGGAAATGAATAAAGAACTCTCTGCTTATGATCACATGGGTTGTCAGACTCTGTCCATGCTCCTCTGCGATGCAACAAATGGTGACCCCGACGTGATTGAACGAGGATAGTGTTGGTGGCCTGAACTGAAAAGAAGAAAAGGAGGCGCACCTGAGTCTCAGTGTCGAGCGGCTAGGAGCCGCAGGGCGTCCGAAAAGAGGGGCGCACCTGAGCTCAGTGTTGAGCGGCAGCCGCAGGGCGTCCGAAAAGAAGGGCGCACCTGAGTTCAGTGTCGAGCGGCTAGGAGCCGCAGGGCGTCCGAAAAGGGAGGCACCCCCCAGCCCAGAGGTGAGCAGCTAACATGGGAACCGCTGCATCAGCGGAAGAAAGGACGGTGCATGAATATTTGATGCGCATCGCGGAGCGGCAGGGAGAGAAGCTCCCCTCTGATACGTTATCCCGTCTGCTGCGGTGGGGACGGAGAAGGGGACTTTCTGTTCAACCAAGTACAATTTTTGATAAAACTGTTTGGGAGCGGCTAGGCTCCGAGCTTTGGAAGTCGGTGGCTCGGGGCGATAAGGAGGCCTTCTCCCTGAGTCCAGTATGGAATAAGGCGAAGGAGATAGTAGAAACTCTCGCGGCCGAGGCAGGAGTGCAGGCGGCCCTTTCTGAGCTTTGCCGCCCAACGCCCGGAATGCCTTCTGTGTTGCCGGTTGGAGCCAGAGAGTTTTTCGGTGGTGAGGACACGGTGATACCTTTGGCTTCCAACCCCTACCCTATGGATGATGTTGCCCCTGCTACGGCCCCACTACCCTCCAATGTGGCTATCGGCCCCGACATGATTGATCCTGCTACGGTCCCGTTACCCCCCGATACGCCTGAGCCTATGGAGACAGCCTTGCCATATGCACCCCCTCCAAAGCCATGCCATGTCCACGGGGCCTGGGGGTGCCACGATTGCGGGGGGACAGAGGAGGCTCGGGTGGAACGTGTGCCATCAAACCCATATTCCGATTTGACTACGTTTACTCAGTTTACTCAGTTTGATGCCTTCTATAAGGAGATGGAGCGCCAGGGTCGACAGCTGCAGCATATGTGTGATAAGTTGGACCAATTGGAAAGTTTTCCACCTGGATCATCGCGGTCGCATCTTCACAAGTGCTTTCATTCAACTCGCCCCCCCGCCCCGCCTGGCCCCGGGGACCCTCCAACTGGGGACCCTCCGGATCCAGTACAGCGCTGGCATGGGGTTTTAAGAGAAGCCATCCTTGAAGGTCTAACACCCGAGGCCTTTCCGGTGATTACGCCAGACCCTCAACACCCTAATCATAGACGGTGGGCCCCTTTGGACTGGAAGTTGATCCGTGAGGCACAGAAATCGATCATGGCTTATGGACTAGATAATCCGTATGTACAGTCTATCATTGAACAGGTGTTTGTTGGCCAAGCAATGTGTCCGTACGATGCGATTAAGCTAGCTGATATGCTTCTTACATCTACACAGAAACTGTTGTGGAAAGATGATTGGGCTAAGAGAGTTGACTTGGCTCTTGTCCGCAATTTGGACTTACCGGATGATGATCCTCGGCGCGTGGCCACTGCTGATATGTTTTTGGGAGCCGGCCGCTTTGTTGACCCGCACTTGCAAGCTCGCCTTGAGCCCCGGATCCTGCAGCAATCACAGGAACTAGCCTTGGCTGCCTTTAAAGCGGTGCCCCAGATGGGGAAGCCGACCCCTCCCTATGCTAAAATTACACAAGGCCCATCGGAACCGTATTCCACCTTTTTGGATCGCCTTCGAGAGGCTATTGATAGATCTCCTAATCTGACGCCAGAGGCCAGAACTGCAGTTGGACTTGATCTTGCAACCCAGAATGCAAATCCCACTTGCCGCCGTATATTAGCCACCTTGCCCAAGACTGCGACCCTGATGGAAATGATCGAGGCATGTGGTAGGGCCGCTATGCTTGAGGAGACGGATAAGGCAGCGATTCATGCTAAGGCACAGGCCTCTGCACTGGCCGTGGCGTTACAACCCCTGCTCGGGCGACAGCGGGGGGCTAGAAGACCGACCCGGCCAGCCGGCCCCTGTTTTGGTTGCGGAAAACCCGGGCATTTCCGGCGGGACTGCCCTATGCAAAATGGGCAGCGGGCCTCTGATGTGTCACCTGAAGCTGCAACTGGCGCTTGCACACGATGTGATAAGTTTGGACATCGCGCCGCCGACTGTTGGGCGCGTTACACGAAGGATGGAACACCGCTGCCGGGAAACGGATCACGGAGCGCCCCTTGGAGGAGCGCGACGACACAAGTGCCTCCACCCGCCAACCCGGCTGCCTGGAACACCTCACCGGAGCAACCCGTGGCAGTGCCGGAGTGGACTTGGCCACAGCGACAGATGTAGTTTTAGAGACTGACGAGGTTCAAGTTCTTCCTTCCAACACCGATGGTCCATTAGGATTTGGACTGAGTGCCCTTTTGATTGGCCGTTCGTCGACATCGAAACAAGGTATTTTTGTTTTGCCTTGCCTTATTGATGCCGACTATACGGGGAATATTGGGATAATGGTACGTGCCCTCTGTCCCCCTGTGACTATAACTGCTGGTACACGTCTTGCTCAGTTAATACCTTTCAAGGGATGTGTGCCCCGATCGACCCTGATTGACCGCGGGTCTCGAGGGTTTGGATCCACTGGCCCTCCCCAAACTGCCTTTGCTATGGACATTACTTTGCGCAAGCCCACCCGAACTGCTCGGCTTCAGGGATCCGATGGGCGGCAGATCACTCAGGAAGCTTTTATTGGGGATGCAATGCAGAGTGGGGTAACTGAGGCACCTGGGACGACAGAGGTAGAAGATACTGTGTTTACCTTGGAATCAGCGCCCACTGAAGTGGTTGCAGCTGAGGCCCCCATGCAGAATGATGTAGGAGATGCGCCATCTAACCTAGTATCAGAATGCCCAGGGGCAGTTGTAAATGGGGCCCCTCTACAGAGCGACATGTGTCCTCAAGAACTGCCTGTGTGTGGAAAGGGAGACGAAGAGGAGCAAGAGAATTTAGCTGTGCAGCTGGCAGATACTGGCTCACCCATTTTTAGTATTGAAAGCCCTGGGGCTCAAAAAACATTTGTGCCTGTTACAGCTGCAGCAATTGAAGAACAAATCATTGCAGAAACTGTAACATCTATGGAAACCTCAGCTGAAATTTTAAAGCCTTTAGAAGCAGTGCCTGAAAAACTATTTCCTGAACTAGTCCAAGATATTACCACTGCTCATTCGGGATTTGAGGCTGCAAACAGTAGGACAGAAGAAACTGCAACAGTGTCAGTATCAAAGATGACTGCTGCAATGGTGGATGGAATGACTGAGAAAGCAACAAGATTTACACAACCTGAGCCCCTGGAGGACAACTGCTTGTTAGCTGTGCCAGGATCCTTTTTGTTTGATCCTCCCTGAATGATTTAATTGATTGAGATAATTTTTGCTTTGCCTGAATGTATAGGATGATGTCCTGATAATTTCCCCCGTACAAGTTGAACCACAACGGTGGTGTAAAAGAAGAAAAAACACTTACATCATTGATATTCCCAATGTCTATAAATTCCTGACTAAAAGGACATTCAGAACTGACCCTGGTAAAGAAGCAAAGAATTGCACAATGGCAGGAAAAGATTTGGGACTCCTGCTAAAAAATGTGGTATTGATTGGATTTTGGGGTTTATTTTACAATTGGATTGTAAATGATATTACCCCCCCCCCATTACTAACCCCTGTTTTTTAGAGCCTATTTGTTTTTTGTTTTTAAAGTTTGAGAAAGCTCGGCCTAAAGGTTTGTTGAGTATCCTTAAAGGGGGGAGTTGTAGGCATAAATTTAGGTAATTTGGGAGAATGGCTTTGAATTCATGTGACCCAAAATACCTTTATGTAAAGTGCTTTTGTTAGCCTTTTTAGATTTTTGTAAATTTTGTATTATGTACTGATTATTGGCAGTTGTATGATTGTTTGATATTTGATGTAGCCCCCACGGTGGGAAAGTACAGATAGTTGTTCACAGAAGATACCAGAAAGGTAGGGGCTAGTACGGTTTAGCAAGAGGAAATATGGATCGGGCCCAGGCAGGCACGCAATAGATAGAGAACTTGAAGAGGAAAAAAGGATCGGGCCCAGGCGGCGGGCAACAGACAACAAGCTTGGAATACTGGTTGATAACCTTGAGGGTGTAGTTGATAGAAAAGGTAATTAACTACTAGCGAGTAATGTTAGGCAGAGTACAAAGTTAACTCTGTGGTTGCTGGAGGGAATAGCAGTTGAATTTTGTAAAGATGTTAAAGAGAAAAGTTTTTGGTGTTTTTGAAATGTTTGTAAATAAATTTAGGCAAAGAAATTAGTTTGCAATTGTTTGGTTATAAATAATTTTGTTGCATTAGTTGAAGATTGTATATTGTGCTATGTAATTGTAACTGATGGTACTAAGGGTATTTGTATATTGTATGTACTGATTGCTTGCCCAGTAGGGGTAGTTTTGTTTTGTTTTTTAGATATTAAGAAAATTGGTGTTAGCTGCATAGCATTTTATGTACCATGCATTTATTTATAGAGTTAAATTTATGTTATGTGTTTTATGTTTTGTTTTGTGGTGTTTGTTTGTTTTTGTTTTTGTTTTTTTTTCTGGCCAGAATTGTTTTTTGCGTTTTATGTGGTTTATGTTATGTTTTTTCTAGGACCCCCCCTCCCTCAGTGTCAGTTTGATCGCCTGACATCTGAGGGATGATTTGGTAATAGAAGGTTGCCACAAGTTGGTGTGCAATAGAGAAGGGGGGAATCCTGTAGAATTTACACCATTTATTTGTTGTGCTTTGTTTTTGTTTGGTGTTGTTGGGGTTATGTTAAGAATTGCATGGTTATATAGGTTGGCTTTATAAAGTTTTAATTTTGGTTTGTGATAGATTGTGGTGTTATGTTGTTATAAGTTGGAAATGTTTTGCTAATGTTTTTATCCCTTTTTTTTCCCCCTCCTTTTTGATTTTGGGTAGAGGGGGGAGGTGTTGGCAATGGAGTGTGAAATGCTGAGATTGTTTAGGCTTCTGGGACGAGCCGATAACGCTGGGAATTGTGTATAAAGGGCTGACCTTGGGCGCGCTCTCATCGGCCAGCTAACTGTAAATAGGATGATAAGTCAAACAGGTGTGTAGGATGTTAATTAGGATGGGGTTACAGCTGCGGCTGTGTATATTTAATTAACCAATTAGCAACTGTCTGATTGCTTGCCATAATGGGATATAAGAGCATGCTGGAAATGAATAAAGAACTCTCTGCTTATGATCACATGGGTTGTCAGACTCTGTCCATGCTCCTCTGCGATGCAACAGGGGAGTTGTGCCTCACTATCGCTACTGATCTGTTGTGTGGTTGGTGAAGAATTCTACACCAGAGACGTGTAAAATTACTCCAAGTAAGGTCAAAGATTTCATAAGAACTCAGGTAGGGGTGGTTGATTTTCACCCCAGAAATGGAAGCTATGGTGACCTGTGGCCCAGGTAGACTGTTTTTAGAACCCTGCTCCCTTGTTAAGTGGCATTAATCACACTCCTAAAGGACGCCATGAATAAATTGGGAACAACTGTCTTTTACCACTTGGATCCAAAGCGCAGAGAGAAACAGCTGATTCCTTCAGAGCCATTCCGTGCCTATGGGCCCCAATCTGGTTGCCTTGTTGGACAAGAAGCACTTCCGGGCTGGGCAAACAATGGTAGCCAACGAGGGAATGTATCAGATGCGAAGTTCAGACTGCAGGATACTTGAATGCTGAGCCCAGAGTCTCTGGTTTAGTCCAGGCCTGCACAACTCATAAAGCGGTGAGGGCAATATTACTCCAAAGAAAACAGCTGAGGGTTGAAACCCCCCCCGGTCCCACTGAACCCCCCCCCCCCCCGGTGCCGCCGAAATACCCCCCCCAACGCCACCCAGCCCTCCCAAAACACAACCCCCCAGCACCACCCAGCCTGTGAAAACAACCCCCCCAGCACCGCCCAGCCCCCTCAAAACACCCCCCCCATGTGCCGCCCGCCTCATGGAAACAAACCCTCCTTCCCCAGCACTGCCTCGCCAAAACAGTGGTATTGAGGTGGGACTGAGGAAGGCATAGAAGGTCAGCCACTGACTCACCACTCACCTTCTCAGCCCCCCAAACCCCCTCCACTGCCGCCAGCTCACCCGCCCCCCCACCACTGCCTGCCTGCTCGCCTCCTCAGCCCCCCACGGCTCACCTGCCTGCCTGCCTGCCGCCTCAGCTCTCCTCCCCCACCGCCAGCTCACCTGTCCCCCCGCCACTGCCCACCCGCTCACCTCAGCCCCCCTCCCTCACCCGCTATTGTGTCATACAGGAGACCTGTGCTATGTAGGGGGTCATATTAGATGCTCTAATGGTCTCTTCTGACCATAAAGGCGACTAATTTCTGAACAACTGAGTGCAGCATTGGGAGCAGCGTCTGATGTTTCCCTGTCTAGCCGACTTCCTGCCTAGAACGACGCTCCTTGAGCGGGGTGATCCACAGGGAGTAGCTCAAACCTCCACAGTGCCTGGCCAGGGGCAGGACATTAGCCCAGCAAGGGAGGGGTGTGGCAGTGACATCACAAAGGCTTTTGCAGGACCTCAGACTATTGGTCCAAGGTGGTGGGGAGGTGGTGACCTCACAGAGAGATGCTGACATCAGCCAGGCAGGACAGGGGCGAGGGGCCAGGGAAACCTCAGAGACCCTGTGGATTTGCTTCAGCAAGTCTCCTTCTCCAGGTATCTCTCTGAGGACTGAGAGAGTATTCGGGTTCAGGTACGACAGTGCCAGGAGGAACCTCTTTTGAGTTTTCTCCTTCCCTTTTCCTGATTTTACTAGAGACCAGCCGTCCCTGTTTAGAAGGTAAGAGCCTCCTCGAGGTTTGAAACCTGTTCAGTCTGATCCATCTGGTGACGAAGTCTAAGCATGGAAAACACGAGCTTAAGGAGGCAGAATTTTATTCCGCACCTGGGATTTTGTCCCCTAGAATTACTGGGGAGATTAGGATTTGTCCTTTGTGTTTCACCTTTTCCTCCATCCCTTCCTCCTTTCTCTTCGTCTCTTGCTTCTTTTGTCCTTTCACCTGTTTCCCTCCCAACAGCAAGAGCGAGGTGTGTGTGTGTGTGTGTGTGTTGCGGGGGAGTGTTTGGCAGCTCCCACTGTGGGAGGTCCACCCAAAAATGTGGGGCTGAAATAGTGCTTGGGCAGTGATCCCCACCGGTGACCTGGGCCATCCTTTGGGCTCTCTGGTGAGAACCCTCAGCCTCCCGTCCTCAGTCTCTACCCTGATTGGCTGAGCAGGGGGTTATTGACAGGGAGGAGACTCAGGTCCTTGTTGGTCTCTTTTAAGACCAAGGAAATAAGTCAGAACCAGTTCTATGTTTGATTAATTTTGCTGCTTCTCTGCATTAATGGTCTCTGAGCAGTTCATGATTCTCTCTAACATTGCAGTTCTCCTCAAATACTTGCTGAATAATTACTGTGCACTGTTGTTGGTCTGGAGCTCATCTGAGAGCACTTTACTCAGGTCATTCAATGGATGAAATTCAAGCTCCGATGGTTAGTTTGAAAATCAGGGCTCTTGGGTCCTACTCCCAACTCTGGCACTGACTGGCTGTGTGACCTAAGACAAGTCAATTCTCCTTTCTCAGCCTTAGCTTCTCCCTCTTTCCAGTAGGGATAATAATGATCCGCTCCTACTACCTTACGGTATGTGGAGGCAGGGCTGCCTCTAGGTTTTTTGCCTCCCCAAGCAAAAAAATTTTGTGTCTGCCCTCCCATCCCCCTGCTGCCCGAGCCCTGGGTTCTCCCCTCCCTACACCTGCACCCTCTGCCTCCCCAGCTCTGGGCCTCCCACCACTCGCACCCCCCTGCTGCCCCAGCCCTGGGCTCTACCCCCTGACCCTCACCCCCCTGCCAGCCCAGCCCTGGGCTCTCCCCCCCACACACCCTGTGCTGCCCCAGCTCTCGACTCTCCCCTTCCCCCCTACCAGTGCTCCCCCACCCACACACCCCCTGCTGCCCCAGCCCTGGGCTCTACCCCCTGACCCTCACCCCCCTGCCACCCCAGCCCTAGGCTCTCCCCCCACACACCCTGTGCTGCCCCAGCTCTCGACTCTCCCCTTCCCCCCTACCAGTGCTCCCCCACCCACAAACCCCCTGCTGCCCCAGCCCTGGGCTCTACCCCCTGACCCTCACCCCCCTGCCAGCCCAGCCCTGGGCTCTCCCCCCCCCACACACCCTGTGCTGCCCCAGCTCTCGACTCTCCCCTTCCCCCTACCAGTGCTCCCCCACCCACACACCCCCTGCTGCCCCAGCCCTGGGCTCTACCCCCTGACCCTCACCCCCCTGCCACCCCAGCCCTAGGCTCTGCCCCCCACACACCCTGTGCTGCCCCAGCTCTCGACTCTCCCCTTCCCCCCTACCAGTGCTCCCCCACCCACACACCCCCTGCTGCCCCAGCCCTGGGCTCTACCCCCTGACCCTCACCCCCCTGCCAGCCCAGCCCTGGGCTCTCCCCCCCCCACACACCCTGTGCTGCCCCAGCTCTCGACTCTCCCCTTCCCCCTACCAGTGCTCCCCCACCCACACACCCCCTGCTGCCCCAGCCCTGGGCTCTACCCCCTGACCCTCATCCCCCTGCCAGCCCAGCCCTAGGCTCTCCCCCCCACACACCCTGTGCTGCCCCAGCTCTCGACTCTCCCCTTCCCCCTACCAGTGCTCCCCCACCCACACACCCCCTGCTGCCCCAGCCCTGGGATCTACCCCCTGACCCTCACCCCCCTGCCACCCCAGACCTAGGCTCTCCCCCCCACACACCCTGTGCTGCCCCAGCTCTGGGCTCTACCCCCTGACCCTCACCCCCCTGCCAGCCCTGGGCTCTGCCCCTCACACACCCTGTGCTGCCCCAGCTCTCGACTCTCCCCTTCCCCCCTACCAGTGCTCCCCCACCCACACACCCCCTGCTGCCCCAGCCCTGGGCTCCTCCCTCCACCTGCACCCTCCTTCCGCCCCAGCCCTGGGTCACTGGTAACTTGCTCCCAGTTTAATAGAATAGAAAAAAGAGAGGATTGAATGTGTAACAGGGAGTTTGGTAAATCTTGGTGGTTTTATTTCTGCAACAGGCTCCTGTCCACCTCCAGTAGAGTTGAGGAGGCCACTTAGGGATCTGGGGCAAAAAATTGGTCCTGCTAGTGAAGGCAGGGGGCTGGACTTGATGACCTTTCAAGGTCCCTTCCAGTTCTAGGAGATTGGTATATCTCCAGTAGAGTTTTCAGTCCCAATGGCAACTTACTTACCAAATGTAATACAGACTCGTCCATTCCTCCCAAGTGGATGTGGTTCTTGTTCTTCTGCACATTGTAGCCCATGGAGGCCAAGGACCTGCAAATGTGTCTTGATGAAAACACAAACTAGACACTGAGAGGATTGGAACTGATTTCAGTGGAGGGACATGTTTGCTAGGTTTTTATGCATTTGCACAGGAAAATGTTGAGTGTTCCCATTCATTTCAGGCATCCCTAGGCGGTGGAGCTCCTGAACATAATGGAAAGGTATATGCAATTATTAGTGTTGTTGGACCAGGCTTTTAAGGGGGCATTTGGATTTGAACCAAGGACTACTTGAGCTGTAGTCAAACCCTCTACCACTGAGCTATACCCCCCAACAATTACACTGGCAAGTCAGTGATCTTAAGGATCTTGAAACCTGAGAGTGGCGTTCGTTTCTTCCACACCAGTATTGCTGTCTGTGCATCCCGGAGCTATGGGGTGAGTGGGGAAGGCCCACAACTAGCTTGTCAGTATCAACAAAGGAGCAGCCGACATCAGGCCCAATGAGACGTGCGGGTGGCCCATCAGGAAGAACCCACTCTCCCAGAGACTTCTCGGCGAGGGCACGGCACACACGGTACCTACCCCCCACGTCCCAGCAAGGGTCTTTCTAGTCCCACTTTAGTGTTACCCAATTTGTAATCAGGCTTTGGCCCAGATTCCCTCCCTGAGTGGCACCAGCACATGCCTGGGCCCCCTGCGAGTGTTAACTCTGCCTTGAGCTGGGACCCAGCTTGGCAAAGACCCTGCAGCCCCCTCTGTGCTGGGGAGTGAGAGCAGCCCTGGCACTGGGCAGGGCAGCCCTGAGGGAATGACCCCAATGTGCCCGTGAGGCCCTGATCCAGAACCTCTGCCAGGCAGCTCGTGCTGCTCGGGCGTCTCTAGTCTCCAGCGAGGATTCAAACCCCTGGGGGAGGGAGGCAGGGCTCCTGCAGGATAAAGCTTCCTGCCGGCAGAGCTCCGGTCCCCTCCTCATGGGCACAGGGCGTTGCACACGGCACCCACCACATGCACACACCCCTTTGTGGGGAGAATCAGCTCTGGGATATTGGGGTCAACCCCCCCCACCTCCTCCCTGCAAACCTCCTCCTGGCTTCAGTGAGGGAATGGGGGCGTGAGGGGCTAGTGCGGTAACAGCAGCAGCGTGGCCGTGGGGCTCGGCCGGTGGCTGGGGCCAGTCGCCTGAGCATGAACCCAGCCGACCCCAGGAGATGGACCCGGGTCACCAGCCCAACCCACCACGCGGCTGCTGCCACTGCCCCGTTAGTGCGTGAGCTCCCACAGGCCATGCTGGGGAGAGCCCCCAGCTGCAGGGGAGACGCCCCTGAGTGCCTGGCAGGGCCCAGCTCCTGGCTGACCTGCACTGCTGGGGCTAAGGGTCCTGAGAGACAGGGGGGCGTTGGCTCTGGGGTGGGACTGTCACTTCCCCCCCTGCCAAGCCAACAGGATCACAGCAAACGAAACCAGCTCGGCCAGCAGGGGAAGAGTTCAGTCCAGGGCCTGGTGCATTCTGGGAGCAGGGGCGGTGCAGAGAAAGGGCAGATAGGGGGCAGCTCTGAACACTCCGTGCAGAACTGCCTGGCCTGTCCCGCAGCCCCTGTTACAGGGGCTTTTAGCCATAGTTTTAATCAGGCCAATACATTGAACCAAACCCCTGTTAAATCATTGCTCAGCCCGAGTCCTTCACCCACATTCCTTAGGGCATTGGGTGTTTCATTTCCTGCCTCCATTTCACACAGAGACACAATTTCCTTTGCACAGATCCGTGAACAGCAAAACCTCCCTGTGTCTCTGGTCTGAGCCAGGGCGTTCGATTCCAGTGAACCCTTCTCTCCTGCAATGCGATGGTCAGACAGAGGGGACGTGGCACCTGCATCCCTGCCAGGGAGATATTGGCTCGGCTCTTTCTTTCTGCTGCTGTTGTTAGTCCATGAAACATCAAAGGTGGAATGCAAGGCTGAGTTCATGCACCAGCCCCCTGAAAAAATGTCAGTGCCCCAGAGAAATCCTGCCCCCTGCTATTGGAACGATGTGCTGGAGATTTGACTGGGAAAGGGACTGTCTGAATTGTCAGAGTGGGGAATGAACAACAATCTACAGCAATGTCATTAACACAAACACACTCATCCTGCTCCAGCCGGAAGGGAAATGGGCAGGAATCCTCGCTGTTCACCCAAGGGGACACTTACACTGATGCGCAGCCGTGAGTGTGCTGGGGAAGCTGGTCTGGGCAAACAATTTGAAGTGACAATTCAGTGAGAACAGAATCATCATGTAATGATACAACTGTACATCAAGTAGTTGTGACCGAGTGGTTAAGGTGATGGAATAGCAATCCATGGGGGTCTTCCCCGTGCAGGTTCAAATCCTGCTAACTATGCGAGCGCTGCACTGTTGTTGTTATTATTACTGTAGACTTGGTGCCTGAGCATCCAGAGTGCAAACTGGAGCCAGGTCTACTTTCACTCTCTCTACACTTAAAATGCTGCTGTGTCACTGCTATAGCACTTTGGAGTACACAGTGATTGGAGAGGTTTTCCCGTCCCTGTAATAGCTACATGGACAGAACAATTCTTCCTTTTCTTTAGCACTATCTAACCCGGGCTTAGGTCACCTTAACTCTATGGGTTTGGGGGGTGTGGGTTTTTCACACCCTGAGAGACGTCACTCTGCCAGTGAAGTGGCCACTTAGATCCCTCTTGGTATTTCAATGCAGGCACTGACCTGTGAGAGGAAAACATCAGCTCACAAACACAGAGACTGAATTCCTCACATTTAATCTCTCTGCACTTTCCAGAAAGTCACAAAATTCAATTCATTCTTGCTAGGACAGAGAAAAACTAAGTGACACTAAGTTTTTTGGCTTGGGTAAATAAAATTAAGTGTTTAATTAATATAGTAAAAAAGCTGTACTGATTCTTCTAACTAACACCACAGCGTGAAATAGGAACAGAGACAAATCTTGTCAGTGATGACTAATTTCGCAAATGATTTTCCCATTATTAATTTCCACGCTGCCCCCATTGGAGGTCTGGGCATTGCCAGTGTCACTGCTCTGCATTCACCTTCCCCCTAGGAATTGTTCTCGGACATTCGACTTCCTCTGTAGTGTGGGGCACGGGTCACTTGCTGGAGGATTCCCTGCACCTTGAGGTCTTTAAACCACGATTTGAGGACTTCAGTAACTCAGACATAGGTCAGGGGTTTGTTACAGGAGTGGGTGGGTGAGATTCTGTGGCCGGCTCCAGACCCCAGCGGGGCAAGCACCCGCGTGGGGCGGCCCTTTCCCGGGGGGGCGGCAGGCTGGGCCGGCGGACCTGCCGCAGGCATGACTGCGGAGGGGACGCTCGGCCCGCGGCTCCAGTGGACCTCCCGCAGGCATGACTGCGGACGGTTCGCTGGTTCCGCGGCTCGGCTGGACCTCCCGCAGGCATGCCTGCGGCAGCTCAACCGGAGCCGCCGGACCAGCGAACCGCCCGCAGCTGCGGGAGGTCCAGCCGAGCCGCGCGACCAACGGACCCTCCGCAGTCATGCCCGCGGGAGGTCCGTGGCTCCGGGGTGCCTCCCGGGCATGACTGCTTGGGGCGGCCGAATTTGTAGAGCCGCCCCTGACGAGGTCAGCCTAGATGATCATAATGAGCCCTTCTGACCTTAAGTCTATGAATTTATTAATCTTTTCCCAAATTTGGAAAATTGTGCAGTTCAGAATGTGACTAGTGACCCCGTCTCCTTCCTGCACCTGCTCTACATTGCTCCACAGAAGCTTCTCCCCCTGCAGAGTCACCCCAGCACGGCAGTGCAGCCGCCCAGGGTTCAGCAGGGGCCCCTGGCAAGGACAGTGGGTGCAGCCAACAGCCTGGTGTGCCTGGTAGTGAGGCAGCTGTAAAAAAGCAACACTCCCCCCACCCCCCCCCCCCGCACAAGTACAGAGACTGAATTCCCCAATTTTAACATCACGACCCCCTGGAGAAAGTCACATGTCAGTTGTATTGTCACAGGGAGATGCAAAAATCAAGTGACACCAAGGAAAGGAAAGTGTTGTGAATATATGGCACGCTTTTAATTGTAGTCCATTTTAACTCTGTTTTAGCGTCCACAAAATCCACCAAAGATGCCTTTTGCCTATAGCGTGCTAAAAGCCCTGGACCCTGGGGTCTATCGAAATGTAGAGTTTGGAATTTGGTTGGACAGCAGAAAAGGTACCCAAAAAACCACGTTGTATATATGCTATAAATTCCTGGCTAAAAGTAAAAGTTATTGAGGCTCAATGAGGTTGTTTTATTGACTAATTTACAAATATTTTGGACCTGCACAGAGGCTTGAGCAGATAGCCACGTACCTGAAATGTAATAGGTATTGTCTAACCCAGCAAACATATCTGTGGAGCATACATCCTGTTACCAGCCAGAGACTTCTTATTTTCATCTCTAAGCAACCATTAGAGTACTTCCAGTCTTCTATGATGTCCATCATGCTCCTGAAATCTGATCTGTTGAGAAAAACATACTGGTTCTGGACTAGAATATAGGGGGATTCAGGAAAGCTAAGTGCAATAGCAGAGTATCATCTTGTAACACTGTTTTCGGATAGTGTTCAGATGTAAAATGGGGGGGTTATTTTTTTACTTTATGGTAGCAGTGTCTGCACAAAGGCTCGTGTTCCATAAACGTGTTTGGGTTCAGAGTAACAGTAAAGGAGCGGGGTCGGTTAGTGTGCACTCTGAACTGTCAAATGAGACAAGTGGTCCCTTCCTCTCCAGCTCTCCAGGGGCTTGAGCAATAGGGAAATGTTACCCTCTCTCCCCACATCTCATCTTACACACCAGAGAATCCCAAATCGTGAATGCAATGCTAGGTTCACTTCGCTCATCACAGAAATTCAGTCCATTCCTTTCTGGGCCTAAACAGATCAGCCAGTTCCCAGTGTGCAACAGTGCGATACAGACACTTTGGGAGTGATAAAGGAAGGATAACTTTTCAGAATTTCCCTGTCAGGGAGATTTAAGTAGATTACAATTATCCAGCTACATCCCATCCCGCCTTTCAAAATGATCACAACTGGTCAGCATTTGGTGTTTTCATCTCTTCCATCAGCCAGGCTGGGCTTTCGACTCCCAGTACAGCTACGCTGTCTGCTCCTTTTGGTGAGGTGCGGAGTAGATACACTGCACACACCTCTACCATGGGTATTCGTAGCAGTGTAGACAGTGAGGCACTGCTTAGGCAAGTAGAGTGAAGACCTGCCTGAACCTGGTGTGTGTGTACTTGCACAAGCAGTGCTTCTCCTGTCTCTCTGCTTGCTGCAGGGAAAGGCTCCAGGAACCTTTCTCTGCTGCAATGGCCTGCCAGAGCCTTTTCTCACAGCAGGGAAAGGCTCTGGCAGGAGGGCGGTAGTGGAGACAGACTCAGGGAGTTCCCTCCTGCCAGAGCTTTTCACTGACGCATGTAGCTACATGCCACTGTGTGGATGCAGCCTGCTTTTCACTGATGTGTAGCTATACATACCCTACGCACCACTGCAGGTGGTATGCAGTGAAGCCATAGCCTCACTGCTGACTCAGACCTTGGCTACACTGGAGAGTTGCAGCACTGGTGGTGGCTTTACAGCACTGTAACTCACTTCCCGTCCACACTGGCAAGGCACATACAGCGCTGTATCTCCCTGGCTACAGCGCTGGATGTACTCCACCTCGACGAGAGGAATAAAGAGAACAGGGCTGGTGCTGCAGCTCTGGGGTGCCAGTGTAAACGGAATAATCTTACTACGCTATAACTGACCTCTGGAAGCTTCCCATAATGCTTTTAAGTAAAGATTACGCTCTTTGTTTTGTTGTGATGCCTCTGTTTGTTTTGTTGTGAACTCTGGGCTCCCGGAGCTGCTTATCAAAAAAACAAACACAGCTCCTGTTTGCTGTGAATGATCTGCCTTTGGAACGCCCACAGCTAGTGCTTGAAGAGAGAGGGCTTGAGGAGAGAAGCAGCATGGCATGCGGGAGGGAGTTAGGGGAGTGGGGGTCTGTTTCAGGGAGGCTGCTTATCTGGTGCTTTCAGTGAGCGAGAGAGGGGTGGGGGAGGGGGTTGTAACTCGCAAGGCAACTGCTGACAGAGTGTCGGCTCCAAATATCCACTCTCTCTCTCTCTCCACCCCCCACGCTCCCTGTCACACTCCACCCCACCCCCTTTTGAAAAGCATGTTGCAGCCACTTGAACGCTGGGATAGCTGCCCTTGATGCACTGCTCCCAATGCCGCTGCAGATGCTGCATATGTGGCCACGACAGTGCGCAGGCAGCTGTCAGTGTGGCCATACTGCAGCACTTTCCCTACACAGCTGTACGAAGACAGGTTTAACTCCCAGTGCTGTACAGCTGCAAGTGTAGCCATACCCTCAGAAGAAAGGGACATCCTTTGTTTCTGGCCCAACATTTCAATATAGCATTGCTGCACACTGGTCCCAGAAAAGACTGAATTTCAGTGATGAGCAAAGTGATCCTGATGTTGCATATGTATTTTGTAAAGTGCTTTTGGATCCTTTGTGCCTCCCAGACTGAAGGCCTCCTCATCGGCTGGATCGTTAGCTAGAGCGAACCCACGGTTATGGGGCAAAATAATCCCCAGGGTTTAGCCGGGAATGAAGGCACTCTACCCTCCTTCTCTAGTCTAGTGTGTGTTTTATTTAGGGGATGTTCTTATTGGGGAGGAGGGAGGAATATGTTGTGTATTTGGTTGTCATGGTTTTTGTTCCTATGGCAACTGAGTTAGATTATTAGGGGATAGCCCAGCTAGCTTCGGCCGGTTGGGTGAGCTCTGTGTCTGTAAATAAAATGGTAGTTTTGTTAGCAGTCTGCTCTCTGGCCTCAAGTGATTTCTTCCTAAACCAGATGCCCCCAAGGATATAACAGATCTGTCTCTAAAGGATGGCGTTGCCATCGATGCAAGTTACATGTCTATAGCAGGGGAGTCTTTTGTTTTGCCCTCATCTAGCTCTGAGAAATCTGAAGTAGGGTTACTATACACATGGGTTGGAAGGCTAAAAAAGCTATATTTAAACTGTCCCCTGGCTTTGGCTAACACAGATGTACATAGTTTAGAAATGTATGTCTTTGTTATTACGAGCTTCTTAAATAAAGAAAAGTCTGTTTAGTAAGATCTGCTCACACCTGATGGCAGTGTTTTTTGTCTAACGTGGCACTGACCTGCATTAGCATGCATTCCTTGGGCACTACTTACACTAGTATTTGTCATATAGGTATATTGTTCCATTGGCAAACTTTAAACCAGTGACACACATGACTCCTGACCCTGCCTGCAAAGGGGTTCCCAGTCAAAGAGGAGGAAACGGTGAGGAAACGACTCGTTCCCCATAGGAATCACAAAGTAAGGTCTTAAGGGAGGGGTTTGAGTGATGAGAGTACTGGCTTGGCCTAGCCAAAATTGGGAGGCCACTCTGTGCGTACGAAGCTTATTTAAACATTCTGCTCATCTACCTCTAAAGGCTTAAATTAGTATTTTAATAAGATCACACATTTGGTTGCATTTTTCTGGATGGGTGACTCGTAACCCCCCCCCAAAAACTCCATATGCAAATATTAACTTACAGAATTTCTCATAAGAAATTGTCTAGCACTACTTTATAATCTGAAAGTACCTCTGGAGTTTGTTGTTTCTCCATTTAAGGCAGTCACGTAGATCCGTACAGATGTTTAATTGGTCTAACTTCTCTTTTCCACTTGCACCCCCATTATTTTTTTTCCTGTGCTTCTTTGAAATTGCAGGAATGGATATGAAATCATGAAAGAGACCATTTAAGAGAGTCCGTGGGAAAGAAGCTTACATGACAGTGGCTTATAATAGGAGTCAGATAGTTCTTCCACCCCAGCTACAGCACAGTGTTCCTTCAGGTCACCCTTCTCCATTTAATTACTCTCAAACTTCTGGGAATACAGCATCCTATGGTCACTATCGTCCTCCGAGGCATGGCAGGGGATATAGAATGCCCAGGTATGAAGGCTTGGAATCTTAATAAAGACCAGTATTCATTCCCTGTTCGGGCTCCCACAGCTTTAGCCCTAGCTAATCTTCAGATATTTAATAGATGATTCTACAGGTGAGTTTCATCTGAGAGAATCTGTAGGAGTTTCTTGGTAGCTGGATTTTTTTTTTTTTACCCTTTAAACTTAGGCGTTCTGCCTGATTTACAAACAGGAACAACATGGTTGGCCCTCAGATACCATTGTACCCTGATCCAGGGAATAGATGTTATCAGAGCTATGGCAATTTTTCCTATGTGTCCCAGTAAGTGAGTATACATTTCTTTACAAAACATTGTACTACAAATAAGGGGAAAATAAGCTTTTAAAATGGCATGATACTAAACAATGGGTAAATAGCACTTCTGCAAACATATGTAAGGGCATTTCCAAAAGAAGTATAATTTAAGAATATTTCCATTAAGTTTTAACTCCCATGTGTGTGTCTTGATTTTTCTCTACAGTTCATATAGCCATAGTCACCAGCAGTTGCAGTATCTCCATCAGGCATGTCCACATGTATCACAGACTGGGGAGGAGCCTCAGGCTTTGGAAGAAACCGTAACTTCCAATGAAACTGAAGGAGGAGATGAGGCCGCTTTTCCTGCTATCCCAGTAAGTCATGAGCTAGAAGTTCATGTAAAAATGTTTGCAAAAAGGAAAAGCCGGTACAAGTGTGCAATGTTGGGGTGGGTTGTTAACACGCTGCTCATATTTCCTGCAATAGGCATTTCAGACTTGCATGTGCAGCTTTGAAATATGTGGAAGGGACCTCTCTTGTTTGCCATGCTCTAGTTAGAGTCTCTTAGGCCTTGTCTACACTACAAGACTATTTCGAATCAACTTAGTTCGAATTTGTGGATTCGACCTTATGAAGTCGAATTTGTGTATCCATACTAAATACACTAATTCGAATTTCTGAGTCCACATTCACGGGGCCAGCGTCGACTTTGGAAGCGGTGCACTGTGGGAAGCTATCCCACAGTTCCCGCAGTCCCCGCTGCCCATTGGAATGCTGGGTAGAGCCCCCAATGCCTGCTGGGGGGAGAAATGTGTCGAGGGTGGTTTTGGGTAAGTGTCGTCATTGAACCGTCAATCACAACCTTCCTCCCTCCCTCCTTGAAAGCGCCTGCGGGCAATCTGTTCGTGCACTTTTCTGGTCAGTGACAGCGCGGACGCCACAGCACTGCAAGCACGGAGCCCGCTGCGATCATCGCCGTTTTCTCCTCCTCGCACTTTATCGTCCACGTCTTCCACAGTCAGCTGCTGAGAAATTGGGCTACTTTTCAATGGTGCTGCAAGCACTGGGGGACCATAGGGGACGTTTTACAAACATCAACGTCGGGTGGCTGGGCAAGGTTCATGATGCGTGTGTTTTCAGGAACTGTGGGCTGCTCAGACGCCTGCAGGAAGGTAGTTTCTTCCCGGACCACGAAATAACTGTTGTGGATGTGCAGATGCCTATAGTCATCCTCGGGGACCCAGCCTGCCCGCTAATGCACTTGCTCATGAAGCCCTATACAGGCGCCTGGAACAGCGACAAGGAACTCTTCAAATACCAGCGAGCAGCGAGCAGCGTGACCTGTGACTGTTCAGTTTCTTTACAGAGAAGCTGAACCTGCCCCTGTTTCTTTACCCAGTTACTGTTGACTCTCCTCTTCGGTTACATACCCCGTTCTCCCCGTTACCCCCACTTCCAGCACACGTGTAAAAATAAAATACATGTCCCATTATTACTTAACAAAGGTTTCTTTATTCATGACTTTTCGTGAAAGGGTTGAAACTGGGACGCAGGCTGTGCTGGGTAGGGTGTGCGGTGATGTAAAGACCGCCTCTAAACTCAAGGAATGACAGGCTCCTGCTCCTAGAGCGGTCCGCAGTGCCGGAATGCTTCTTTCAACGGAGCCTGCCATCCCTCTTTATGGAATTCTGTGTGCGGGCGGATATGTGACCTTGTGGTGGAGGAGGACGGATACAGATTCCTCAGCTGCGTGACTCAGCGGTCCAGGACAAGGACCGCTGTATAAGATCTGTAACCGCCCTCCCCCGCTGCAAAGTCACATCCCCACCGCCCACTCAGAACCTGGAAACCACCTCCCATACCGACCATGGTGCCTACTGACTGCACTGTGTGCGTGACCCGCTGCTGATCCTGCCCCCGTGTCTGTACCCTGGGAAAGGTGACTGTCCTATGCAATTAACCACCCCCTTCCCCACGCCCCCCATTCGAACACAGTCTTCTTTGAAAAAACATAACGGAAACAGTAATTAACAGCAAATCATTTTTATTAATTAAGTAGACAGTTAGGGGATGGGACTGGGATTGGGACTACTGTGAGTCTGGAAGTGAAGGACTTCGGCAACTGTAGGGTATGAGAGCTTTTGGGTACTTGAGCACTGTGCTGTGGTGCAGTGACAGTATTCACGTCCCCGGCCGCCCTTCCTCCTGATTATTTTCGGTGAGGGGGGTATGGGACTTTGTGGCGGGGGAGGGCGGTTGCAGATACACTGCAGGGGGGCTCTGTCCTCCTGCGGTCCTGCAGAACATCCACAAGGCGCCGGAGCGTGTCCGTTTGCTCCCTCACTAGTCCAAGCATTGTTTCAGTCGCCTGCTTGTCTTCCTCACGCCACCTCTCCTCCCGTTCGCTGTGTGAGCGCTGGCACAGAGAGACGGTCTCCCTCCACTGGCTCTGCTGGTCCGCCTCTGCTAGGTAGCAGCCCATACGTTCCTCGAACATCTTGTCCCTTGTCTTTTTCTTTCGCCGCCTAATCTTCGCCAGCCTCTGCGAGGGGGATGCTGTGGCAGGTCTGGAGACAGTGGAAGCTGTGAGATGGGAAACAGGGAGTGAATTCCTTGCAAAGATAAATTTTTGCGAACAATTAACTGAGTCTAGGCTGTCTCTGTGAATTCTGGGTTGAGACCCCTGTGCCTGCTGGGGCAGAAATCATTTTCGCGGTGGATTCTGGGTAAATGTCGCCAGTCATTCCTTCCTCCGGGAAAGCAACGGCAGACAATCATTTCAAGCCCGTTTTCCCAGAATTGCCCTGGCATACGCCATAGCGTGGCAACCATGGACACTGTTTTGCCTTTTGTGTATGTCACCGTATGTGTACTAGATGCCGCTGACAGAGGCGGGCCACCAGCGCTACACAGCAGTATGCTTTTGCTTTTGCATGACAGCAGAGATGGTTACCAGCCATATTGTACCATCAACCATACCATAAATTGGTAATAAGATGGTAATAAGATGGGCACGGTTACCTGTCCTTTTGCACTGCCCCATTTGGTGCTGTCATAAGTGCCCCTGGCCGAGCAGCCAGGGGCGCAAAAGCAAAAATTGGGAATGACTCCCTGAGTCAATCCCTCCTTTTTGGTATCTAAAAATAGAATCAGTCCTGCCTAGATTATGGGCAAGTGTACTAGAGAACCACTGTATCATAGAACCAGAGAGCACAGCCGCTCTGTGTCCGATCCTGCATAAATTATGAGCTGTATGCTATTCACAGGAGGTGCTCCTGCAACAACACCACCTGTTCATTCCGTTCTTACCCCAGCCTTCCTGGGCTACCATAGCATTGTCCCCCCACTTGTGTGATGAAGTAATAAAGAATGCAGGAATAAGACACAGTGACTTGTTTGTGAGAAATGACTGGAAGGAAGCCTCCAGCTGCAATGATAGTCCAGGCAGGACATTAACGAGTGTGGATGAAGGAGCCCATCATCCCTCTGCTAGTCCAGGGGCAACTGAATCTTTTATTTACAATGAAGGGTGGGGGCTGATGGAGCTCAGCCCCCTGTTGCAATGATGAGGACGGTTACCAGCCATATTGTACCATCAGCCATCAAAAATTAGGGACAGGCGCCCTTGATCGACCTTACTGATACTAGTCGGCATGGTTACCAGCCCTTTTGCACTGCCCCATGTGCCAATAGGCTGATGATGAGGATGGATTTCCATCTTATTGTACCATCAGCCATCCATAGCGTGGGGGGAGCAAGGATGTTGGTGTTGAGTGCTGCACCATCGCGTCTATCTGCAGCATTCAGTAAAGATAGGGTGACATGTAAAAGAGTCAACAGAGGATTGTTTTCACTTCTGGTGGTGGGTGGGGTGTGTGCGCAAATTGCCGAACTATGCCCTGACCCACCGCAGACACTGTGTTTGACCCTAGAAGCATTTGGAGCTCATCCAAGAATGCAAATACTTTTCGGAGACAGCAGGAATTGTGGGATACCTTGCGTCCTCATTCCCCCCTCCCTCCATGAGCGTCCATTATATTCTTTGGCTTTCCGTTACGCTCGTCACGCAGCTGCGTGCTGAGTCTGTGCTATGCCGTCTGTCCGTAAATTTCTTAAAAATACTTTGGACCAGGCGTAAAATTACAGTAATTACCCTAATTAGATGCAGGAGTCTCCGAGCGAGATCACCCTGAGGAGGGTCACTGAAGGAGATAGAGAGTGCATCCTGCGTGAAAGCTAGCACGAACCAGGGCCCGATGCAGCCGTGCTCGGGGAGGCAGTGCTCCCTGAGTTCCTCATGAAAGCCTCGCGCGGAAAACTGTGCTACCACGGAGCACCCAATAAGGCAGCTCTCCCCAGGAACCTCCTGCTGATGCTTTTCGATTCACGCAAGGAGAGCTTCGTGGAGATCTCCAAGGATGATTTCTGTTCTATCCCCATATCTAGAGAGCCCTCCTTTTCACACAGTTCAGATTCCTGTTATATTAAGAATAAAAGTTAACATGGTTACAGCACTTACCGACTGCTCCTGCCCCTGATTCAGGGTCTGGGTTAATGGCCGGGGAGGGTTGTTGGGGGATCTCCGTGACGGTGATGAATAGATCCTGGCTGTCGGGGAAACCAGCGTTGTAAGCGCTGTCGCCTGCCTCGTCCTCCACAAACCCTTCCTCATCTTCCCCGTCCGCGAACATCACCGAGGAACTGGCTGTCGACACTGTCCCATCGTCAGAGTCCACGGTCACTGGTGGGGCAGTGGTGGCAGGCTCCGTAGCGTCCGTTTGCCGCTTTGATTTTTTGGTAGCCTTGTCTGGGGTCCTTGGTTTTCACGCGGCGATGCGTTGCATGACGGCTGTATCCTCTGTCTGTATCATGGCTTTGGAGACCTTCTCGTAGGTCTTTGCATTCCGTTTGTTGGAGCGCAGCTCCGAAAGCACAGACTCCTCGCCCCACACACCGATCAGATCGAAGAGTTCCCGGTCAGTCTATGCCGGGTCCCTCTTTCTATTCAGAGATAACATGAACTCCTCTGCTGGAGAGCTCTGCATTGCTGCCGGTGCTGCTGAGCTCGCCCCGATGTCCAACCACGAAATGAGATTCTAACTGTCCAGACAGGAAAAGGAATTCAAATTTTCCCGGGTCGTTTCCTGTGTGGCTGGTCAGAGCATCGAAGCTCGGACTGCTGTCCAGAGCGTCAACAGAGTGGTGCACTGTGGGATAGTTCGATTTGCATCCACACCTAGCCTAATTCGAGCTAGCCATGTCGAATTTAGCGTTACTCCACCTGTCTGGGTGGAGTACCAAATTCGAACTAAAGAGCCCTCTAGTTCGAATTAAATGGCTTCCTAGTGTGGACGGTTGAGCGGTTAGTTCGAATTAACGCTGCTAAATTCGAATTAAAGTCCTAGTGTAGACCAGGCCTCAGTTAAATAACTATGAAAGCTTTGTAGAGATTCAACTCTTAGGAATTTACTCCAACTTTCTACAGAAATTCTTGCCACTCCCCTGTTGCATTTATGTGTAGTATGAAGTGACACGTTGTTGTGATGTTAGAGAACAGCACGCTAATACTCAGAAGCTACTTTCTTCTGCAAAGAATATAGCAACAACCTCCAAATGGACTTTTTCCTGAAATCGCCTTTGCACAGCAAGTTTCTATAAAAGGAAACGTACTACAGAACTGCTCCCCACCAAGCCAGTCAGGCCTTTGGGGAGCCTCCTCTTCCTTGGAGCAGACTTGTTCAGGGCATGAAGCTCACACGGCTTCACCTCCTGGGTCTCTCCTTGGAACATTCAGCATCCTCTGCCCCTCCATGCTCTTTCTACAGCGAGTCCGCCCCAGCGGGGTCCTGGGGAAGCCACAGGGTCCTGCACCCCCACTTTGCAGTCAGACGTGACTCTCAGCCAGCCAGTAAAATAGAGGTTTATTCGATGACAGGAACAGGGTCTAAAACAGAGCTTGGTACAGCAAACTGGACCCCTCGGCCAGGTCCATTCTGTGGGGCAGTGAGCCAGGCCCCCACATCTGCACTTCACTCCTTGTCCCCAGCCAGCTCCAGACTAACAAAACCCCTCCAGCCCCACCTTCTTTCCTGGGCCAGGAGGTCACCTGACCTCTTTGTTCTCCTACACCTTTAGCATCCCCTTGCAGGGGGGAAGGGCCTGGCCATTAGTTGCTAGGTGACAGAGTGCCAGGCATTTAGGTGCACTGGCCCCTTCCTCTGCAGCAATCACACACCCTTATTCCCCCACCTAGATACTAAAACTGCATAAGGAACACTGAGGCACCAACACAGTATTCAGAGCAAACATTAAGAACATTCCCAGTTCGTCACACCTCCACACGGACATTTTCCTGAAATCGCCTTTGCACAGCAAGTTTCTATAAAAGGAAACATACTACAGTATGTGAATCCCTTCGTAAGCACATTTATTCCCCAAACTAAGACCAATCCAAAATGAAAAGTTTTCAATTCTGCAAGTAAAATGACAGACTTGAGCCTCCAGTCTAAGTTGTGAAGCCCCTTTGGTGTCTGCTCTTGAAGAATCATCCTTTTATCAGTCTACTTGCTTTTCCAATTCCTGTTGTAGATTTAGACTAAACCAAACGGAATGTGCTAAAAACAGTCAGTCAGTATTTAGCTGTCTGGACTGGAGTTCAGGCATAAACCTGCTTCAGTGCTGACAGTTGTGAATTCAACCGTCCTGTCTTCCAGATTTTTTTCGCCACCGCCATTTGTTATAATGAATTTCGCAAACATAGATTTGGGGTATAAATTGGTATCTTCAGTGTTTAAATGCCAGAAGAGAAGGAAAAAACTCAGGATTATGTTTCAGCAGCCATACGTTAGTCCCTTCTTCTGTTCTGGGCTCAACCTATGACCTTTGCTGAGCGTTCTTGGAAGAAGACATTTGTTAGCAACTTAGATACACTATTCTACTTCCTTTTCAGACTCAGAATCATGAGCGTTTAGCAGGAATGTGTGCATCCCATTTTCCCTTTTCCCCTCTTCCCCCGCACCCCCATATGTTTGCTTGTAGTTATTATTGGGTTATTTCTCATGTTCAGCCAACTATTTTGTATCACCTCTTCTTTCATATTTCTTCTTTGTTCACTTGCAGTACTTAACGGCAGTGCTGCAGCACTTTAATGTAGACACTACCTACACCAACTGTCCATCTCCCCAAGAGGTGGTAGCTAAGTCGATGGAGGAATTCTTCCATTGACCTAGTGCTGTTTACGGTGGGGGAGGTAATCTTAACTATCCCTCTCAGAGGGTGTGGATTTTTCACACCCCAGCATGAAGCAGTTAAGCCGACTTAATTTTCTAGTGTAGACCAGGCCTCATTCTCCAGCCCAAAGTTACACAGCTGTGTGCTAAGGCAGGGAGCTTAGAGATCAGAGTGGCATGCAGACACTCCCACCAGATCTGTTCCTGTGTCTCTCACCGGAAACACCACACTTGCAATCCCCCACCCCGAGTCCTTTTTAGTCACGTAATGTCCCTTGGATCTCTAGGCTCCAAGCCTTGGCAAAATAGGGTTGGTAATTAAAGGTAATAATTGGAGATATACCAATCTCCTAGAACTGGAAGGCACCTTGAAAGGTCATTGAGTCCAGCCCCCTGCCTTCACTAGCAGGATCAGTTTTTGCCCCAGATCCTTAAGTGGCCCCCTCAAAGATTGAACTTGCAACCCTGGGTTTAGTAGGCTAATGCACAAACCACTGAGCTATCCCTCCCTCCTAACTTGGGCTGGAACCTGATGTATGCCATTGTCTTGGAATTGCCCCCCATGTGTGGGTTTGGAAGGTTGTTTTATCTAGAGCCATGGTGCTGCTTTTCTGAAAGTCTAATGACCCCATATGTGGTAACTTTACCTCACTAAGCATGTCACATACAGTAATCTGTAAAATGATTACACTGCAGCTCCATGTCTGCCACAGGAAGCTAAAGCCCAGCTGCCATCCAAAAACTTCTGACTCTACTGCTTACTATGCAGTAGTAGTGTTTGCAGATTCAGTGTAATGAAGAACTGCTTCTGCCTAAGCCAGGGTTAATATAGTTGGTAAATCTGAAATTCAGCAAAACCTTTTCTGTGAGCAGTGTGGCCCAGTTCCAGGCCTCTTGTTCTGAGTCCCCGTCAGGGGCCCTAACCACTGACCATCATTCCTCTCCTCAGTAACCAGGCAGTATTGAACAGGACGTGTCATAACATTTGTGAACTCCGCGTCACGAAGTGAATGGCTCACCACAAAGGCAGCACAGGCTTTGGGTCCTGCTACAGTTCAGTTGGGAGAAAGGGGAGCAGTTCCGTAATCACCAGGAGGATTTTAGGGCAGGATATCTTGGATCTTGTCACTGGCGAAAGCAGTTCCCTTTAACTCTGCTGCTGAGCCTCGTTGCCTTACAGTGATGTTCACTGGGTACACAGAGATGTCTTCCATTTTTCTCTTGGGAAGCCCAGCTTTAGGGCAGACGTCTGTTTCAAGCACTTTGAGGTGTTGCACATGTGCATGCTTCTGATTGTATGGCATGGCAAAAGTGTTAATCCATTTCATTTCGTAGTTTGCCAGACTAGTGCTGATGTGGCTCTGCAGGTTTGGAGCATGACAACTCATAGCTTGAAACATGCAGCCAAATTCCATTTGATGACCATTACTATGGCCTCTGGTGGCATGGAATAAACTAGTGTTTTTATTTTCTTCTGACATTCCTCACAAAGTAATAAACTTAGTTACTAATGAGATACAAACTAAAGCAAAGTGTATGCTTTTAGCAGTAGCCTTGGGTATTAGCATTTGCCTTATTGACAAAAAGGAGCATTGTCCAAGACACCTTAGTAATCTTTCTAAAAGTGCCAATGGCTCCTTTTTTCATCTATCACAGAAGCCAGGAAGGGCACTCAGTTTAATATCTCTTGATTAAAAATGAGCGGTATAGGAGAGTGTAGCAGTATAGTTTGTTTCTCATTTCCCTATCCCTTAATCCTCTCTCAAATGCATTGCCTATTAATTACAGGGTAGAAGGAGTAAAAGATGCATTTTTCAGATACTGTAGATCTCCTATTTATACATACAACACTTCATACATAGTGACTAGAGGATGCTAGGAATAGAGTGTTATAGATAACTATTGTTTCAATGATTTTGCATTTGAAATTATTATGGGAATGTAACTCCTTTTGGGGGGGGAGGGAACAGTCCTGTACAGACTTGAAACACTCGTGGCTTTTTTTCTCCATGTGTTCTTTACTTAACTATCTTAATCTGTAACTCCTATTACACAGAGGTGGATTAAGTCAAGCGCTAAATTTAGCACTACTATTCAAATTAATGTAAACTAGGGTTTCCAGTCTTGGATATATCTAGCTACGCTTTGTTCTGCACATCTAGACTCAAATTTTGGTTTTCAGGGACTATAGACTCATAGACTTTAAGGTCAGAAGGGACCTAGTCTGACCTCCTGCACAATGCAGGCCACAGAATCTCACCCATCCACTTCTATAACAAACCCCTAACCTATGTCTCAGTTATTGAAGTCCTCAAATTGTGGTTTGAAGACCTCAAGCTGCAGAGAATCCTCCAGCAAGTGACCCGTGCCCCATGCTGCAGAGGAAGGCAAAAAACCTCCAGGTCCTCTGCCAATCTGCCCTGGAGGAAAATTCCTTCCCGACCCCAAATATGGCGATCAGTTAAACCCTGAGCGTGTGGGCAAGACTCACCAGCCAGACACCCAGGAAAGAATTCTCTGTAGTAACTCAGATCCCACCCCATCTAACTTCCCATCACAGACCACTGGGCATACTTACCTGCTGATAATCAAAGATCAGTTGCCAAATTAATTGCCAAAATTAGGCTATCCCATCATACCATCCCCTCCATAAATTTATCAAGCTTAGTCTTAAAGCCAGATATGTCTTTTGCCCCCACTACTCCCCTTGGAAGGCTGTTCCAGAATTTCACTCCTCTGATGGTTAGAAACCTTCGTCTAATTTCAAGTCTAAACATCCTAGTGTCCAGTTTATATCCATTTGTTCTTGTGTCCACATTGTTACTAAGCTTAAATAATTCCTCTCCCTCCCTAATATTAATCCCTCTGATATATTTATAAAGAGCAATCATATCCCCCCTCAACCTTCTTTTGGTTAGGCTAAACAAGCCAAGCTCTTTGAGTCTCCTTTCATATGACAGGTTTTCCATTCCTCGGATCATCCTAGTAGCCTGTCTCTGAACCTGTTCCAGTTTGAATTCATCCTTCTTAAACATGGGAGACCAGAACTGCACACAGTATTCCAGATGAGGTCTCACCAGTGCCTTATATAACGGTACTAACACCTCCTTATCTTTGCTGGAAATACCTCACCTGATGCATCCTAAAACCGCATTAGCTTTTTTAACGGCCATATCACATTGGCGGCTCATAGTCATCCTGTGATCAACCAATACTCCGAGGTCCTTCTCCTCCTCTGTTACTTCCAACTGATGCAACCCCAATTTATAACTAAAATTCTTGTTATTTATCCCTAAATGCATGACCTTGCACTTTTCACTATTAAATTTCATTCTATTACTCCAGTTTACAAGGTCATCCAGATCTTCCTGTATGATATCCCGGTCCTTCTCTGTGTTAGCTTTGTGTCATCTGCAAACTTTATTAGCACATTCCCGCTTTTTGTGCCAAGGTCAGTAATAAAAAGGTTAAATAAAATTTGTCCCAAAACTGATCCCTGAGGAACTCCACTAGTAACCTCCTTCCAGCCTGACAGTTCACTTTTCAGTATGATCCGTTGTAGTCTCCCCTTTAACCAGTTCCTTATCCACCTTTCAATTTTCATATTTATCCCCATCTTTTCCAATTTAACTATAGTTCCCCATGTGGAACCATGTCAAATGCCTTATTGAAATCGAGGTAAAATAGATCCACTGCATTTCCTTTATCTAAAAAATCTGTTACTTTCTCAAAGAAGGAGATCAGGTTGGTTTGGCATGATTTACCTTTTGCGAAACCATGTTGTATTTTGTCCCAATTACCATTGACCTCAATGTCCTTAACTACTCTCTCCTTCAAATAGATGATGTGTTTGACTTTGGGCTATTTCGTTAATGTCACTTGAGCTGTGAAAGAGCTGACCTTGTGTCATGGAGTCCCTGAGCGATGCTCTGAAACTGCTCCCCACAAAGCCAGGCAGGACTTTGGGGAGCCTCCTCTCCCATGGAGCAGACTGTCTTCAGGGCAAAGTGCTCACACGGCTTCACCCCCTGGGTCTCTCCTTGGAGCATTCAGCATACGCCCCTCTGTGCACTTCCCACAGCGAGTCTGCCCAGGCAGGGTCCTGGGGAAGCCAAAGTGTCCTGCACCCCCACTTCGCAGTCAGACATGATTCTCAGACAGCCCATAAAACAGAGGTTTATTAGATGACAGGAACATGGTACATGGAACATGGTACAGCAAACGGGACCCCTCAGCCGGGTCCATTCTGGGTCCCAGCGAGCCAGACAACCCCTCTGCACTCACTTCCCGTCCCCAGCCAGTTCCAAACTGAAACGCCCTCCAGCCCCTCCTTTCTGGCCTTTGTCTCTTTCCTGGGCCAGGAGGTCACCTGATCTCTTTGTTCACCTTTAGAATCCCTTTGCAAGGGGAGAAGGGCCCTGGTCATTTATTGCTAAGAGACAGACTGTTGGTGATTTATGGACACTGGAGACTTAAGAAATGCATAGGGGAAACTGAGGCACCCACACAGTATTCAGAGGAAACGTTAAGAACAGTCCCACTTCGTCACACCATGCAATGGTAGATGTTTGTAGGAAAAGCAGAAATGAAGCAAGATTGGTGTATCCCATTCTAGTAATCCTTTTTCTTATGACAGCTCAATTCACCTTTTGCTGGTGACCAAAATGTAATTATGATCTTTTCAGTGTTTAACTTCTTTCTGAAATGAAGCTATCCATTTCCTCTTTCCTAAGGGAATTTCACAAAGAATATATGTACACCCCTTCCGGTTGGTAAGAGTTGGACTCTCCCATATTACACATAGTGAATGTAAAACAATCGTTTATGATCTCTCAAGTTTTTGAAGGATTAGATTTAATGCTCTTGTTTCAATTAATTTTGCCCATGCCCTCCAGATCCAAACTGTGAAACTCCAACAGTATTTAGTTCAGCAGAGACTACAGCAAACTTGGTAAACTTTAGTCACTGTTTGGATTAGGCTTCCTAGAGACACATAACATCCTTCAAAGAACTTGGCCCTGGAAGCAAGCTTAGGCCTGGTTTACACTACTCTGTTATTTCGAAAAAATGATTCCGTCCACATGACCAAACATTTTTTTCAATTTAAAGGGCTCTTTAATTCGATTTCTGTACTCCACCTCAGCAAGTGGAGCAGCACTTAAATTGAGATCGCAATCCCGGGTTAAAGGTATTGTGGACACAATTCAACATTATTGGCCTCAGCTATCCCATGATGCTCCCTCGTAACCGCTCTGGATGATACTCTCAACTCCAATGCACTAGCCAGGTGGGCAGGAAAAGCCCTGGGAAAGTTTTGAATTTAATTTCCTGTTTGGTCACCATCAGCACAGTCCACCATCACAAGAAATCACGCAGTCCTGGATTTGCAGACAAGCTCCAGCGTGGTCCAAACTGGAGGTACTGGATCTCATCGCATGCTGGGGAGCTGAGTCTGTTATGGAAAGAGGCTACTCCAGGGAGACAGAGCAGTGTCGTCCAAAAATCAAGGAGCTCAGGCAAGCATACCAAAAAGCCAGGGAGGCAAACGGGAGCTCTGGGTCACAGCCCTATACATTCTGCTTTTACCGTGAGCTCCATGCAGTTATGGGGGGGGGGGTGATGCCACCACTACCCCACCACTGTCCGTGGACACCTGCAAGGCGGGAGTTGCACGGAGCAAGGAGGAAGAGACATTACGGGATGAAGAGAACGGTGCACAGGTGGCAAGTGGGGAATCCATTTTCCCCCCAGCCAGGAACTAATCTTAACGCTGGAGCCAATAGCCTCCCCTCACTCCCAAGGCAGGCTCCTGTTCCATGACCCTGGAGAAGGTACTTCTGGTGAGTGAGAGCCTGATCAGAGCCACATGGTGAGAGGCTGGGGGAGGGACCCAGCTGCACTGTGTTCATTTTTAGTGTAAAAGGCTCATCCCTGCTCTGAGCCTGATCGGAGCCACGCGGTGGGGGAGCGGGGGGTGGTGGTGGTTGTGTGAAGCGTATGGCTGTGAGCTTGGGAGTGTGACCACAGATTGTGTCCTTCCACCACCCTTCCAGATGCTTCCAGCTAAATAGGTACCCAAATCTAGAGCGACCCCAGTAGGAAAGGAGAGAGAGTTCTGGCAGCCCAGCAGCACGAGCCACACAAAATGGCTTAGAGGCTGTGCTGGGTGGACAGTGCTGGGTTAGTGGCAGTGATCAGCAAGGATGGGCTGTGTTATATCCTTGGGGGCAGCCAGTTTAGGAAGAAATCACTTGAGGCCAGAGAGCAGACAGCTAACAAAACCACCATTTTATTTACAGAACAGAGAGCTAACCCAGCCGGCCGAAACAGGCTGAGCTATCCCCTAATAATCTAACTCAGTTGCCATAGCAACAAACACCATGACAACCAAATACACAACATATTCCTCCCCCCCCTAATAAGAACATCCCCTAAATAAAACACACTAGACTAGAGAAGGAGGGTAGACTGCCTCCATTCACGGCTAAACCCTGGGGATTATTTTGCCCCATAACCGTGGGTTCGCCCTAACTAAAGATCCAGCCAATGAGGAGGCCTTCTGTCTCTAGGTGGATTACGGCGAACTTCTGGTGTTGTTGTACCCAAAGGTACCATGGGCTCAGGGTCCGCAGCACGAACACGTGAGGAGGTGGTATCAGCTCGTGCTGGACAAAGGGGTATCTCAGCCACCGGCAGTAATGGAGGAGAACAGTCAGGAACAGGTGATTTGTGATTCGGTGTCTCACCAGAAGAGGTGAAGTCAGACCCCTGAACTGCAAATGGGTCCTGAGGACTGGCATGACCTGGCAACAGCTGATCTACATGTCGCCACCAGGTAAGATTCTCTGCAGTCCAGACTGTGTAGGAAACAGGTCCTGTTTGAGTGATGACTGTGGCCGGGACCCATTTAGCTCTGGAAGTATAATTCCGAGCCCAAACTGGCTGTCCCGGGCTAAAGGTTCGGTCTTTGCTCTGGGTGCCCGTCTGATGACTTGATATTGCTGCTGATGTTGCACAGTTTGTCGGGGTTCAGAAGGTTTCAGCAGATCAAAGCAAGTGCGTAGCTGTCGTCCCATCATTAAAAAGGCCGGGGATGCCTGGGTCGTAGCATGAGGTGTGTTTCTGTAGGAAAGTAAGAAAGTATCCAGACGCTTTTGAATGGAGTGTTGTCCCCTTGCTGATGTCAAAGCGTGTTTCATTCTCTGCACAAATCTTTCAGCTAATGCATTGGTGGATGGATGATATGGTGCTGACGTGATGTGGTGTATCCCGTTTGCCTTCATAAAATTTTGAAACTCCTGAGAGACGAACTGCGGTCCGTTGTCGCTCACAAGTTGTTCTGGCAGACCAAAACGACTAAAGAGTCCTCGTAGTTTTTGGATAGTACTCTCTGCAGTAGTGAACTGCATTAGAGAGACTTCTGGCCATTTAGAATGGGCATCTACTGCCACCAAGAACATGCTTCCTTCAAGGGGGCCAGCGAAGTCAACATGAATACGTTGCCACGGGTTTTCAGGCCAGTCCCATGGGTGTAGGGGTGCCCACTGGGGTGCATTCCTCACACCCTGACATGACATACAAACTTTTGCCTTCTCTTCAATAGCACTGTCCAATCCAGGCCACCAAAAATAGCTTCGTGCAATTTCCTTCATGCGCACTATTCCACAGTGACTGGAATGTAGCTGTTCTAACATCTGTGATCTCAATGGTGGTGGAATAATGACACGTCTCTCCCACAACAAACAACCAGGTTGGACCGATAACTCCGTCCGCTTGGACATGTAGGTAACAAGGTCGGGTGAGACCGGAGAGGTTCGTCGAGATTTTCCATGCATCACCAGGTCTATAACTTGGGACAATACTGGGTCAACGCGAGTTGCCTTCTTTATCTGAGTAGCAGTGATGGGTGTATTCTCTACCTGTTCAAAGTAGAAGATTTCCTTTTGGGCACTATCTTGATGTTTGACCGGCAAAGGCAACCTTGAGAGGCCATCTGCATTGCCGTGCAGAGTGCCCAACGTTGCATACTAATGGGGGAATGCCTGTGTAGGGTCCAAAAATTGATGTCAGAGGTCGATGGTCTGTGAGAAGAGTAAACTTTCGCCCAAACAGGTACTGATGAAACTTCCGAATTCCAAACCACCAGTAAGTCTACCAGATGTGTTGGATTATTAATTAAGACAAATTTAAGAAAAGATTATGTCTTCAGACTAGTCTCTGGAAAGGGTAGGAGATTAAGTACAGACACATACAAAGAAAAATAATAATCTGACCTTCCTTTATTCTCATCCTGGCTAAAGAATTGGCTCTGTTTATTGTCTCTTTAAAATATCGCTGTACAGATCGTATACTCAAGATCCCATTACTCCCACGTTCCAGCTGGAGGGGAGTTCTACTGGTGTCACCCTCAAGTAGCCCAGCAGGTAATCACGCCCAAGATCTCTATTAGCAATAATCTTTACATTTCCCCCTAACTGGGTTCCTTCACACTTGGATAACCAAGTTCAGGATCATGGCCCTGCATCCTAGGCCCCACGTTTTTAGACTCTCATGATTCTCTGAGTCTGGAGTGCTGGTATAGAGAGGGAGCCTAGACCCCTTCCTGCCTCCCGTCAGTTTGTGGAGTAAGTCCCTGTTGGAGAAAAACTCAGTTCTCGCTTTTTCTTTTGGGTGCAGCAAAATCAAATACTTTATTATTTCTCCAGTAATTACAATAGAGGGAGGGAGTGCCCTAGGACACAGGGTCGCCCCAGTCCTGGACAGGTCTCTCAACTGGTAAACAATTACAGCAGCATTTATACCTTTGTTACAGACAATAACTAGCAATAATACAGACGATAATGAGCAACAACTGCATTTTGTTTATACATAAGCCATCCTGCTATCTTATTTTTCTCACTCCTAGAAGACACCAGTCTGCATATTTGGTTAAAAAGTTACAAGGTCGTAATAACTTTTTACACAGTTCTTTCCCTCTGCCTCACACTATCCTTGCTTCTAGAAGTCTCACATCATTAGGGTTACAGCTGGGCTAACTCTTGCTAACTGACTGACATACATTAAGATCCCCTTCAAATCCATGTTAATTCTTTCCCTGCTTCCACATCCCCCATCTTCCAGAGGCACAAGCCACCACAGAAGCTCTCCAGCAGCCTGGGGCAGAGCCATTCACCTCAAGAATGGAACTTAGTCTCCAAATGGCCACCCAACCTACCAACAGTGGGAACCCGCTTTTTTCCCAAGCAACCACCCCACTGCCACGGGAGAACCCACCTGGCAGCCCAGGCCAAGGAGCTACCTGTCTGTCAGTGCTGCCGCCAGGTAAGGGAGCCAGCTCTCGAAACCTCAATAAGGAGCTGGGAAGGGGGGAGGAAGAGGTTTAAGGGCTATTGGATGGTGGCAGAACTGATTTTGCCAATGGGGTGAGGGGACTTTACCAAGAAGGAAAATTTCTGGGGGAGCCCTTTGTGGAAACTGGGAGCTCACTTGTGCTTAATGTCGCCTGACCCATGCTGGATTTGAACCAGCAACAATAACCTAAGGCTGAAAGGCCCCATTTTACAGTACCAAACCCCTCCAGGCAAGTACATTCTTGTGTCTTTAAGAGCTTACTAAATAGGAATGGCTATTTGCCTTCAGTACACTCCTGGGAAAGCAGCAAGAACCTGCTTATCTGGAAATAAGATTTCTGTCAGCTTGTAAGCAAACGGACATGAACTGAAAACGCTCATTAGCAGCTTGTCTCCCCGGCAATCGCTCAGATCCTGTCATTTTGGCAAAAAAGAGTCATTTAGACTAATTAGCCTTTCAAGGACTGGACTCCGCCTTCTGAGTCCCCTTGCTTAACCAGCGCCTGACCCTCTCCACCAGCAAAGACGGTTGGATTCAAATCATTCAACTAGACATATGATAATGCCAACAAAAAGATGTCTGCTCCACCCGAGGGACTGTTAACATGCGGTGTTTCTGACTCTCACAGTTGCATTATGAGTCTTGTGATATTTGCTTTTCTTAAAGCCCCAGCTCCTGGAGTCTTGGGATTACAGGAGAATTTCAGCTTTTTTTTTAAAGGCAAGTTTCTAGGGCTCATGGCTGAAAAGAATGCACCCAGATGTATTCTAAAGCCTCAAACACCTCTACTGACATGGGAACAGGGTGGGCTGCACAAAGGGAATTAAGCAGCGCAACTGTGAACTTCACAGCCCCTCACTTTAAGATAGCTAGACAAATCATTGGAGCAGTACTGCAATCCACCAAGCTGAGTTAGGCACCTAGACTCCCTCTACAATGAATGGGGAGAGACAGGTGCCTCAGAATGTAATCTGCAAAAGCCAGCAGCTGGGCAGGGAGCTGCCTCAGCTAGCCAGTGGGAGATGCTGAGGAGAGGGGTGTTTGCTGAGCCTCTCCCCTCTCGGACACAAGGCACCTAGCTCTGCTTAGCGATCCAAGAACAGGAACCCGCTGCCCGGAATCAGGCATCTTAGGGGATATCTACACTGCAATTAAACACCTGCGGCTGGCCTGTGTCAACTGATTTAGGCTCGGGTTGCCAACTATAAAACCGCCATGTAGATGGCAGGGCTGTAGACGTACCCTTAGACACCTACGGCATTTCTTGCAGGACTGAGTTAGGTGCCCGGGGTTTATTCCAGTGTAGGCCACAGGCTTGTTGTGTGTGCTTGGGATTGTAATTCATATCTGCTAATGTAAAGCTTTGAGACCCTCAGATACAAAAGGTGTCATACATAATAGCACATAACACATAGCTCTTTGCATCAGAAGATCTCAAAAGGAGGTCAGTAGCATTATCCCCATTGTACAGATGGAGAATCTGAGGCACAAAAAAAGGGGCAGGGCTTGCCCAAGGTCAGCCAGCAAGGCAGAGAACCCAGGTCTCCTGAGTCCCAATCCAGTGCTCTCCCCCGTAGGAAGCCCTCTTATTACTATTAGAAAGAAACATGACACAAAATATGTAAAAGAAAACTCGTTAGTGGGCCCTTGTGCTACTCAGTTTTCATTAGTAATCCAGAGTGTAAAGCAGCATCTTTCAGATCCTTGCACCCACAGAAATAGACGAGGTTTTCTATCAGACTAGATGTGTCTAATGACAGCATCTGCACAGTATTTGGGCACCATATTCCGGGTAAGGTCGCTTGCCCACACACAGCATTGTACTAAGTTCTTCTCTCTGCCCGCGGAAGTTTAAGACGCTTCCCCCAAGACACCAGGAGGTGGTTCTGCCAACAGGCTGCCATTTATAACACCTAAGCAAGAACCAAGGCCAATTATTAAAAAGAAATTACTCAGCACAGGCTCTCTGTGGGTATGGCTACACTGGCGAGTTGCAGCTCTGGAAAGCCTCCACCAGCGCTGCAATTAGTAAGTGGCCACACCTGCAGGGCACTTCCAGCGCTGCAACTCCCTGGCTGCAGCGCTGGCCATACACCTCACTCAGCATGGGGAATAAGGATTCCAGCGCTGGTGCTGCAGCGCTGGTCATCAAGTGTGGCCACACACCAGCGCTGTGATTGGCCTCCAGGGTATAAGGATGTATCCCAGAATGCTTTTATAAATTACTCTCTTTGTTTTGTTATGCAGCCTCTCTTTGTTTTGTTGTGAACTCCGAGCTCCGTAGCTCCGTTGATCCGTTGATCCTGGAGCTGCTTATCTACAAACACAGCTCCTGTTTGCTGTGATCAATCTGTGAACAATCAAATGAGATAATGAGGCAGGCAGGGAGTGAGTGTTTGCTTGACAGAAACAGCAGGGGCAGAGGGGAGAAAGGGAGTCGTGTTGGCTGCAGGCTGTTTGCAGTTAAGGGTAAGGAATCGGGAACATGTTCTGATTTTTCAAGGCAGGAAGCTAACACACAGTGTGGGCTCCAAAACTCCACTCTCTCTCTCTCCCCCCGCTCCCTGTCACACTACACCCCACCCCACCCCCCTCTTTTGAAAAGCACCGTTGCTGCCACTTGAATGCTGGGATAGCTGCCCATAATGCATCACTCCCAACAGCGCTGCACATGTGGCCACACACCAGCGCTGGTAGCTGTGAGTGTGGCCACACACCAGCGCGGCCCTGCACAGCTGGACGACCAGCGCTGCAACTACCAGCGCTGCAGATTTGTAAGTGTAGCCATACCCTGTGTGTCAGTAACTCCCAGTGACCAGCTCTCTGGCTGCAGCTAACTCTAAAGAACTACCTAAACCGCCAGTGCCCAGAGAGGAGCCTCATTCCATATTTGATGTCACTCCATAAGCCGTGCTCCCCTGAGACACCAGGCAATGGCTTGGCTGGACGAGACAAATGTCATTCTCCAAGTGATGACCTCAAGGAGTTTTGATGTACAAAGCAATGCCAGGTGTTTATTCAGATCCCTCCCAAATAAGCATTAGGTAGCAAACACGTGGCAGGTGAGTTGCAATAATAGTAAGTCAAAGGACTTGGAAGGAGTGATAATGAGATCGGGAGGTGAGAGCAGAAAGAACGTGGGCCCTTGTGCTAATCAGTCAGGCAATTTTTCCCAAGCAGTTTTAGCTTGGGGAAAAAACTCTTCTCCTGCAGCCCTAGCTGAGAGCACAGGGGAAAGATGGCTCTGGAAATGGAGCACACACGAGCCTGCGAAAGGAAAGAACAGAAGGCCCCTTTCAACAACAGCTAGGAAGCAGAGGTGGGCCTGAATCAAGCTGCCAGATCCAAACACGCTGACCTTTGGGAAGATTTCATTCTGGTTCCAACTTTGTCTCTTGGGCTCCACTCTGCTAGGAAGTTTACCTCAGGGATGTGCAAATGTGAACACAAGGCATGACGTTCCAGTGGGTGAAGATTTTACTGTGTGTGGCAGGCGTACAGAGCACCCCGAACTGCATCCCAAAGCACCCCTCAGGTCTGAGCCTGCAAAGTTAATTGGGGTTGGTCCTGCTTTGAGCAGGGGGTTGGCCTAGATACCTCCTGAGGTCCCTTCCAACCCTAATCTTCTATGATTCTATGAAAGTTGTTCCATCCACTCACATCTACGAGCAAAAGCAGGCAGTTTGGAATCCAGAGACCCCTCATCTCAATGCCTAAAATGGGCCAAGTGCACAACCAAGAGCACAAATGCTCCTACGTGTGGGTGCCAAATCAGGGGCTGTGGCTGAAAATTTGCCTCTTTGTACCACCAGGCACCTTTAAATCTCCCAGCTTATTAGCCGTGCCATTGTGAAGCTGGGCCAAGGAATCCAGATCTCCCAACAAAGTACCCTCTCCTTCAAGTCTGAGCCTGTGCTCTCTCCCTCTCAGTCATGTGAATAGCTGCAAGCATTTGCCCTCGATCTGCTCCCCAAACTACCACTGGCATCAATTGTCCCTAAGCCCCTGTCTGAATCTTCCCCTGAGATTATTTTTAGAACCTTTCCAAACATTTGCTCTTTCTTCAGGCTAGCACAGATCCCCGTTTGTTTAGGTGTTTATCTTGCTGTACTGCCAAGAAATGGCTGTAGCCCCACTCTGCAATTCATCACCCCATAAAAGTGTTGGAGTACGTCATGCAAACTTCCAGGAACATTATCGAGGCAGGAGCTGCTACTAATCCATGCGCAGAGCACACGGTGATTTTTAGCAACAGCGTTCTAGGGTTTCAGCCAGAGATTAGCCTTTGAGGTGTTCATGCCCTGCTTATCTTTCCCTTTGTCTTTGAATTGGGCGGGTACCTTACAGACAGACACCCACACTCTGTGCCAGTGTACAGTTCCTATCTATATCGATCCAAGAGCGGACCTCGGCTAACCATTGATACTTTATTCCCATTTATTATTTATCTAATACTCATTCTAGGTCAACTGGGGTTATGTTCCTGAGAAACCTTCATTAACATTTTTATGTCAAAGGCTGCCTAAAATAACCATGCAAGAAATTGAGAGGCATAGTTGACAATGAAGGAGATAACTCTTTCTAGTATATTGCACTCAGAGGATGTTTCTTTGCTTTTTGATACAGAGGATAACATGGACTTTTCTTTGGAAATGAAAGCAAAGGCGTAGAAGCCAGGAGATCTGGGTTCTAATCCTGACTCTCTTACAGATAGGTCAATGTTTTCCAGATTAGCTATTGATTTTGAGTCCTTTAGTTTTGGGGTGTCCATGCCTCAATGTGGAAGTACCCTACCGAGTTCACTGAGTTTTGGAAATGTAGAAATTACTGTGTGTCCTTAGCTGAGTCACTTGTGTTATGGTCACGACACACTCCGCGAAATTATATAAAACCATCAAATACTCCGGCTGGAAGGTTTACTTTATGTAATTTAGAATCTTACACTACTTTGTATATCTTAGAATCCATAACAATAACACACAGTAATAAAAAACAGAGAGAGACAAAGCAGGCTGCTCTCTATGGCAGAGCAAAAAATGTGTTCGAGGCTGGCTCTTTCCAGACTGCTGCTATGCCCAGATTTCACGCTTCACTGCAAAGCCCCTTAGCCTGAAAGCAGCAGGAACCTGCCCCACCCTGATCCTCCCACACATACACTCTCAAAGTAATAGCTTGCAATTCCAATACAGTCCTCAATGTACCACAACTTCCCAACTCTGCCGTTGGTTCTGTACGACCATGGACCAGTGCCAGAACTGTGTACAAAATGGGAATAGTAATAGTTGCCTTTCTGAACACAGTATCATGAATCTTCATTTACATTTATAAAGCACTTTGAGATCTTCTGACAGAAGAAGCTACAGGAAAATGAGAAGTCTGACTGGGCTAAAGGTTAATGTCCTTGTCCAGTCTTTACCCAGCCCTGCGCCCATCAAAACTGCCTTTTGCCTGAGTCGGGATTTCCACATTAACAGAAACTGATGAGTAGATTATGTGCCTCAGTCATTATCCTTCCTTGAACACATCATTTGATTAACCTCCCAGGGAACTGATCAGTGTTTAAGAACTGCTCCCTTTTACAGCAGGGCAATGACTCTTTGCCTATCCAGCTTTGTCACCTTTTAGGGGGAGGAGTCTGTATCATCTCCTTGGCTTTCTCTGCCACACAACAATAATTATTCCATTTTTATGGCCCCCAGAGCTCACAGAGGGAGAATCTAGAAATGTGCCATGGCAAGCGGCGGGGGGCATGTTATTGGGGGCAAATCTTTTGTTCTCTTCATCTTAGTGGGTGTAAAGGGAACTCAGCATTGTTGAATCAGCGTAGCTTCTGCTGCATGAGAAAGCGCAAGGTGGGGGCCACACTTCCTAGTGTGATATGGAGCCCAACTCTGCCTCAACTCCCTGCTTGCAGCCATGGAGGCGATGGTGAGCAGGGGGAGGCTTGGGTCGGGGGTGGGGTAGGCAATGCACAAGCAGTGTGAACAATGTGATGGCAGCAAACATTATGTTAGGTACACAACTTTCAGTCTAGTTAGGAAGGGATCTGCTAAATGGAAAGAAACTGGAAGGGAGAGGGGGACAGGGCAGAGAAGCGATGGGGAGGGGCAGGAGTAAAGAGTGAAAAGGCAGTGAAGGGCAGGGGGCTTGGAGCATTTCCAAGTGTTCTTAAAGAACCGGGTTCACCGGGTGTTTGAGTTTAACGCCAGCCGGGAGCCCCGAACCAGTGACTAGATCCGCTCAGCAACATAGCACTGCCCGTGGCAGGCTGGCCAGACTCCTGCTGGCGCCATGAGATGGTCCAGTAGGACATGGTGCTTGGATTGTTCCCGACGGGGTGTGACTGGAACCGACTCCACTGAGCTGTGCGGTGGCAGGTTTCAGAGTGGTGGCCATGTTAGTCTGTACAGTAACCCCTCACTGCAAGGCGGCCCCTTCATGTCATTATGTTGCTCGTTTTAAGTTGTGTAATGCTCCCTTCTAACGTCTTTGGCAGCCGCCTGCTTTGTCCACTGCTTGCAGGAAGAGCAGAGCAGCACGTTGCCAGTAGCTGGTGGGTTGCTGGAACCAGGGTGGCCCAGCAGCCTCCCTAACAGCTCCCCGCTCCCCTAAGTTCCCTGTGCGGCAGCCGCCCAGCAGGCTAGCAATTGCCGGCAGCTCAGCTGTCCCTCCCCCGCTGCCTTGGAGCTGCTCCCGGAGCCTCCTGCTTGCTGGGGTGGGCTGGGGGGCCAGTAAGGCGGCACTAATGTCTGGGGCTTTGGCTACACTTGCACTTCAAAGCGCTGCCGCAGCAGCGCTTTGTGTAGTCAAAGCGCCAGCGCTGGGAGAGAGCTCTCCCAGCGCTGTCCGTACTCCACCTCCCTGTGGGGAATAACGGACAGCGCTGGGAGCCGCGCTCCCAGCGCTGGGGCTTTGACCACACTGGCGCTTTGCAGCGCCGGAGAGGGTGTGTTTTCACACCCTGCTGCAGCGCTGCAAATTTGTAAGTGTAGCCAAGCCCTGGGTGTCCCCTTGCTCCTGAAACCTGCTTACCCCATCTTCCATGGAGGAGCGGGGGGGGAGGGGCTCAGGACGGAGGGAGCTTCCTGGGAGCAGCTGTATGGGTCTCAGCCTGGAATCTAACTAACCCCCCCCTCCCCCCCCGCATCGCATTTACATTAATTCTTATGGGGAATTGGATTCACGTAACATCATTTTGCTTGTTCCACAAGGACTCTTCGTTGTTTTAATTCAACTGTAGGTTTTCAGTATGTCACAATACCACCTTGTGCTGCATTAGAGCTTAAAAGCAGAACAGGGTAAGGGACATAAACCTTATAATGAAAAGCCCAGGGGTGTGTTGATTCATTAAGTGTGTCACTCTTCCGTCTGAATCCTGTACCAGATCTGCAGCAACGGTGTTAGTCACTGTCCTATGGTTTCTTTCACATCAGATGTGACTAAAGTTATGGCATGCTATTCCAAGTGAATTTACTTGGTTAGAAAAGTTAAGCAGTTACTAATAGTTTAAAAGGCTAGAAATGTAGTAAAACATGAAAAAAGCTAGATGTTCATGGAAAAAATACCATGCAGCTTAGGATGGAAAAATACAGTGATTTATTTAAAATCAAACTACCTTAAAAGTCAGGGATTTTGTCCTGGAAATCAAGGGAGTGATTGTAAGGCCTTGATCTGCAATCAGATCTACCATGCCTTGTGTTTATGTAGAGTCCCATTGACATCTGCAGGGCTCCTTGGGGGCACAAGCTTCCTCCCACACCTATCCAGTTGCAGGATCAGATCTTAAATAATTAAGGGTTTAAATAATACACTGGCAATTTCCAGTGCCGCAACTCTCTCTCTTAGCGGTGTGAAAAAACACCCCCTCGAGCACAGGAAGTTTCAGCCTGTAAAGCGCCAGTATAGACAGTGCACCAGCGCTGAGAGCTACGTTCCGCGGGGAGGTGGGTTTTTAGAGTGCTGGGAGCAGGGGTGGCTCTAGGCACCAGCTAAACAAGCAGGTGCCTAGGTGGCAAAATATAGGGGGCGGCATAAGGCTGGGGCCCCAGCTCATACCTGAAGCGGCGTCCCGGCTGGATCCTGATGGCCCGGAGGGCGGTAACCAGCCTGTTCTGCCACCGGGTGCAGCGGGGCAGGGAGCCAGCTAAGTGGGGAACGTGTCCCCGCCGCTCTCCCGCAGGCAGCGGCCATCCCCGACTCCTCAGGCGGGAGCTGGTAGCGCGGCCCTTTCCCGGCTGCAGAGGACGGGCCGCTCCTCCTCAGCTTGTCCCCGCTGCTGTGAGGCGAGGAGCGGCCCGTCCTCTGCAGCCGGGGCAGGGCCGTGCTACCGACTCCTGCTTAGGAGGGTGGTGGGGGTGGCTGCTGACGGTGAGAGAGCACCGCGAACAAGCCAAGGAGGAGTGGCCGGTCCTCTACAGCTGGGGCAGGGCCGTGCTACCGGCTCTGCTTGGAGGAGAGGGATGGACCCTGACCGTGGAAGAGTGGCGGGACCCGCTAGCGCTGCCCTTCCCGGCTGCAGAGGACGGGCCGCTCCTCCTTGGCTTGTTCGCGCCAGGGCTGCCGGCGGGGGGCAAGTGGGACAATTTGCCCCGGGCCCGCAGGGGCCCCCACGAGAATGGCTGAGGCTTGTCCCGCCATTCCCCCGGCGCCTCAGCGCGTCCTCAACAGCCCTGACCCCTTAACACGCGGCTCTGAGCGGGGCGGAGCTCAGCCCCCCCAGAGCCATGTGGCAGCAGTGCTGTTCAGGGCGGCTTCTCGACATACACGGTGAGCCGGGGGTAAGTGGCCGGGGCCAGGGGGTTGGCTAAGGAGCAGGGAGTCCCAGGGACAGTTGTTGTACCAATATAATAAAAACCAGCAGGATCTTATTAAGTGGGATAAGGCAAAGATGCCACATTTATTGTAAATATTATAATAAAATAGAAGATAACAGCAAACAACGTTGTTTGACTACTTATTCCTATGATTACTTATATATATGTATATATGTATATCCATTCACACAATCATTCATACAAGTTCTGTGTAGATATTATAGTTACCAGCCTGAAGTTGCTTGCGACAGAATACTGGCCAGGTATCCTGTACACAAGAGTGGAGCCGAGTCCGGGTCAGGTAGGGTGACCAGACGTCCCGATTTTATCGGGACTGTCCCGATATTTGCTTGTTTGTCCCGCGTCCCGACCGATGTTCGGTCGGGACACTGGACAAACAAGCAATTTTGCCCTCCGCTCCGGTGCATAGACGGAGCCCGGAGGGGCTTTCACCCCCCACTTCCCCCGACCATCCCCCTCCTTCCCCCATTGGACCCCTCCCCAAATCCCTGCCCTGGACCTGCCCCAACCCCGCCCCTCACTGCCCCATTGGATCCCTCCCCAACTCCCCGCCCTGGCCCCACCTCTTCCCCAAGCATGCGGCATTCCTCCTCCCTCCCAGGTTTGCACACGGGCCATGGCCGGGGCTGGGAGCGCAGCACGGAGGCTGCTCCAGCCCTGCAGCCTGCAGGGCAGCGCAGAGCAGGCAGGGCCTGGGTGGGGGGCGGAGACACGTGTGGGGCAGACACGCTCCTGCCAGGAGGGGCCGGGCCCGGCTGCCTGGTTTGCCCCCTGCCCGGGGGGAGGGTCCCCGAGTTCCCTGCAGTCGGAGCGGGGCTGCCCGGGGCGAGTGTCCCGGGTGGGGCAGAGTGGAGCAGCCTCTGCTGTGGGGCTGGTGCAATGAAGCCCGGGAGCAGCTGGGCCGGGAGCTGCAAGAGGGGTCCGGAGCGTGGCTCGGCTGCACAGCTCGGGGCCCAGGAGCGAGGGGATGGGGGAGCTGGGAGTGTATTGGGGGTCAGAGCTGAGAGTTGGGTGGAGACGGGGCTGTGCCACTGCCGCCTGGTGGCGGGGGGCGCTCTGGTTTTTTTTTTGGCCCCCCCCCCCCCCCCCCGCGTCCCGATATTTCATGTTTGTCATCTGGTCACCCTAGGGTCAGGTGCCATTTCCCCTAAGGGTGTTATTGTTAAATTCGTGTTTAAATCGATCCATCTTAGGTGAATATCTGGTGGTTGTACTGGGGTCCATGGAATGTTGTATATGTGTGGGTTGCTGTGTGTCAGCAGTGCGGTGAGGATTGTTTTACCTTGTGCCAGGTATGTTGCATTGTTAGGGATTGGTGGAGATTTGTGCATTTTTCCTGCAGGAACAGGTTGTGTCTTTATCACCGAGATCAGGGCCAATGTTGTGATCCAGACTAAGAACTGCCGTGGCTCTGTGTCCCATTTTGTGCGTGGCATCGTTCCGTCTGATCTTTTACTGTCCTTTTAAGAAAAGCGGAGACAAGGTTAGAACCGGCAGTCTCAGCAGCTGTGTTTCGCGTCTGATAGTCCTGCAGGAATGAAAATACACCGCGTCCACGGGGGTGTTGTATCTGGAAATATAGTTAACAGAGTAAAATTAGTTTATGCAAACAACTTCATTTGTGAAACATGGACCCACTTTAATTTACCGTTTTTGTCTATGCGGTAGATGAGAGGGCTGAGGCGGTCCACTATGGAGTAGGGACCGGTCCATTGTGACTCCAGTGTGTGATCCTTTTTGCCCAACTTCAAATACATTACCTGATCCCCTGGTTCCCACAGTAGGGAATCTCCGTTTTTATTTTGATCCATTTTTGCATTCATGAGCTCAATGGCTTGGCTTATTCTATGCTGCAGGGTGGCTTTGTCTTCCTGCAATTGTTTTAACCACTGCCAATGCTCGTGAGTTGTAGTCTCAGGTTCTGCAGCTTGTTCTGGGTTGATGACTAACCTCATTGCCTGTCCGAAGAGGATCTGGTATGGCTGGATTTTCGTTCTCAGCCTGTTACTGCTGCGAATGGCTGCTAATATTAGCGGCAGTTTTTCCGGCCAATTCTTACCGGTGTTGTCTACAACTTTCCTAAGGGCTTCTTTAATAGTGCGGTTCATTCTCTCTACTTGTCCAGAAGACTGTGGTCTGTATGGGACATGGAGTTTGTGTGAAATTCCTAAGGCTTTAAGTAGTAGAGTAAATATGTCTCCCACAAAAGATCCCCCGTTGTCTGAGTCAATGATCTCAGGAGTCCCATATCTGCAAACTACTTCGGAGAATAGTTTCTTAGCAGCTGTGCGGGCGCTATTGTTCCTAGTAGGGAAAGCTTCCACCCAACCTGAAAAGGAATCTATGATTACAAGCATAGGCGGCAGGTTTGTATAATTTTTGGTGGGGCCCAAAATAGTGGTGCCCCCCCACTTCCGCCCTGTAAGCCGATATAAAATGAAGCTACAACACGTCAGTGCCACAAGATTACAAGGGTCAATTAAAAGTGGAAAGTCAGAAGCAGCACTTGCCTACTTCAATATACAGTATTATATTTTGTTGCACTTGTTGTGATGAAGTGGGAATGTTCTTAATATTTTCTCTGAATACTGTGTGGGTGCCTCAGTTTCCCCTGCAAGATGCCAACTGAAGGTATTGGGGACAAAGAGATCAGGTGGCCTCCTTGTCCGGAAGAGACACAAAGGCCAGAGGAGGGGCTAGAGGGACTGTCAGTTTGGAGCTGGCTGGGGAAAGAGAGAGGCACCCAGAACTTGGGGCTGGGGAACACAGCCCCAGAAGTGGACCTGACTGAGCGGTCCTGTTTTCTGTACCTACAAGCTCTGTTTTAGACCGTGTTCCTGTCATCTAATAAGCCTCCTGTATTACCAACTGACTGAGAGTCACGTCTGACTGTGGAGTTGGGGTGCAGGACCCTCTAGCTTACCTAGGAGCCCCACCTGTGCGGACAGCGCATGCTGAATGCTCCGAGGTCAGACCCAGGAAGGTGTAAGCTTCTTGCCCTGGAGACAGTCTGCTCCGAGAGAGGAGGCTCCCCCAGAGTCCTGACTGTCTTTGTATGGAGTAGTTCTAGAGCAGGGGTCACCAACCTTTCAGCAGTGGTGTGCTGAGTTTTCATGCATACACTTTAATTTAAGGTTTCATGTGCCAGTAATCATAGATTATTAGGGTTCAAAGGGACCTCAGGAGGTTATCTTGTCCAATCCCCTGCTTATGGCAGGACCAATCCCCCAATGGCCCCCTCAAGGATTGAACTCACAACCCTCCGTTTAGCAGGCTAATGATCAAACCACTAAACTATGATCCCAACCCTCCCCCCAATACATTTGACTGTTTTTAGAAGGTATCTCTATAAGTCTATAATATATAACAACTACTGTTGTATGTAAAGTAAACAAGGCTTTCAAAATGTTTCAGAAGCTTTATTTAAAATTAAATTAAAATGCAGATCTTATTAGTTTACTGTGATCCTTGCCTTTGCTTTTCCTTGTTGAGTTTTCCAATGTCTGGTGGCACCTATTTAGATACTTTAAGTTGCACACAGGCTTCTGAGTTATAAGTTGATAACTGGCTGGCAGGAGGTCAGAGGCTGGAACCCCAGATTGGCAGCTGCGGTGAGTGGAGTTGGTGGCTGGTAGGGCTGAGCAGGGCAGGGGGCCTGCGCTGAAACTCCAACTGGAAGCAAGGTGAGTGGGGTTGCGGGAACTCTGGCTAGTAAGGGCCAGCAGAGGGAACCCCAGAACGAGGTTGGGCTGAGCAGCTCAGCCTGCACCACATGCCATGAAAAATCAGCTTGCGGCCAACCCCTGTTCTAGAGCATCCCAGCATCCTCTTCTACACCATGCGCTTCCCAAAAGTCTGCACAGGCACTGACTCTCCCTCCTCTCTGGCCTTTGTCTCTTTTCCAGGCATTAGGAGGCCACCTGATCTCTTTGTTCTCCAACACCGTCAGTTGGCACCTTGCAGGAGAGTGGCCCAGGCCATCAGTTGCCCGGAGACAGGGTGTCGGCCATTCTCTGTGCAGACACCATCACACTGGCCCTCTAGGGCTTTACAACAATCACACCCCTTATCCCACCATCTAGAGCCTTAAGAAATGCATTGGGGAAACTGAGGCACACAGACAGTATTCAGAGAAAACACCTGTATACAACCAGTTACATGCTTTGAAGGGTGTAAAATAATCAAATATTGTGCTAAATACAATGATACTCCAAACTGACCACCAAATTTAAGTTGCATGTTTTTCCCCTCAGGTGAGGGTTCTGGGGTGGGGCTGGGGATGAGGGGTTCACAGTGCAGGAGCGTGCTCGGTGCTGGGGGTGCAGGCTTTGGGGTGAGGCAGGGCTGAGGATGAGGAACTTGGGGTGCAGACAGGCTGCCCCAGGGCTAGAGCCAGAGAGGGCTCCCCATCACCACCACTGGCAGCAGCAAGCTCCAGGGGAGGGACCCCTCCTCTCCCCCTGCCCCCCAGAGCACACTCACTCTGCACCACAGTCACTGCACATGCTCCTAGGGCCCCTCAGGTCCAGAAAGCTCACTCACCTCCTCTATGATGGGTACTAGGGGGTGGGGGTTGCCATCACAGGTGGCCTTCCATGTTGCTGCCCCTCACCATAACTTCACTGTGGATGGGGCTGCCCCTTGCCCAGCATGGGGCAGAAGTGGGGTCTGCACGGTGATGGCTATGGGGCGGGGGAGCAGGATTGGGTGTAATAAAATTCACCCAAGCCCCAGCTGCTCAGGTAGGTCTATGAATCCCCTCCCCCATCTGCCCTGTGGTGGGTGGATGCTGGAGGGGAGGGGCACTGCCTTCATATGGCTTCCTGCCTCCCTGACCCCTGCTGCAGCCTGCTGCCCCTCACCGTAGCTTCACTGGGGGGGGCAGTGGGAGGGGATGGCATGGGGCTGCCCCTTCCCCAGGCTAGCGTTGGGCAGGAGTGGGGGCTGGGGGGGGAATCATAGGGTCAAACACTCACGGAAGCTCCAGCAGCCATCTCAGGTGAGTGAGGTCAGTCTCTGAGTCCTGGCCAGAAGTCCCCTTTGCATCTCCTCCAGGTAGGGGGAGGGGAGGGATGCCAAGCCCATGGCACAGGCCCCCCCCCCGGCCGGTGCTCCAGCAAGCAACAGCAGCTTGCTTGCATTGCTGTTAGGCAGCAGCCGGCAGCAGCAGAAGGGGGAGGGGGGCCCGCAGTGCTGGTAGGCAGCCGTCTCCTCTGCCCCGCCCCCGAGGCTGGAGTTTCCCTGCTTGAACGCAGGCGTGTCTCTCTCCCTTGCCTTGCCTGTGTTGTTGCCTCTGAGGGCGGGGCAGAGGAGACGGCTGCCTGCCAGTACTGCGGGCCCCCCTCCCCCCTCCCCTTCACTCCGAGTCTCCGGGATGCTACAGTCAAGCGGCAGCAGGCAGCAGCGGTAAGGAAGAGACTGAGGGCTTGGCTACACTTACAAGTTGCAGCGCTGGGAGTTACAGCGCTGGTCATGCAGCTGTGGAAGGGCCAGCGCTGGAGTGTGGCCACACTGACAGCTACCAGCGCTGCAGTGTGGCCACACTTGCAGCACTTTCCAGCGCTGTATTGAGAGGTGCATTGTGGGCAGCTATCCCACAGAGCACCTCGTCCCGTTTTGGCGCCGTTTTGGCGCTGAGTATTGTGGGAAGGGGAAGGAAGTGTGCGGGTCATTCCGCTTCCTGTTTGCCAGCGCCCCGTGGTGCATCGCTTCACATCCCAGCATTCACTCTTTCCAGCAGCGTTTGGCGCCATTGTGAGTGTCTTTCTGTTACTCTCTGTGTGAATCGCGATTTCTGTGGCAAATGGAGCCCGATCTGCTGAGGACTCTGCTGATGAGTGTCACCAGCACATCACGTTTGGCAGTCCAGCTATTCCTTCAGCTCCAAAGTGACAGTGAGGAGTCCGACGATGATATCAATATGGATTTGCCTGCCGCGTGTGACACTAAAGTGCTTGTGGCATTCACGGAAATGCTCAGCACCGTTGAACGCCGCTTTTGGGCTCGGGAAACAAGCACTGAGTGGTGGGATCACATCGTCATGGAAGTCTGGGATGACGAGCAGTGGCTGCAGAACTTTCGTATGAGAAAAGCCACTTTCATGGGACTGTGTGCTGAGCTCGCCCCCACTCTGCGGCGCAAGGACACAAGATTGAGAGCTGCCCTGACGGTGGAAAAGCGGGTGGCTATTGCAATCTGGAAGCTGGCAACTCCAGACAGCTACCGGTCGGTCGGGAACCACTTTGGTGTGGGAAAGTCGACCGTGGGAATCGTTTTGATGCAAGTTTGCAAGGCAATTAATCGCATCCTGCTAAGAAAGACCGTGACTCTGGGGAGCGTGCAGGACATTGTGGATGGCTTTGCACACATGGGTTTCCCTAACTGTGGAGGGGCGATAGATGGGACGCATATTCCTATTCTGGCCCCCCCCCACCTGGCATCAGAGTACGTTAATCGTAAGGGGTATTTCTCTATGGTTCTCCAGGCGCTTGTGGATCACCGCGGGCGTTTCATTGACATTTACACAGGCTGGCCTGGAAAGGTGCATGATGCACGCATCTTTCGGAACAGTGGCCTGTTCAGGAAGATGCAGGCAGGGACTTTTTTCCCAGACAGGAAGATCACAGTAGGGGACGTCGAAATGCCCACTGTGATCCTTGGAGACCCCGCGTACCCGTTACTGCCTTGGCTCATGAAACCCTATACAGGGAAGCTTGACAGGAGCAAGGACCGGTTCAACTACAGGCTGAGCCGGTGCAGAATGACTGTGGAGTGTGCTTTTGGGCGTTTAAAAGCCCGCTGGCGTTGCTTGTATGGGAAGCTAGACTTGGGGGAAAGCAGCATCCCCGCGGTTATATCCGCTTGCTGTACCCTCCATAATATTTGTGAAGGGAAGGGTGAAACATTCAGTGAGGCATGGACCACCGAGGTTCAAGTCCTGGAGGCTGAATATGCACAGCCAGAGAGCAGGGCTAATAGAGAGGCCCAGCACAGGGCTACAAGGATTAGGGATGCCTTGAGGGAAGAATTTGAGGCTGAAAGCCAACAGTAATGTTTGCTGCCTTGCATGGGAGTGAATTGCACTGCTTACACTGTTATTCTATTATCCATAATAATAATATGATTTGCAGTGCCTCTTTCTTTACTGGACTAAGGTATCTTTCACTATCTGCTATAATAAAGACTGTTATCAAAGCCAAGAATTGTTTTATTGAAAAGAAAAAAACTTCCTTGACAGACAGACAGACAGACACACAACATTTCATGAACACAAGAGGGCAGGGGTGTGGGTTGGTGAACTGTACAGTCACAAGTTTGCATATGCCCTGTCTGGATTGCTGTTTAATGAATCCTGCACTTCAGGGTTCATATACTGCATGGTGATGGGGGTTGAATGCAGAGGGTAAGGGTGGTGGTAGGTATCAGGGCTGGTTGGGGAACGTACAGGTGTTGGAGGCAGCTGGTGGTGGTAAGAACCTGGATGCTGGGGAAAGGTGGTTTGCGCTGACATTGGGGCACAAGGCACAAAGGACGGGGCGGGTGGGGGAGTAGCACGGTAGTGCTCTGCTTGCATGGCAACGAGTGACTCTATAGACTCCGCTTGGCGCTCCAGGATGCTTAGCAGCCGCTCCGTGGTTTTCCTCTTGGCCACTGCATTTCTCTTGCGTGTCCTGCTTTCTTTCTCTCACCAATCCTTCAAGTCCTTACTCTCTCGAGCAGACTGATTAAGAACAGTTTTCAGCATGTCTTCTTTGCTCTTTCGGGGATTTTTTCTCAAATTTTGAAGCCTCTGTGATGTTGAACATCTGGGTAGTCCAGTAGTCAAGGTCACTGTAGAAACAGAAATGACAACATTTAACACGGGCAGCATTGTATCCACTATCTCCAGACATGAATTGTTACACTGAGGGAGTGAGTTCTTATTTAAGCATTCTTTTACCCACACGCATAACACAACAGAAGCCACGAAATGGTGAGTGAGCAGTGCTTATATGGGGAGAAGTGGGGCTTGGGTGAAAGAGGGGAGCTAGTTGCTTCGGGTAATCTGGAGTGCTAGAGGGGTTGAGTGAAGATGCAGATGCAGGGGTGATCTTATCTCCCTATCTCTTCACTAAAGAGTCTCCCAACATTTTTCACAGGACTTAATCCTGGAAGATGTTTCCCTACTGCGAGTCACTAGGGAACAGCGGGGGGCTCTTTTAGAGCAATGTGGATTCCGCCCGGGACCCTATGCGGCTTGCCTGTGTTCAGAAATGGTCCCCCCACCACTGGCAGAAGAGTGGCGCGGACGCGTCACCGTCACTGGGACAAGGGACACAGTGGCTCTGCCTATAAACCTGCGCAGGCATATTGCCCACGCTCTGGATGAAGCTTTTGCTGAGATAACTGAAGCAGATTACCGCGACGTGATAGACCACATCAACGGGCTATTCCACATCTAGAGGCTGGCATGCATGCATCCATAACCCCCCCTCCTCTCCAGAAACATTTCACCCAGAAAATAAAAGCCGCTTACCGGTAACACGCTCCTCTGCTTGTCCTTCTGCAACTGCTGGCTGCTGCGATTGGGTACTTTCCTCCTGGCTTGAGAAGAGCTCCTGGCTGCATGCCTCCAGGGAATCTGCGGTTTCTTCCCCCATGCCAGGAGCTTCACTCGCGGTTTCCTCTCCCCCCCCCCGCCGCCTCCTCCGCCTCCTCCTCCTGTCCCCCAGCCTGCTCAGAAGTGTCCATCGTTATCCTGGGATTGGCAGTGGGGTCACCCCCAAGTATCTCATCCATCTCCCTGTAAAAACGGCAGGTCGTGGGAGCAGCTCCGGATCGTCGATTCCCCTCTCGGGCTTTGTAATAGGCACTCCGCAGCTCTTTAACTTTCACCCTGCATTGTACTGCATCCCGATCATGGCCCCGATCCAGCATGGCCCTTGATATCTGCTCAAAGATATCGTAATTCCTACGGCCGGAGCGCAGCTGTGCCTGAACAGATGCCTCACCCCAAACACTGATGAGGTCCTGCAATTCATCAGTGCTCCATGCTGGGGCTCGTTTGCCGCGTGGAGGCATGGTCACCTGTAACTGATTAAAACTGATTGCACTCCACACCTGGCTGCAGCAAACAGGAAGGAGATTTTTAAATTTCCCGGGGCATTTAAAGGGCGGGTCACCTGAGGCAAGAGCAGTAGAGTGCAAACTGATGTGCAGAGTGGCTGAACAGGAATTCTGGGATAACTACTTATTCCCTGGAGGACAGGTAAAGCGCTGGTGAGTGTCCACACCTGCTGAGCAGCGCTGGATCACCAGCGCTGCACTCCTTATACCCCTGCCGGGATGGGTTTTCAGCCAGCGCTGCAACCAGGGAGTTGCAGCGCTGGTTGTGCCCTGCAAGTGTGGACGGGGTGTTGTTGCAGCGCTGGAAAGCCTCCACCAGCGCTGCAACTTGTAAGTGTAGCCAAGCCCTGAGAGAGACATGCTGCCTGCGTTCAGGAAGTTAAGCTCTCTGGGGCCGGGCGGGGAGGGGAGGGGAAGGGGGGAAGCTCTCCAGCCCTGGCGGCGGCGGCGGCGGCACTCCCTCCAAGCAGGGGAGAAAACATTGGTGGAGCAGAGCCCCTGCTTGAAAATATTCCTGGGGCTAAAGCCCCAGAGCCCCATATAAGTCGGCGCCCATGGTCCTGGCTGGGGGCTGAGTCACGCAGAGGAAGCTGCAGCTCCTGGGGGGAGAGACGAGGCTGCAGAGTGAGAGAGAGACAACGGGGGGGAGAGACGCAAGGGGAGGGGTTGGCCCTGGAAGAGCTAATCCCCAGAGCAGCCAGGAGGGGGCAGCACCTGCGGTGACTACAGCAACCTGGGACAGCATCCCACAATGAAAAACTCATTCTCCATCCCCAGTCCCCTGAAGTCTCCGTTCCACCAGCCACACTACAAGTAACACCCCTGTCTGTAGGTCAATCACTCTTTTCTCAGGCTGCTCTATTCTGGAGTCTGGTCACAATGACAACAGCCCCGAGATTAGATGTAACGGAGGGAGATTGGGAACCAGCCCCACACTCTGCATATATTTTATTCTAGTGAATGGCTGTAGCTCAGCAGACCCTGGAGGTTAAATCCTCTGTTGCCCCAGGAATAGGTCCAATACCAACTTGGACCCTACAAGCTTCCCTAGACCGATATGGGAAAACTGCATCCAGTTCTGGTGTCCCCATTTTAAAATGACAAGGAGTCCGGTGGCACCTTAAAGACTAACAGATTTATTTGAGCATAAGCTTTTGTGGGTAAAAATCCCACTTCTTCAGATGCATGGAGTGAAAGTTACAGATGAAGGCATTATATACTGGAACACGAAGAGAAGGGAGTTACCTCACAAGTGGAGAACCAGTGTTGACAGGGCCAATTCGATCAGGGTGGATGTGGTCCACTCCCAATCATAGATGACGAGGTGTCAATTCCAGGAGAGGAAATTTTAAAATGGATGTTGAAAAAGTGGAGCCAGTGCAGAGAAGACCCACAAATCTGATTTGAGGGCTGGTAAAAATGCCTTGTCCTGAGAGATCCCTGGCACTTGAGTGTGGGGTACAAACACCGTCCTGGGGAGAACAGACTTGGCACTAAAGGGCTCCTCAGTTTGGCAAACAAAGGCAGAACAAGGACCAATGGCTGGAAGCTGAAGCCAGAGAAATGCCCATGGGAATCAGACAGACATTGTTAGCAGTGCGGGTGCATTAACCATTGGCAGAAACTGCCCAGGGAAGTGGTGGATTCTCCATCTCTGGACGGGCACCAGAACAGGGGGGCCATGGCCCCATCACTTCTAAAAGTGGGAGAGCTCTGGTCTCTGCCTTGGTACCTGCCTTAAAAGCAAGTGATGGGGGGAGGGGGCAGAGAGGAGTGAGGAGGGGGTGGGGTCTCAGAGGAAAAGGCGGAGCAGGGGTGGGGCCATGGTTCGGGCACCGCTGGCCCCCCCACTTCTAGGGAGCCTCAGCTGTTCAGCAACGGGCAGGAGGTGCTGGGGGGGGGAGGTGAAGTAAGGGCGGGAAGAGGCTGGGCAGGACAGGAAGAGGCGGGGTGGGACCTTGGGGGAAGGGGCGGAGTGGGGGCAGGGCCCAGGGCAGAGCGGGGGTCGAACACCCCCGGGGGAATGAGAAAGTCAGTGCCTGTGCGGTGATATACAGAAGGTCAAATGTGAGTATCTCACGGTCCTTTCTGGCCTTCAACTTTATGCATTTATGAAACTCAGTAACACCTTGTGGCAGTGAGTTCCACGGGTTAATAACTGTGTTAAAAAAAAGGCGTTTCCTTTTCTCAGCTTTACACTAGTTGCCTTTCAGCTGCACTGAACATCCCCTCGTTCTTGCACTGTGAGTGTGGGAAGCAGGATCCCCTGACGTATCCCGTACCCCACTGAAGGGAGATAATTAGGGACAATCCTTGGGGTGATGTAGATGCCCATCGTACCAGGGCCTGGAGTGAGACCCACTGTCCCATTTCAAAGATAATGTATGTTCTTATCTAGCTCTTTGGATACATACAATGGTCAGTCCACTAGCTCCGGGGTTCTCAGCTTACAAAGGCCAGTGTGTGTCCCCCCCGCACTGAGGGACGGCAAACGACTGAATGAACCGGCACTGCCCAGGGAGCCGGGAGCAGTGGGAGTCGGTGCAGTTCTGGGGGGCAGGGCTGGAACTGGGGGGAACTGGCTGGCACCTTCTATTGCTGGTTCGTCAATGGCTGGGAGATGAGCCATGTAACACGGCCGGGCGGGTCCCCGCCCACAGGTGTCTGTGTCAGCGCAGGGCCTGTCAGGCTTGTAGCTCGACATCAGCATCATGGGGCGAGAGGCAGCCCAGGTTGGGGATCTGGAGGGCTCAGCAGTGCCACAGTCCAGGCTGCACCCCGGGACCCCGTCGCACTGATGTAAATCTCCCTTGTGGCAAATTAAACCGATTCCTCCTTGTTCTGCCTCAGGGGACGTGAAGAACAACTGGTCACTGCTCGCTGCAGAACAGCCTCAGGCAGATCTGAAGACTGTTATCAGGCCCTGCCTCAGTCTCCTCTTCTCTAGACTGAACACACCCATTTATTGCAACCTTCCTCACGGCTCGTCCAGTCTAAACCTCGGGTCACTTCTGTTGCTCTCTGAACTCTCCCCAATTTGTCCACATCCTTCTCACAGTGCGGTGCCCAGAACTGGACACAGTTTTCCAGCTGAGGCCTCCCCGTGGCAAGAAGGGGGGAACAACGTCCTCCTGTGTCTTACACTGACACTCCTGTTAGTACACCTGTGCTGGGTGTTCACCCCACATCAGCCCCCGGAAAGGGTGAAGGAAGCAGAGAACGAGGCGATTAGGGAGACAGGCCACACACGGGGGGTTCAGGCCAGAGCAGTGACCCCTGGCTGGACGATGAAGCTCAGCTGAGCAGGTGGGGGCTGGGCTCGTGCAAAGCCAGGAAGCTGGCAGCAGAAATGGCTGCAGTGAGGAGTCTGCAGCCCCCCTGTGCACTCGAAAGGGCAGGAGGGACCCAGGCAGAGAACAGCCTGCTGGGAGCCGGGCCCTGGGGGAGGGAGTGTTAGACTCACAGGGCCAGAGGGGGCTGCCAGGGTCACCTGGTCTAACCCCCGTCAGAGAGCAGGGGGGAGACGAAGGCCTGTGGGAGGGGAGCGGGGAGCAGCCCAGGGAGGGAGCAGACGTTGCCTGCATGTGGCATGGTCCCTGGGCTGGAGCCTGGAGCAGTGGGGGGCTCGAGTTCCCCACCCAGCCCCGGCTGGAGCGGCATTGCCTGGGCAGTGGGGCCAGCGAGACTCTGCCCCCCAGCAGGGGAACCATTCAGTGACCTGGCTGGGGGCTGAGTCACGCAGAGGAAGCTGCAGCTCCTGGGGGGAGAGACGAGGCTGCAGAGTGAGGCCTGGTCTACACTAGGCGTTTAAATCGGTTTTAGGAGCGTAAAACCGATTTAACGCCACAACCATCCACACTAGGCGGCACCTTATATCGATTTTAATGGCTCTTTAAATCGGTTTCTGTACTCCTGCCCGACGAGAGGAGTAGCGCTAATATCGGTATTAACATATCGGAATAGGGTTAGTGTGGCCGCAATCGACGGTATTGGCCTCCGGGCGGTATCCCACAGTGCACCACTGACCGCTCTGGACAGCATTCTCAACTCGGATGCACTGGCCAGGTAGACAGGAAAAGCCCCGCAAACTTTTGAAATTCATTTCCTGCTTCCCCAGCGTGGAGAGCTCATCATCACAGGTGACCACGCACAGCTCATCAGCACAGTTAACAATGCAGTCTCCTGAGAATCGAAAAAGAGCCCCAGCATGGACCGCTCGGGAGGTACTGGATCTGATCGCTATATGGGGAGAGGATTCAGTGCTAACAGAACTGCGTTCCAAAAGACGAAATGAAAAAGTATTTGAAAGAATTTCTAAGGCTATGACGGATAAAGGCCACAGCAGGGACTCAGTGCAGTGCAGAGTGAAAGTTAAGGAGCTCAGACAAGCCTACCAGAAAACCAAAGAAGCAAACGGAAGGTCCGGGGCAGGTCGAAAAACATGCCGCTTCTATGCTGAGCTGCATGCAATTTTAGGGGGCTGCGCCACAAGTACCCCACCCCTGACCGTGGATTCCGAGGTGGGGGTTGTAATCTCTGCCATGTCTGAGGATTATGCAGACGGGGAAGATGAAGAGGAAGAAGAAGAGGAAGACCTAGCAGAGAGCACACAGCACTCCGTGACCCCCAGCAGCCAGGAGCTTTTTATCACACTGACGGAATTACCCTGCTCCCAGCCCTCACAAGCAACTATTCCAGAGAATGACGCCATGGAAGGGAGCTCTGGTGAGTGTACCTTTGCAAATAGCAAACAGTGTTTTTAAGCAAGCCTTTTTTAATGATTGATTTGCCCTGAGGACTTGGGATGCATTCGCAGACAGTATAGTTACTTAGAAAAGTTTGTTAACATGTCCGGGGATTGAGAGGAAATCCTCCAGGGACATCTCAATGAAGCGCTCCTGTAGGTACTCCAGAAGCCTTTGCAGAAGGTTTCTGGGCAAGGCATCCTTGTTCCGCCCACCATGGTAGGACACTTTACCATGCCATGCATGTAGCAAGTAATCAGGGATCATTGCGTGGCAAAGCATAGCAGCGTATGGTCCCGGTGACTGCTGGCATTCAAGAAGCATCCGCTCTTTATCTTGTTCTGTTATCCTCAGCAAAGTGATATCGTTCAGGATAACCTGGTTAAAAATCAGGAATTTAAGTAAGGGGGGTGGCCATTTTTCTACTGGGTTCGTGGAATGCAGCAGCTTAAAAAAAACACTTTCCTGCACGTAGCGAAGCGGGGGGAGGGGAAGAGTGAAATGCCGATGATCTTTTCTGTTTGGTCACCGGCGAGGCGATCTTCCCCAAGCTACCGGACAAGCAGTGGGTGGGGGGGAGGGGGAAGGTTGTTGATTAGCAGGGAGCTAGCGTGGTATTAGCCATGCGTTGGGGGGGAGGGGTAAATCACTGAGACAGTGGCTTACCATGGCCGCATGCAAGCTGAATTCTGATGCCTGGACCTGATGTGTCTGTGAGATCTGTAACCCCAGAGCTGCAAGCAGTCACTATTAAGATGAAAAATGCGACCTTGTAGGGAAATCACATGTGCTAGGTGAATAGTGATGTTCACTTGAAACAGTATAACCATTGTTCTGTAAAATGTATCTTTCTAAATATTTATCTCCCTCATGCAGCTGCAAATTTTTCAACCATCCCTCCTCCATCCCAAAGGCTAGCACAGATAAGGCGGAGGAAAAAGAAGACGCGAGATGAGATGTTCTCGGATATTATGGAAGTTACACGCAATGAAAGAGCTCATCTGAATGAGTGGAAGGACGTGGTTTCAAATTACAGGAAAGAGGCCAGTGAACGTGAGGACAGGAGGGATGAACGTGAGGACAGGAGGGACAACCGAGATGAGAGGTGGTGGCAGGAAGACCGGCAGGAAAATCAGCGGTTGCGGCAGGAAGATCAGCGGTGGCGGGATGCAACTCTGGGGCTGCTGCGTGATCAAACTGACATGCTCCGGCGTCTTGTGGAGCTTCAGGAACGGCAGCAGGATCACAGAGTGCCGCTGCAGCCCCTGTATAACCACCCTCCCCCCTCACCATGTTCCTTAGCCTCCTCACCCAGACGTGTAAGAACGCGTGGGGGGAGGCTCCGTGCACCCGCCCACTCCACCCCCGTGGACAGCCCAACCAGAAGGATGTCGTTACTCTGAATTTTTTTTTAATGGCCTTCTCCATCCCTCCTTTCCTTCTCCCAAAGCACACCCTTACTTCTCTCCCTCTTTTTATAATGAATCAATAAAGAATTCATGCTTTTTAAATGAGTGACTTTATTTGCATAAGTAAGCTGTACTCGAAGGGGGAGGGGGAGTTGCTTACAGGGACTGAGTCAATCAAGGGGGTTGGGTGTTCATCAACAAACACAGCAGTCACACTGTACCCTGGCCATTGATGAAGCTCGTTTTCAAAGCTTCTCTGATGCGCACCGCTTCCTGGTGTGCTCTTCTAATCTCCCTGGTGTCTGGCTGCGCGTAATCAGCGGCCAGGTGATTTGCCTCAGCCTCCCACCCCGCCATAAAGGTCTCCCCCTTACTCTCACAGAGATTGTGGAGAATACAGCAAGCAGCAATAACATAGGGGACATTGGTTTGGCTGAGGTCTGAGCGAGTCAGTAATGTGCGCCAGCGCGCCTTTAAACGGCCAAATGCACATTCCACCACCATTCTGCACTTGCTCAGCCTGTAATTGAACAGATCCTGACCACTGTCCAGGCTGCCTGTGTATGGCTTCATGAGCCATGGCATCAAGGGGTAGGCTGGGTCCCCCAGGATAACGACAGGCATTTCAACATCCCCAACTGTTATTTTCTGGTCTGGGAAGTAATTCCCTTGCTGCAGCCGTTTAAACAGAGTAGTGCTTCTGAATACGCGAGCGTCATGAACCCTCCCTGGCCATCCCACGTGGATGTTTGTGAAACGTCCCTTGTGATCCACCAGTGCTTGCAGCACCATTGAAAAGTACCCCTTCCGGTTTACGTACTGGGTGCCCTGGTGCTGCGGTGCCAAGATAGGGATATGGGTTCCATCTATCGCCCCCCCACAGTTAGGGAATCCCATTGCAGCAAAGCCATCCACTATGGCCTGCACGTTTCCCAGAGTCACAACCTTTCGTAGCAGCAGCTTAGTGATTGCTTTGGCTACTTGCATCACAGCAGCCCCCACAGTAGATTTTCCAACTCCAAATTGATTCCCGACTGACCGGTAGCTGTCTGGCGTTGCAAGCTTCCACAGGGCTATCGCCACTCGCTTCTCTACTGTGAGGGCTGCTCTCATCTTGGTATTATGGCGTTTCAGGGCAGGGGCAAGCAAGTCACAAAGTTCCATGAAAGTGCCCTTACGCATGCGAAAGTTTCGCAGCCACTGGGAATCGTCCCACACCTGCAACACAATGCGGTCCCACCAGTCAGTGCTTGTTTCCCGGGCCCAAAATCGGCGTTCAATGGATAGAATCTGCCCCATTACCATCAGGATCTCCAAAGCGCCGGGGCCCACGGTTTGAGAGAATTCTGTGTCTACGTCCTCATCACTGTCATCGCCGCGCTGCCGTATCCGCCTCTTACTCGCCTCGGTTCGAAGGTCCTGGTTCAGCATATACTGCACGAGAGTGCGCGAGGTGTTTAAAACATCCACGATTGCGGTATGGAGCTGAGCAGGGTCCATGCTTGCTGTGCTATGGCGTCTGCACGGTTCACCAAGCAAAAAAGGCGCGAAACGGTTGTCTGCCGCTTTCAGGGAGGGGTGAGGCTGTACCCAGAACCACCCGCGACAATGATTTTTGCCCCATCAGGCACTGGGATCTCAACCCGGAAATGCCAAGGGGCGGGGGAGGCTGCGGGAACTATGGGATAGCTACGGGATAGCTACCCACAGTGCAACGCTCCAGAAATCGACGCTAGCCTAGGACCATGGACGCACAACACCGATTTAATGTGTTTAGTGTGGCCGCGCGCACTCGATTTTATAAAATCTGTTTTACAAAACCGGTTTATGCAAATTCGGAATAGTCCCGTAGTGTAGACGTACCCTTAGATGACAGGAACACAGTCCAAACCAGGTCTTGCCGGTACAGACCACAAGACCCCCCTTAGTTAGGTCCATCTGGGGCCCCAGGGAGGCCACTGCCCCACGGGGAGGCCCGAGCCTCCTCGAGGCTCCCCTCCATTCCCCAGCCAGCTTCCAAAAACTCCCAAACCCCCTCCAGCCCCTCCTCTCTGGGCTGAGTCTCTTTCCCGGGCCAGGAGGTCACCTGATCTCGCTTCAAAGCGCTGCCGCGGCAAGTGCTAAGTGTAGCCACAGCCTCTGTCTCCAACACCTTTAGCATCCCCTGGCAGGGGGGAAGGGCCTGGCCATTAGTTGCCAGGCAACAGAGGGTCAGGCAGAGCTGAGCCCCCCCCCCCCCCGCAGTATTCAGAGGGAACATTAAAACCAGTTCCACTTCATCACACCTCTCCCCCCTTCGAGAACGAACTGAGCGGGGTCACTTCAGCCAGTGACCTGGGGAAGTTCCCAGGGATGCCCAAGCATCCCCCTCTTCATGGGGGAAGAGTTGCACCAGCCAGGCCCTTCCAGTTTCCTGCCCCCCTTTAGGTCGGGGGTGCTCGATGGCACCCGTAGTCTGCAGGGAGGAAGGGCCTGGCCATTAGTTGCCAGGCCACAGAGGGTCGGCCAGAGCTGAGGGGCCCCCCCAGTATTCAGAGGGAACATTAAAACCAGTCCCACCTCGTCACAGTAGCTCTTGACTTCGTGGGTCGATTTGCCTGCCTCTGAGGTGTTGCAGGGAGCTGGAACTGCTAGAAATGGAGGCTGTTAAAGGTTCTCTCCAAGCTGCGGGCTGGCTGCCTCGAAGTGAAACGTGCCTTTGGCTTCCCCTTCCCCATTCCCTGATGGAAACGGAATCGACTCAACGAGCAGGGGATTTGCTGGCCAGGCCTAAGCCCCCCTCCCCACTGCAGCCAGATCCCATTTCCTCTGAGCCACTTGCGCCCCTGCACGGGAGTGGTGGGCTCCAGCTCTGAGCCAGGCCTGCATATAGGAACCAAGTGCACGTTAGCTGGCTCCCCTCAGAAGAATAACATACTGACGTGGCTGTCTCCCCCCTGGGCTATTCAACGCTGGGCCCGTCTATAGCACTTCACAAGGACCAAAGAGGCCCCGGTAGCTTTATCTGCCGCCCACTCCTGGGCTGGAGGGGACCTGTTACATCCCTGTGTCTGTTGTCAGAGTAGCTGGGCAACCCCCAGCACACCCACCAGTGACTCAGACATCCCCGGCTCTGCCCCAGGAAACTGCCCAGCTGACAATAATGGTTTTAGAAAACTCCAGTGCCCTCTTGTGTTTTTTCCCTCCCTGACCCAGGCGGGACTGGGGAAGAGGGGGGCTTCAGAGGGTGTGGGGAACTGGGGAGGGGGCACCGGGGCCAGGAAAGGGGAGCTGGTCTGGGGAAGGAGGGGGGCTGCAGTAGGGCAGGCTCTGACTCTCTCTCTCTCTGGTTCCAGGGGTCAATGGGGAGCTCATTGATGCCAGGTTCTTTGACATGTGGGCTGGATGTGAGTGGGGGGGATCTTTGGGGGCTCCAGGTGGGAGACCCTGGCGTAGGGGGTGGGGAGTCTGTGAGAGGCAGGAATGTGTGGGGGGAGGAGGCTTGGAAGCCCTGTGGGGCAGGAGGGCTGGGGGTCATGGGGCAGCCACTGAGGATGTTGTGGGAGGGGCTTGGGGGGCGGGGGGAATCCATGGGGGCTCCAGTTGGGAGACCCTGGTATGCAGGGGCAGCTCTAGAAATTAGGCTGCCCCAAGCAGCGCGGTGCGCTGCGCCGCCCTTCCCCGGTCCCGCGGCGGGTCCCCTCTTCCCGCGGCTCCGGTTGAGCTCCCGCAGGCATGCCTGCGGCAGGTCCACCGGAGCCCGGGACGAGCGGACCTGCCGCAAGCATGACTGCGGCGGGTCCCCTCTTCCCGCGGCTCCGGTGGACCTGCCGCAGTCATGCCTGCGGCAGGTCCACCGGAGCCAAATGCCGCCCCCCGGGAAAGGGCCGCCCCACGCGCCTGCTTGGCGCGCTGGGGTCTAGAGCCGCCCCTGCTGGTATGGGAGGTCTATGTGATAGGCAGGAACCTGGGGGGAGGCTCAGGGGAACCCTGTGGGTCAGGGGGGCCCAGGCCTGCACTCACCCGGCATCTTTCACCCCAGACGTCAACGAGCTGCCGAAGTTCATTCGGACGCTGCACGGGGGAACCCTGGTGTTCGTGGCCTCATAGCCTTTCCCCTCTGAGGGTGCCGGCTCCCATTCAGCCGTCAGAGGATGGAGATGGATGGCAGGAGAGAGATCACTTGATCATTGCCTGTTAGGCATGGGCCACTGTCGGTAGACAGATACTGGGCTAGATGGACCTTTGGTCTGACCCGGTACGACTGTTCTTATGCTTAGGGGGGTGAGAATGGGGCCTGGGGCCTGGGGCCTCACCCCTCTGGGGGTGCTGACTCCCATCGAGCCTCAGGGCCAGTGTTGGGGGGCCTGTCTGGCTTGGGGGCCAGCATATAGGTCCTCTCCCCTCTAGGGGGCACCAGCTCCCATCCGGCCCCAGGCATATATGTGAAAGGGACAGAGCAGAAGAGAAGCTTGTTTGGAGTATTAAAGAACTGAAAAGAGGAAAATTGGCTCAACTGAATCTCCTAAAAAAATAGTATGAACACACAGTCTGCAACAGATTTCAGAATTCTTCATTTCAATTATGTGCCTTCCGCTGACATCTTTATGTCAACAAATAGGTTTTTTACACGTCATAGCATCAGAAAAGCAAAGCAAGGAGGCCAATGTAAATTTTGGTGAAGAAGTACAGTAAAGTAAGGTTTGTATAAGGGCTGTCAAGCGATTAAAAATTAATTGTGATTATTCGCACTGTTAAACAACAATAGAATGCCATTTATTTTCAATATTTTTGGATGTTCACTATGTTTTCAAATACATTAATTTCAGTTACAACACAGAATACAAAGTGTGTAGTGTAGCCCTGAGGATTAATCTGTTGGTCTGTATAAAATGTTTTTTTGATAAAAGTGTGTAGGCTGCATAGATTAATAGGAATTTGCAATAGCTGTAATGCAAGATACCTAAAAACTTCTAAGCCAGACATTCTGGCCTATTTCCTCTGTGATGCTGAAAGCAACCTTTAAGACCCTTACTCAGAAAAGTAATAATAGGAGACAAACCTACGCAAATGTCTAGGGACTTTTTGAATGTCTGCTAATCTTTCACCTAGTTAGGGTAAAAAGGAGGGTATTTTTTACCACAAATGTAACACGTACACCCGCAAGCTACTATATAGCTGTCATTAGTACGCACACAAAAGGTCAGCCAATGAAAACAGGTACCCTCACCTTTCCATGGGGGAAAGACAAATTTGGGCATAGGAGGAAAGATTTCTCCCTATAAAAGGTGTGACAATCCACCATTAAGACGGGCGATACATCTCTCTGTTTCCTTGTCGTCTCAACCTGCTTCGAAGCCTCTTTCTCCTACGAAAGCTGTCAATACTAAGTCGTAGTATTAATTCTTTTCAAAGTTGTGAGTATGAACAGATTCTTATTTCTGCTAGAGCATTTAGGTTAAAAAGAGAGTTTCACTCATAACCAGTCTCTTTATAACTTCCTCTATCAATAGGTGTAAACAACACCCTCTTTGCTGCAAAGTTCATTTAGAACTGTGTAATATCATATCATATCTCTTAAAGAACTGTGATATTTTGTAACTTTGTAATCAAACTGCTTTTAACATTTTACATTTACTTCTTGTTTTATTGGTTTTAAATAAAAGGTCTTGTTTAACTAAACTTTGTCTCAGTGTAATTTCCTGTTATATACCCCAATCTCCTTGTATTAAATTCTGTGAAGCCTAATTCAAGACAAACTTTATCTTCTAATCACACATATTGGCGAGCCATACCCATATTATTAATATCTATTAATTATTATTAACATTATTAATTAATTAGAAAATTAATTATTAAATAGAACTAAATTAAGTGGATAAATTCCACTGTCCCTACTAACCCTCCCCAAATCAGGCTACAGTAGTGCTCGCTTTATATTTATTTTTATTACAAATATTTGTACTGTAAAAAAAATTGGATTTTTCAATTCACCTAATACAAGTCCTGTAGTGCAATCTCTTTATCATGAAAGTTGAACTTACAAATGCAGGGTTTTTTGGTACATAATTCTACATTCAAAAATAAAACAATGTACAAATTTAGAGCCCACAAGTCCACTCAGACAAATAAGGTTGGTTACAATTTGCAGGCGATAATGCTGCCTGCTTCTTGGTTACAGTGTCACCTGAAAGTGAGAACAGGTGTTCGCATGGCACTGTTGTAGCCGGCCTTGCAAGATGTAGGGATATTAAAAGAAGGTTTATATTAAACATGGTTTACATGAGAAATGATTTATTGATGTATTGTTAACTAATATTTTATAATTTAAGGTTTATGTTAGATGTACACTTGTGAGAATTTATTGTTAGAAATAGGTGTGTAAGGTTTATGTTAGAAGTAAACTTGTGAGGATTTACTGTTAGAAATAGCCGTGTCTGTATGAAGTCTGCTCAGGGAGATACTTTGTACAAAACTTTTTAAAAGTCAATTTCTAAGTGAAACTTTGAAGTCGCTACTTTGCATTGTAACAGCGGCTGTGAGCTATTAACTGCTTAATTGACTCTAAGTGCCTGTTTTCTAAGTGAAACTTTTTGTAACCGCTATTTTACTTTGTAAATGGCCGCTGTAAGCTGCTGATTGGTTAATTGACTAAGCACCTTGTTACCTCATTGCGCCAGCTGTCAATTAGCTCTGTAAGCTGCTAATTGGCCAATTGACTTTGTTAACTCAGCGCGCAAGCCGTCATTTAACCCTATGCCTCAGGCAAAACTATGTAACTACATTGTAACCACCGTGGTAAACCAAAACAGTGGCTATTGTAGTATACAAATAGAGACCCCCACCTCTGTTAATTCATTTTTATTTCACTTTATGTTTCTTGATTGTTAAAAAACAAGGAGTCTCACACCCCAAAAAAGATAAAGAAGACAGTAAAATAAATGTAGTTAAGATAAAAAGTATATGTGAATGAGTGTCTAGTTTAAATGATGAATGAATGGTTAGGGAGTTGCAAGCCCGAAAAATTCAGTGTCGGCCGAAGAAGGTGTCAAGTGGAATCAACCAGATGACCCCCGGAGGGCGAACTGGAATCCACCCCAGCACCTCAAAGGAAACATCTGACAGAATGGAGCCAGCTACCTGCTGATTGATTTAGCAACAGCAAAATAAAGAACTAACATAGGGAAAAATCCCTATATAACTGGACTCTGGAAAATAAGTCTTTGAGTCTATGGTTCTGCTGCCAGCCTCCAGGAGCATCAGGTGCACCTGACCCGGACTCGGCTCCACTCTTGTGTACAGGATACCTGGCCAGTATTCTGTCACAAGCAACTTTAAGCTGGTAACTATAATATCTACACAGAACTTGTATGAATGATTGTGTGAATGGATATATATATATATAATCATAGGAATAAGTAGTCAAACAATGTTGTTTGCTATTATCTTCTATTTGATTATGATATTTACAATAAATGTGACAAATGTCTTTTCCCCTTTAATGAGATCCTGCTAGTTTTTATTGGTATAACAAAGATATGCATGTGCCATATGTACTAAAGATTCATATGTCCCTTCATGCTTCAACCACCATTCCAGAGGAAGTGCAATTTCTTTTACTTACCATTTTTACAGTGCATATATTTGTAATCAAAACTAATAATATAAAGTGAGCACTGTGCACTTTGTATGTGTATTGTAATTGAAATCAATACTGAAAATGTAAATATTTAATACATTTCAATTGCTTTTATATTGTTATAAGTGCAATTAAAATCAATCGTGATTAATTTTAATTAATTGTGATTAATCGCAATTAATTTTGAGTTAATCACCTGTGTTAACTGTGATTAATTGACAGCACTCGTATGTATGTATTATGTTTGTGCTGTGGGTATTAATAAACATTTACACAACAAATAGAACTTATTCTTGGTTAAATACACCTTTGTTTGGCAGAATTTTGGAAAATCTAGACTATTCAATCGGAGGGTCTTACAATATTGTAGACCTGTCCAGGCAAGGTGAATAGGTTGGGTTTTAAACCACGTTAGCAAACACATTTTTTAAAATATAGTATTATCCAGGACTTTTCACCTAGTGGAGACAGGGCAAGGTCTGTCTCCATGTGTTAGGTAGTCATGGGCAATCCCAAACTCCTGTTTTTCTACTCCAGACAGAGCCTAAATGTTTTCTAGACTCCAGGTTTGATTTCTTTACACAGCTGCAAATCCATGTCAGAGGTCATGCAGGCTGAAATTTCAAAGTACCAATAATTTCACCAAACTGAGAACAGAAAGCACACCTATATCAAATCAATCAAATATCGGTGTGAGAGTCTCAGAATATATGTATACGCACACACGTACACAAAGCAGCAATGAAATGCAGCATCCTCTAAGGTGAGAGTGTGGTAACCAACCAGTCTACTGCACAGTGCACAACAGCTGAGGATGGAAAGTTTAGTCCAAGCACAGCAGGAAAATTCATTGCTACTTCAAGAAGTGTAATTAGGTCTTTAATGTTTATGGAGGGAAAACAGGACCTTGTTTAAAAAAAAGGTTTAATTTAAAATAAACTATTTTAAAATCATTTTAACCAGGGCTAAACAAGTTTTGTTAAACTCTTGGCCACATATCCATAGACGTCAACACTGCTAGATGTGATCAAACCCAGCACCAGAAGAATCCATCACTTGTACTAAGGCTAGTCTAGGGAGTTGGCTTCACTGCAGAGTTAACAGGGTTCTAACTTGAGCGTTGCCCCCAGATCAAATCCCATCCACACAATATCTCTGAACTCAAGCATGGGAGTTCTTTAACTTGATTTGGCTGGCCGGTCAATGGAGCTCAAGTGAACACAACTCAGCGGGCAATTCAATCACTACGATCTGAATGTTATTTCACTGTGTAGCTGCTCTCATCTGAGTTAGGCTAATTTGAGGTGTTAACTGCAGTGAAAACCTGGGTTAGAAGTTAACAGACTGTACAGAGGTGGACACGTGAAGTAGGCTCTCTTATTACTGGAGCTAGGTGGGAAATGGTTTTCCCATCCCATGAAAGTTTTAAAGATTCTGAAATTTATCCTATCACAAATTGTGACAAATTATAAATCTCATATTTTAATTAACTGAACCTGAATTGGGTTTTTTTCTAATTAGGTAAAATTAAATGTTTCTTTTGGATACTTCCAAAACTTTTTATTTTTATTTCAAGCTTTTGTAACCTTAATCTCCAAAAAGAAACAACAATTTTCAAAACAAAAAGTTGTTTCAAACCAAAAATGAAACTTTTTGTTTAGATAATGTTGAAACAACATTTTGACAATTTCAAAACATTTTTAAAAATAAATTCAAATTGGGAAATTTGTTAAAACCAACCCTTTCCCACAGAGTTTCAGTTTGACAAATTTGGCATTTTCCGTTGAAAAATACTTAGTTGGAAAACTCCAGACCAGCTCTACTTATTATTTAATTGTTCAAATGTCCTGACAAAGAAAAATATTGTTTGTATAGCATTCTAATATATTGGATATTATCCTCCTTGCTCTGACCTGAGCTTTAGGTTGGGATGGAGATGGAAAAGATTTCAGATGATTCATTAACACTTTATAGAAAATGAAATTATGTGCTTTACAATGTTGACAGTGCCTACTCCCCAAAAATTGTTCAGGTCTTTAACTGCTGGGACACTGTTCATATTTCATCCTGGATCATCTCAAGACCTGTAACCTTCAGATTTCCTATTATACGAATCTCTGTACGAGTTTCCATTTCTCTTCTATGGATCTTTTTCAAAGAGGGTTATTTGAAATTATTTACTTTAATTTAAAGAAAAACAAAACCATCAGCATAAAAGCATGCGCATCCAGGCTCGAGGTGAGCTCCACAACAACTGAAAGCACAATCCAAAAATAATTACAAAGAAAATAACCAAACCAAGATACCATCCTGCAAGCTGCTCCCAGTGGGGCTAGCCTCCTGTGCCTCTGTGGAGAAGCTCACAAAATCAGCCCATAACAGTCACCAGTCAGCAAAATTAGTCGAGTTCCTACTCTACCCTTTCTCTTCAAATGAACCTCACTCCTGCTCAGACAGGCTTTGCAAAGGAGTTTTTTAGGCCACAACAGGAAGAGGGGCCCTCACAGAACATATTAAAAATCCCCACTCCATCTGGTAGGATCAAGAAGGAGCCGCAGGATAGACTAGCCATGCACACTAGCGTTCTTCCGCCTGGTGACGGTATATTGTTAGTGTGGTGTAAGGCTTGCACGGCCACTGCCCTGCAGTTTTGTTCTGCAAATAAATAGACGTCATTAGCACTCTCACCATAGGCACTTACAGGAGCATGGAAAAAGAGTAAGAAAGACGGAAATGCCAGCAAGCGGGCTTTTAGAGGGTTTTATTTCCAGAGCGATTGGCAATACCACCCATCAAGCAGATACAATTAAACCTGCTCCAGGTGTGGGCGTCCTGTTGATTTATACAGAGGCAACAGGATATTTTCTGTCTTGTTATTGATCCCTTTCTTAACGCTTCCAACCATTGTTCGCTGCTCTGGCTGCCACTGCCCATTGAGTGGATGATTTCAGAGAACTCTCCACAGTGACCCCAGCCTTGGCTACGCTGGCACTTTCCAGCGCTGCAACTTTCTCGCTCAGGGGATGAAAACACCCCACTGTGACCCCCCTGAGCGGAGCGAGTTACAGCGCTGGAAAGCGCCACTGTAGACAGGGCCCCAGCACTGGGAGCTGACCCCTCGGCCGGGACTGGGAGACGTGGGGGCCGGGCTGGGTCTGAACTGCTCCCCTCTCCCCAGGCCGGACGGACGAGGACGAGGAGGAGGAGGAGGAAGGGGCCATGCAGCCCAAGCTGGGGGAGCTCTCGACCTCCGAGGTCACCAAAGACTCCGTCCACCTCTCCTGGACCGTCCAGGCCGGGGCCTTCGACTCCTTCCTCCTGCAGTACCGGGACGCGGAGGGGAAACGCCAGGCACTGCCCGTGGACGGGGGATCCCGCACGCTCATCGTCTCCGACCTGCTCCCCTCCCGCAAGTACAAGTTCAACTTCTACGGCATCTCCGGCCACAAGCGCCTCGGCCCCATCTCCACCAATGCCGTCACAGGTCAGTGCCGGGGGGGGGGGGGCAGCCAGGGCTCCTCGACAGCCTGGGGCGCCCGGCTGGATTCTACCAGCTCCCTTCCTGCCTCAGGTCTTCCCCCCGCAGCTGGACTCCTGGGTTCTCTCCCAGCTCTGGGAGGGGAGTGGGGGTAGTGGGTTAGAGCAGGGGGGCTTGGAGCCAGGACTCCTGGGTTCTCTCCCAGCTCTGCCTCTGACCTTCCAGGTGACCATGCAGGAAGCCCCATACCTGCCCCTTGACTCGGTTTCCCCACCTGTAACACGGGGCTAACGATCCCATTGCGCTACCGACGAGCTGTGGGGACAGACCCTTCTCTGCTGGGCCTCACCCCTGTGCCCCCTGCTCCTGACCCCCCCACTCCTGTCCTCCCTCCGTCCTCCCCCAACCCGGCAGTTAACCCTTTCCACTCTGTGCCAGAGCCCCAGGTCAGGGCCTGGCTCCCGGTCAGGTGCAGGATGGGATAGAATTAACCCCCTCTTGCCTGGCCCTGGCCCCTGGCCCCATCTCCCCCGGGGATAATTAACCCCCTCCTGCTTCTCTTCCACAGGCACCCATACCACCTCTACAAGGGACTCTCACTGTGACCTTCCATTTATAGATGAGCAGGCTGAGAAATTATTTTAAAGTAGAAATAATACTACATGTCTAAATCAAAGGTATCTTGAACTGTTCAAATCATTATTATCTCTAAAGTGCTTTGTGAGCATGTCCATATTTAACATTCAACTGCAGTTTTGATTAGAGATCTGCATGGCAAACTGAAGAGGAGAGTTCTTTCTGCAGAGAAGTCGACTAAAGATCAAAACTCAATGCTCCATGTAAGAGAAAGTTACTCACCTTGCAGTAACTGAGGTTCTTCGAGATGTGTGTCCCTGTGGGTGCTCCACTCTAGGTGATGGTGCGTCCCGGCGCTGTCGATCGGAGATTTTCGGTAGCAGTGCCTGGTTGGGGCGCACGCACCCAGATGGTATCTCCCGTCCAGTTGTAATCTTCCAGGGTGTGTGCGCCCCACACCGTCCTCAGTTCCTTCTCTACCGTGGAGAGTATCTCAGTACTCCAAAGTAGAGGGGAGGAGGGCGGGGAGTGGAGCACCCACAGGGACACACATCTCGAAGAACCTCAGTTACTGCAAGGTGAGTAACTTTCTCTTCTTCTTTGAGTGCTGTCCCTGTGGGTGCTCCACTCTAGGTGAATGTATAGCAGTACCCACTACGGTTGGTGGGGCTTTGGAGATACGTCAGGAAGTGCTGAAGATAGTACTGTATGACCTACTATTGTGTCTGCTGTGGTGTCTTGCTTTAAAGCATAGTGTTTTGCAAACGTGTGTTCAGATGACCATGTAGCTGCTTTGCAGATATCGGGAATGGGAACATTGTGTAGGAAGGCAACGGATGCCAACATGGCTCTAGTGGAATGAGTTCTTATGCCTTCAGGCGGTTGAAGTTTCTTCGCACGGTAACAGGTTCTGATGCAGTCAGAGATCCACTTGGATAGACGTTGTTTAGATATAGCCGTGCCTTTTGATCGTTCGGCAATTGAAACGAAGAGTCATGGAGACTTGATTATCACCACGATTGCCAAGGTTTTTCATTTTTGTGTGTTATATAGATCAAAAAACTCTACCTGTATTTGTGATGTGATAGTATGTAATTAAATTAAGAATGGTAAAGATTAAAATATTAAAGGCAATTTTGTTTACTCTTTACCAAAGAGAGATATTAGGGATGGACTAGATATAATCCCTTTTCCATCTCCCCTGTTACTGGCAAAATTGTTCCCTGCTATACTACTGTATATTCTACTGCTTTGTCCAATCTACTTTAAAATTACTCCAGTGTTAGGGCTTCCATCACTTTCGTTAGGAGAATATTCCATATTCCTAGGCCAGGTCTCCACTCAAAACCTTTGTCAGTATAGCAATGTCAGGAGTGTGAGAATTGTGAGACACCTATATTCTGCCAAAAGCCCTAGCATGGTCACCATTATACTAGCATGAAAATGCTTCTGCCGGTGTAGCTTATTTCACTCGTTGAACTCCTGTGAGCCATTGGTTCCCAAAGTGGGATCCCTGGGTCTCTGCTGATACATTGTTGTTATGTGGAGATCTGTACTTTGAGCCAGGGCCAAAACATTCTGGCACTTTTGCTATATGGATGATGCCATTTTATTCTCAAAATGGCATCCTGCACATAGCATGACCTCTCATGCACCAGACATGAGTGGTGGGAGCTTTCCAGTAGTACTGCCCTTGCCCATTAAGTATATTGCACCCCCTCACTCCCCTTTGAGGGCTTAGAATTACTTTTTCTGCCACAGATGTCAAGACTCAACACTTCTACAAGATAAGAAAGTAATAACCCATTTAGGGGAAACAGAAATACAGATCAAGTGAAGTAGGTTTTCAGGACTCTATGGTGGATATGGGAACTGAGCCTAGGGAATCCTGAGACCAGTAAACTCAACTGTGTGTGGGCTTGTGCTTTTGTGTCATAATAAACCTAGCTAATATACATAAGTTTCATGTTGTTGTTTTAGGAAATGAAAGGAATCTAGGCTATTTAGGTGCCAAAGGGGACCTTGGTGAAAAAAAGTTTGGGAACCACTGATGTATAAACTATATCAGCAAAAGACAAAAGCTCTTTTTTGCCAGTGTAAGCTGTACATATGTTAGGAGGGTTTGCCAGTGTAACTGCACCAGCAAATCTTTCTAATATAGACTTGGCCTTATGGGATGGAAATCTCTCTCTCTGAAATGTCCATCTTTTCCTCCTAATCTTCAGTATACACCAGTCTGTGAGGAAGAGACTTGTTATCTTTCAGGAAATGATCAGCTGAGCAGCACTATCTATGCATAAAGAAACAATATTCATTTTACTATCAGGAAGCTACAGTGATATCCTAAGGCCTGGTCTGCACTTAAAAATGTGATCAACTAGCTGCATTGCTTGGGTGTGAGAAACCCCTTCCATCACTGTAGGAAGCACCTTCATCATGGGTTCTGCAGCAGCACAGCTGCAGCAACCGTGATGTAGATGTGGCTCAAATCTGTTTCTTAATGTCATCTGACCACAGCTGTCTGTTCCCCCCTCGAATCATGCTAAAGAAGTTCTGTCTCTGTCTTTAGACACACCCAGAGGCTTCAGGACAGGAGGTATGACCTGGTGTGTTCTGTTGCTTGGCATATAGCAATTGGTTACTAAAAATGGCTGAATTGTCCCGCCAATAAGTTTTGTGGGTACATTCTTGTTCTCTGGAATTTGAAAAGTGCTATCTGCTAGAGATCTACAGATGTACCGTATATACTTGATCATAAGCCGGTTCGTTTATAAGCCGACTCCCCCAAGATGGATAAGTAAAAAATGGAAAATTTTTGTGACCCATTCATAAGCCAACCCTATAATTCAGGGATCGGCAAACTTTGGCTCCCGGGCCATCAGGATAAGCTGCTGGCAGGCCAAGACGGTTTGTTTATCTTGAGCGTCCGCATGCATGGAGGTAAACCTAAGTAAACAAAGTGTCCCGGCGCACCAGCTGCTTACCCTGATGGGCCGAGACAGCAACTGGTGGGGAAATTTGGGAGCGGGGGGAAGAGAAGCTGAGAGTCAGGGGATTAACCCCTGTGACCACCCCCCACATGACCCCATCCCTAGCTTGGGACCCCACAGTCTCCCCATCCCATCCCTTCCCACCTTAGCTGGGGCACACTAGGGGCGGGCCCGGTGGTGTTGCAGCAGCCTGCTCCAGTGGGCGGGGCCAGGCAGTGCGGTGGCAGCCTGCCAGCCACAGAGCTGCAGCTGCTTCAGAGGCTGAGGGGAGAGCAGCGTGGCCAGAAGCGGAGAGACTCTGGTCCCACTTGTTCCCTTCTGTCTCTGTTGACTGTGCTGCTTCTCCTTGCCCCCTCTGTTGGAGGGAAGGGCTGTGTCCCACCTTTCCCTCTCTATACCCATTCATAAGCCAACCCCCTTCTCTGGTGGTTTCCTTTTTTACTAAAAAAATTCGGTTTATGAACGAATATATAGGGTAAATGGAATGGTGCTCGGCCTAGTTGATAACCTTGATTAACTTTCCCTAACGGGGATTTTTATTTCTGCTTTTCTTGCCTCCTCAATATATTCTGGAAGGGTGAATGCTAATAACTGAACATAGATTACACAGTAATTAGGTTTTAAGTCATTCTTGTAATGTTTTGGTTTGTCACTTCCAAAAAACACCAAATGAAAAACATATTTTTGAGGCGGTTCTAACAACTCAGAATTAACTGTGTCCCATGGAACTCCTCCTTCCCATAGAATGGATGCAGTAATTGAATAGAAGCCTAAGAGGCAGTGTTATGAGTATATTATGCAACGTTTCTCGGTGAAGAATTTTCAATATTTAAAGTTATAAAATGAAAAGCAATGGTCAGTCGTGATATTTAGCTATATATAAACAATATGCCAATACTCCTTTCTTTTAAGCATATTTCATTGCATTCTTTCTTGAGTCTTATACTACTTGACAATAATGAAACAGTAAATTAAATTTTCTGTGATTATAAGGGAGACAGTTGTTTCTGTGTGTGTTGCACCTTCAACTGCTTTCCATTTCCAGCTCATTTGAATGGTTTAATCTTTCTCTTGGTTATGCTATACTTGCAGACTAATATTAAACAATCTTGCGTGCATTGTTAATAGGCCTGGCTTTAACTTTAGCCTAGAGCAGGGGTAGGCAACCTATGGCACATGTGCCGAAGGCGACACACGAGCTGATTTTCACTGGCACTCATACTGCCCGGGTCCTGGCCACCGGGCTGGGCGGGGGGCTCTGCATTTTAATTTAATTTTAAATTAAACTTCTTAAACATTTAAAAACCCTTATTTACTGTATATACAACAATAGTTTAGCTATATGTTATAGATTTATAGAAAGAGACCTTCTAAAAATTTTAAAATATATTTCTGGCACGCAAAACCTTAAATTAGAGTGAATAAATGAAGACTCGGCACACCCCTGGCCTAGAGACTAACCTGTTCGAAGAGTTGTCTCAATGGACAACTCATTGACTGTTCAGTGGATTTCTAGGGTGTTATCACTTAATCAAGATGCTAACACAATAAAGAAAAGCTGTATAGAGGATTAGATGGCTAGGGGATTGGTAATGGCCAGTTACACAGAGCTTTTACATCTTAAACATCAGTTAAGTCAAGTCTACGTTGTTAGTGACTGAAAGTCACTACATCTGGCGTTTGAGTGGTCTGAGTAATTGTTGAGTCTCTGTTCAGTTCGTAGTGGACAGGGGTAGACAAAGATGACCATACCCTTCTGCCATTCTTGGAGTAGATTTCCTAGGTCATAGTTGAGGTATATCAATGGAAATGGATGGGGAAGCTTGTAGTGTTGCTGACTTCTGTATGTATGTCCTCTGGATAAATAGGGGAACACGTTGTCCATTGTTGGTCTGGAACCACTCACAAGCACTAAATATATATTACATTGAAACAAAAGTTTCATTTTACCATGTAGAGATGTCCAGTAATTATATTCAGGGCTGTCAAAGGTTTGTGACTCATGGATGCTTGACAAGCCTGGCCCTGGAGAGCCTATTTGGCAAGACTCGGAGGACTGGGGCTCTTTCCATGCACTCTGGTGCAGACAGTTTCAGCTGCTCAATTTCATCATCTGATACAGTTTAACTGTTAAGGTTCTAAGGCCTTGTCTACAGTGTAGAGTTTTGTCGACAAAAGTTATGTCGCTTTAATAAAAGTGCTCCTTGTGTCTGCAGAGCGCATCCACACTATGTTCCTTGTGTCTGCAGAGTGTGTCGATGCAGAGAAAAGTGCACTGTGGGTAGCTATCCCACTGTGCAAATAGCTGAAGGGTGCTTTGGGAAGGGTTTGCAATGCCTCATGGGGCAGGTACAGCATCACGTGTTGCAGGTTTCTCAATCCCATTGTTCCTTGGCAGGGGCGGCTCTACGTTTTTGGCCGCCCCAAGCAGTCATGCCCGGGAGGCGCCCCCGAGCCGCGGGAGCAGCGGACCTCCCGCGGGCATGACTGCAGAGGGTCCGCTGGTCCCGCGTGGCTCGGCTGGACCTCCCGCGGCTGCGGACGGCTTGCGGGTCCGGCGGCTCTGCTTGAGCTGCTGCAGGCATGCCTGCGGGAGGTCCAGCCGAGCCGCGGGACCAGCGAACCGTCCGCAGTCATGCCTGCGGGCGGTCCCCAGGCGCCGCCGGACGAGCGCCCCCTCCGCAGTCATGCCTGCGGCAGGTCCGCTGCTCCCGGGGCTCCGGTGGACCTCCCGCAGGCATGACTGCGGCAGGTCCGCCGGCCCAGCCTGCTGCCCCCCCCAGCCGCAAAGGACGCCCCCTAGATTTTGCCGCCCTAGGCACCAGCTTGTTTTGCTGGTGCCTAGAGCCGCCCCTGTTCCTTGGGCATCGTACTACATTGCCAGCTGCTTTTCAACTGAAGTGTATGTCGGGGGAGGGAATGTTTGACTGGAGCGTGTGTGTTGTGGGAGTGTATATGTGAGAGAGACAGTTTGTGTGTCTGAGGGAGAGTGTCAGCATGCTGTCTCTAAGTTCAGACAGCAGCCTGCACTACCAATCTTGGGGGAGGGGAACACCCTCCCATATCAGCCCTCGCCCTCCCCTCCTTGCACAGCAGAGCAGTCTCTCTCCTCCCCACACCCTGCAGCAGCAGCAGCAACAGCCTGCTCTGCCTGCCTGACTCTGGGCGGCATCCACTGGCTCCCTTGCCCCAGGCCCCCTGAATCCTCTGGGTGGCCCTGCCCAGTGTGTGTGAGGAGCCGGGGAGGGAGGGAAACGGGGTCCCCTGAAGCCGAGCCCCAGCTGCGATGGTGGCGAGAGGGGCTCCCGGATTGTGTGAGGAGGTGAGCGGCCGGCTGGGCTCGTCGGTGCTGAGCAGGTAGCCCCTCAGCCGGAGATCCTCGCCTTCCCTCCTGCCAGGGCTGGGCCAGGGCACCGCGAGGCTGAAGAGCAGCAGGTCCGGGGGGCTCTCCAGGTCTTTGGCCGCCAGCATGTCGGGGGTGAGGGCGGTGAGCGCGAACTGATCCACCTTGGCCACCAGCAGTGCTGCGAAGCCCAGGGAGGGGGCCGTGTTCTTCGCGCCGCCGGTAGCTGCACCGCCACCTGGAAGTACTCCCGCTCCGTGCTGCCCAGCAGCTCCACCCGCATGGGGACAGAGTCGCAGCTGGGCCAGGGCTCGGCTGCAGTGTGCTGGTAGCGGATCCCACGTTTGGGGGGGAGCCCAGTGCTGGGGCAACAGGGGGTGTGAGTGGGGGGGCACCGGTGGGTAGGAGGGGGAGCTCATGTAGCCGGGAACCGCAACCCGAACTACATCTCCCAGCCTGCCCCGGGGCGCTCCCGCCCTCTCCAGCCCAGGTAAGGGAGGGGGTCAGCATGTAAAACTGCGCATGCTCCGTGCGAGCCCTGCTGGGGGTAGGAGAATAAAGCTGCCGCTGCCGCCTCCGTGTGAACCGGTGAGTGAGAGACCCCCGGGGGGCGGGCAGGAAAGTGACTCTGCCCCGGGGAACCTGGGAGAAGCCTCGGAGCTGCCTCGGCCCCAGGGGAGCTGCAGCAGGATCCGCCCCGGCACCGCTGGGATGGGGGGGGGGTGTCAGGCAGGGAGGGGAGAAGCCGGAGTTGGGGGGGGGGGGTTGAACTGTCTCTGGGCAGCCAGGAAATTCCCTGGGGGGGGGGGAGTTAATTGGATCCTGTCCCTGTTTGTGCCTCTCGCCCCCAATACAAATTCTCTCCGGTTCTGCCCCTTTTCTCTCTCAGTGTCTCACACGTGGCTATAAGATCTGGGGAGATTCCCCCCCCTCCCCCTCCACTGATCCGCTCTCTCGGCTCCCCTGATTTTCCCCGGTCTCTCCATAATCCTGATTTTCCACCTTCAGTTGCATAGTTTGTGACGCGTTTTCTCTGCAGATCTCAAAGACTGATACAAAATACCCTAAACACTTGCCCCACTTGGCAAAGAAAATCTCAGCTTTACACCTTTTCTCAGCTTCTTGAACACGGATATAAAATGTTTGCAACTGGTGCCTATTTCCTCTCTATTCATTTAACAAATATGAGCTAAAATCTGAGTGTTTCACATCAATATCAACAACAGATATAAAATTCCTCTGATTTTCCACTTTCTTCTCTCTAAATTGCAAAAATGGATCCAAAATGGCTCAGATTTCCAGCCTTTGTCTTTCATTTCTCTGTTATCATCAAGTGTCAATTAAAAATTCTTTCATGTTTGGGGCTGTTCCCCATGTTTCTAAATCCCAGCAACACTGTTGCTGGGGGGGGGGGGGTGTCTTTGTGGGGAGATTTCAGCCGGAGCTGAAGGAGCATTGTGGTGGGGGAGGTGTTTGGGTGGCTGGACAGGGGCTACTCTAGTCAGGTTGGTGCGTTCTGGAGATTTGGGGTTTGGGGGGGTAGTTCTGATGTGCCCAGCCCTGAGGCTGTGGGTCCTGGAGGTGGGTATTGCTGGGGGTCTGTTGGTTGCAGAACAGCAACGGTGGGTGTCTCTTGGGGAGGCGGGGTAAGGGGTTAGAGGGAGCCTGATGCTGTGCCAGGGGCTCTGTCTGGGCTTCCCCCACTGGCTCCTGGGATCGTTGCCATGCTCAGGCCCCTTGGCCGCCCCGTACCCGGGACCTGCAGCTACAGCGACGCGAAGGCGGCGGCGTAGACGGTGGCCAGGTCGCCCAGGAGCAGCTGCCGGGCCACGTGCGGCGGCTCCCCCATGGCGCGCGGCGGCGGCGGCGGGAACGGGACTCCGCCTCCGCGCACCCGACACGTCCTCGGCCTGCACGCTCCCAAGTACCCGCCCCAGCGCTGGGGAGACACGCCCCCTCCGTGGCGTCACCGCGCTCGCCTCACGCGCTGACCGACTTCACCGCTCTGAGCGGGAAAAACAAAATGGTGTCCGGGCTCGGGGGCGGAGCGGAGCTGTTCCCCCCCGTGCTGCGGGGTGCGTGTGGTACGGTCTTGGTGCAACACCCCCCCCAGCCCCGTCCCGTGGTACGGTCCGGACACCCCAATGCCTCGGCCCCCCCCTCCCGGTATGGTACTGCCCGGGAACCGGGGCGGGGGGTTCTGTCAGGGCGGGACGTGTTCCGGGAGGTCCCGTCACATAACCGAATCTTTCCTTGCTGGACTCCGGGCCAGTCCTGGAGGGTCGGTAACCCTGCGGGGTTCTGTGGGGATGGAGGGGCGCTGGGGGGCGGGGGCGGGGGCTAGAGCTGAGGGGGCAGAGCTGAGGGGCTGCACAGAGCTGTGTGGGGATGGGGGGTGCTGTGGGAATGGGGGGCACAGAGCTGTGGAGGGCAGAGCTGGGGTGTGGGGATTGGGACAGAGCTGAGATGGGGGGGCACAGAGCTGTTGGGGGCAGGGGTGTGGGGATTGGGGCAGAGCTGAGATGGGTGCTGTGGGGATGGGAGGCCAGAGCTTGGGGGGGTGTTTGGGGGCCAGGGGGCCAGAGTGTGTGTATGGGGGGGTGATGCTGTGGGGAAAACCCCAGTCTGGTATAAGGGTCTTCCCCAAGATACACAAACCATCCTGAGTCTCATGTATCCCTGGAAAGACCCTGGTTCCTTTTATCCTTGTCCCCTTTTGCACCTGCGTATCATGATCGGACTGCGTCCTAGGGCAGTGGTTCTCAACCGTTCCAGACTACTGTACCCCTTTCAGGAGTCTGTTCTGCTTTGCATACCCCAAGCTTTACTTCACTTCAAAACTTACAAAATCAGACTCAAAATACAGACGTGTCACAGCACACTAGTACTGAAAAATTGCTGACTTTCTCATTTGTACCATATAATTATAAAATAAATTGGAATAGATGTATATTATACTTGCATTTCAATGTATATAGAGCAGTAGAAACAAGACATTGTGTGAAATTTTTGTTGGTACTGACTTCGCTAGTGCTTTTTATGTAGCCTGTTGTAAAACTAGGCAAATCTCTAGATGAGTTGATGTACTCCCTGGAAGACCTCTGTGTACCCCCAGAGGTACATGTACCCCTGGTTGAGAACCACTGATCTAGGGTCTGACCCCTCCCTGAGCCCTTATCACTCCACCTTGTCATATTCCTTGCCCCCCCCCCCCCCTTCCATCTTTGCTCCTGGGTCTGACCCCTTCTGATGGAGTAGAGACTGTCTGTGTGGGGGATGGGAGAGCCGGGGAGGACTTTAGGTGAGGGACAGGACCTGAGCCTGTAACCTGAGCTAGGCAGGGGGGAGGGGAGGTCAGCACCTTTGCCTGGGAAGCTAGACAAAGGCAGAAGGCCAAGTGGAGAGGGTTGGGTCAGTTTTGTTTTGGGGCTGGGGGGTGCAGTGCAGGGAATCCCAAGCTGGGAACTAAGCTCCCTGCACCCCCAGAAGGACCAGATTGAGAGGTCCTGGCTCTGCCCACAAGGTCTGCTGTAGCCTGTGTTCCTGTTGTCCAATAAACCTGTTTTAGTGGCTGGCTGAGAGTCACTGAGAGTCCCAGGAAGAGGGGTGCAGAGTCGGACTCCCCCACACTCCGTGACACCCCTCAATCCCTCTCTGACAGCTAGATGGATACTGCAGTCCTGTATGACACCGGCTGAAAAACGGGGAGGTGAGGCACTATCCACGGCCCGGGCAGGATAGGAGAGGCACATGGGATGGGATGGCTTTGAGGAGAACATTCAGGTGTGCAGTGAATGTCAGCTTTTTCTTCCTGTAATGTAAGAAGTTCCTGTGTGATGCCCAAATTCAGAGTAGTCGGGCCATGAGTGAGCCTGCACCTGTGTAAAAACAACGAGGAGTCATGGCACCTAGAGACTAACACATTTATTTGAGCATAAGCTTTTGTGGGCTATAACCCACTTCATCAGATGCATGGAGTGAAAAATACAGTAGGCAGGTGTACATACACAGCACATGAAAAGATGGGAGTTGCCTTACCAAGTGAGGGGGTCAGTGCTAACGAGGCCAGTTCAATCAGGGTGGATGTGGCCCATTCCCTACAGTTGACAAGAAGGTGTGAGTATCAACAGAGGGAAAATTACTTTTTGTACCAGACTGGGTCCTTAGACCCAGGAGTCAGGTCACATGTGTGCTTAACTGTTTGCAAAATTGGAGCTCAGGTTTGCAGATTAACCAGCCCAACAAGGCCATAATTCCGACTAGGTGCTGCTAATGTATAAATAATAAAAGCAGTAATTTATGCTACATGCTTCACTTTTTTTCACTGGGATTTCTAGTCAGTTTCATGGTCAGGTTTGTTTGTTTACAGACATTTGTGTAGGTCTAAAATATAAATATTTTTATTTGTAGGTTCTCAGACACTAGCTTACTCTTACCCTGTGTTGTGACAACACAGGGGAATGTTTATGTCAAAGCAAAGCCATTTTTTGTTTGAATTACAACATTTTGATTGGCCTCAGGTTTTACAAAAGCTGACATTTTATAAAAACAAAATTGGAGCCAGCTTTGAGCTGAGTGCATCCCATTAAATGACTACAGGCCACAAATGACAGCATTGTCAGAAAACAGATGGACCTGTGTCCTCCTTCTGTCCCCTACTGACTGTAGGCTTGTCTGCCTGGCTCCTGGATGAAATGTAACTTCTTGCACTTCTAGGGATCTGTTACAATGGAGAATATGGAGTCCCGCTTCCTGCACCTTCTGCAGCCCATCCGAGATCTCACAAAGAACTGGGAGGTGGATGTGGCAGCCCAGCTGGGGGAGTATCTGGAGGAGGTAAGGTAATCTTTCCATCCACGAAGACCAGGGTATCCAAGTGCCACAGTGTGTCCATGCAGCTGGAATTCCTAGCATGTGGCTCTCGTTTCGATCCCTAATGTTCCTGTCCCTTAGGCCAGCCCTGCCACGTTGTCACTGGCCTTCAACTCTAAATATCAAGTTCTGGACCTCAGACCTTTTCCTTTTGCTCCCTGCCCTCCCTGTGAAGTGCTCCTGGATCCACAGGAGCTTTAGAAAAGATGCTCTGCACAGCACAGACCTGTTCCTTGGAGAACCATTGCCACCTGTGGAAGAGCTGTAGCCCCAAAGATTACAAGAGAATGCGGTGGGAAAAGTCTTGCATTCTCCATTCACCCCTCTCATCTCGCCTCCCAGGTGCCACTGCAGGTTTGCTGTGGGGCCAGGGCTTCGTCCCCTCCAAAGTCTCTCTTCCTGCTGTGTTGTCTCTCCAACCCAGTCTGTAAAATCAGCTTGTGTCTTCCCGTGTGCGTGTTCTGCAGCTGGACCAGATCTGCATTTCCTTCGACGGCGGCCAAACCACCATGAACTTCATAGAGGCGGCTCTGCTGATCCAGGGTTCTGCCTGCATCTACAGCAAGAAGGTGGGGAAGCCGAGGGGAACTGCTGTGCTCACTCCTGCTGCCCCTGCAAGGCCGGGAGGAGAGCTTCTGTGGGGTTTGCCAGCTGCGGGCTTGGGCAGTGGGTGCTTTGGGGAGTTTTGCTTGACTCTGAAAGGGTTAAGCCAGCTGCACAGGTGCTGATGTATTAAATGTAGCCCTGAAACGGTAGACATCACCCAGCCCCCACTGTGGCTGCTCCCGTCTCTGTCTGTATATGGACATGCAGCCTGCAGAAGCTACAAGTCTCGCCACATAGTACTTTGTTCCTCAGGCAAAATGCTCCCCGATGCTGGAGTTCAGGCTGAAAGTGCCAAGACCTGGTGAGAACACTGAAGTGATCAAGGGGCCTCTTCAGGAACCCCCGTTTACCCTAGACCCAAACTGAGGCAGCCTCCCTGAGATCCTTGCCTCCCAGCCTCTAACCTTCTGGCCTTGTTTTGGCAGGTGGAATATCTCTACTCTCTTGTTTACCAGGCCCTCGACTTCATCTCCAACAAAAAGTAAGTCAAGATTTTCCTTCTCCGTGAGGTTGCCTCTTGCAAAGTCTGTCTGGGCTTAGTATGGGGGGCTCCCACCATGACTTCCCCAGCCCAGCTCAGCAGGCTCATGCATCTCGTTCTGACCGGCAGCTCCTGTCCTTTTTATCACTGTCACGCTTCTTTGCCCCTCCCTAGTCTCTTCCAAGCAAGGGTCTTGTAGCACTTTGGAAACACTAACTAATCCTTCCAACACCCTTTCCTTAGATATAGGTAAATTATCCTACATATGTGAGGGGCAGGGATAGCTCAGTGGCTTGAGCATTGGCCTGCTAAGCCCAGGTTTGTGAGTTCAATCCTTGAGGGGGCCACTTAGGGGAAAAATCAGTACTTGGTGCTGCTAGCGAAGACATAGGGCTGGACTCAGGGACCTTTCAGGGTCCCTTCCAGTTCTATGAGATCGGTATAGCCCCCTTTTGCAGGTGGGAAGCGAGGTGACTTACCCAAGTCTACAGAGGAAGTCCCCCGCAGAGCGGGGAATAGCCCCAGCGTCCTGACTCCCTGCTCAGATCATAAGGAGCAAAGATCATAAGGCTCGACAATCTCGGTGGTTATTTTTTGCTGGTTTTAACGCTAGGATATCCCGGGATAATGTTGAAGTCAGTGGGTCTCTGTGCAGGCACGAGGTGGGGATCCAGCTGTAGGACTGGGGCCTGAGCTGGTGTGATCACAATGCAGGCCGGTGAGTGGAGGTATTAAATAGGAGGATCTAGGCAGTGTGGCTGAATAGGCCGCGGGGGGGGGGGGGTGTGTGTTTAGTAGCAGTTTTCAAATGTAGCATGTCGCCTCTTTAGTAATTTTTCCATCCCCGTATATCCCCATTCTGACTGGCCCATGCTCAGTCCAGGTCTTCGGTTAAGCAAGGAGAGATCTGTTTAGGGTGGACAGCAGTGGCTGTTCTGAAAGAGAAATCCCCCCAGACGGGTGAAGCTCTGCCAATGGCTCTGACTTTGAACAGGCACTTGGCTCCAGCCACACAAACTGACCTCTGAAATGGAATTCCCTTTGGGCTCCTCTGCTCCTCTCAGCCAGAGGCCTGGCTCAGCAGGGGCACTTGCTAGGGCAGACGTGGGCAAACTACGGCCTGCGGGCCACATCCAGTCTGAGGGCAGGGCCGGCTCCAGACACCAGCCTACCAAGCACGTGCTTGGGGTGGCACCTTGGGACGAGGCGGTGATCTGGTTTTTTTTGGTTCGGCCGGGCGGCGCTGGGGGGGGCGGGGTGTGGGAGGCGGGGCGCCATGTTGGAGGGGCGGGGACTTCGGTGGCGCGGCGCTCCGAGGGAGCGGGGACTTGGGCGGTGCAGCGCTCGGGGGGGCGGGGCGGGGACTTGGGCGGCACGACGCAACGCTCGGGGGGGGGCGTCGCTTGGGGGGGCGGGGACTTGGGCGGCACGACGCGACGCTCGGGGGGGGGGGGCGCTCTTTGTTTTCGCTTGGGGCGGCAAAAATGTTAGAGCCGGCCCTGCCTGTGGGACCATCGTGCCCGGCCCCTGAGATCCTGGCAGGGGAGCCTAGTCCCCGGCCCCTCCCCTCCCCCACAGCCACACCACCATGCTGACTGTGCTCTGGCCCGCCTCTCCCACTGGGCAGCGTGAGGCGCGCAGCCGGCTCTGGCCTGGTGTCATGGCTGCGAGCTCCTGCCGCTGGTAAGGGGGCGGGGAGTGGGGGGGTTGGGTAAGAGTGGGAGGTCTTGTGGGGGAGGAGGGGGTGGTTGGATGGGGCGGAGGTTCTGGGGGGGTGGTCAGGGGATGGGGAAAAGGGAGGGTTGGGAGTGGGAGTTCCGAGGGGCCTGTCAGGGGGTGGGGATGTGGCTAGGGATCGGGAGGGCAGTCAGGGAGCAGGGGGGGTTGGATAAGGGGGTGGGATCTTGGGGGGGAAATCAGGGGTTGGGGAGTCCCGGGGGGTGGTGGTCAGGGGACGAGGAGCAGAGGGGGGTTGGATGGTGGTGGGAGTCCCGGGGAGGCTGTCGGGGCGGGGATGTGGATAGGGGTCGGGAGGGCAGTCAGGGAGCAGGGGGTATTTGGATGGGTTGGAGGTTCTGAGGGGGGCAGTCGGGGGTGGGAAGTGGGAGGGGGCAGATAGGGGGGCGGAGGCCAGGCTGTTTGGGGGGGCAGAGCCTTGCGCAACCCCGATGTGGCCCTCGGGCCAAAACGTTTGCCCACCCCTGTGCTAGGGCCTTGCTGATGCGGGATGGGCCAGAGCCAACAGGGCAGGGTGCTGCTGGTGTTGCAGGGAGCTGGAACTGCTAGAAATGGAGGCTGTTAAAGGTTCTCTCCAAGCTGCGGGCTGGCTGCCTCGAAGTGAAACGTGCCCTCCGCTTCCCCTTCCCCGTTCCCTGATGGAAACGGAATCGACTCAACGAGCAGGGGATTTGCTGGCCAGGCCTAAGCCCCCCTCCCCACTGCAGCCAGATCCCATTTCCTCTGAGCCACTTGCGCCCCTGCACGGGAGTGGTGGGCTCCAGCTCTGAGCCAGGCCTGCATATAGGAACCAAGTGCACGTTAGCTGGCTCCCCTCAGAAGAATAACATACTGACGTGGCTGTCTCCCCCCTGGGCTATTCAACGCTGGGCCCGTCTATAGCACTTCACAAGGACCAAAGAGGCCCCGGTAGCTTTATCTGCCGCCCACTCCTGGGCTGGAGGGGACCTGCTACATCCCTGTGTCTGTTGTCAGAGTAGCTGGGCAACCCCCAGCACACCCACCAGTGACTCAGACATCCCCGGCTCTGCCCCAGGAAACTGCCCAGCTGACAATAATGGTTTTAGAAAACTCCAGTGCCCTCTTGTGTTTTTTCCCTCCCTGACCCAGGCGGGACAAACAGCCTACGTCCATGGGGGAGGACGGCACCGACACTGACGTGAGCGCTGGGCCCAGGACGGAGGAGGAAGAGGTAAGACAGCAGGTGTGGTGTGCGTCCTCCTGTGTGCAGTCCCTCTGTGCGCCAGCAGGGGGAGTGCGGGCAGTATCCCAGCAGCCTCTGCCTGGCGTGTGCTAGGCACCGGGCTGGTAGGTTAAATGGTGGTGGGTGACCTGAGGCTGCAGACTCAGGCACCAAGTCTAATTGTGCCCTGCCTGATTAGCTGCTATGATCACTTGCCAGCAGGCCAGTCCCAAACTGCTCTTCTCTGGCTACGGGGTATTTAGCTTCCACAGCACTTGCCCCTGCCCCAAACACCCTGGGCCTGAGGGTTTGGTCTCTACAGCTTTGTCTGAACTTATGGTGGTGAGTCGAGCACAGACACACCTGTAGCTACACACCAGCGGGAAAGGCTCCTGCAGTGGGGAGGCAGCCGGGACCTGCCGGGGCTTTTCCCCGCTGGCAGAACCGTTCACCGCGGCGGGGAAAGGCTCCTGCAGTGGGGAGGCAGCGGGGACCTGCCGGGGCTTTTCCCCGCTGGCAGAACTGTTCACCGCGGCGGGGAAAGGCTCCTGCAGTGGGGAGGCAGCGGGGACCTGCCGGGGCTTTTCCCCGCTGGCAGAACTGTTCACCGCGGCGGGGAAAGGCTCCTGCAGTGGGGAGGCAGCGGGGACCTGCCGGGGCTTTTCCCCGCTGGTAGAACCGTTCACCGCGGCGGGGAAAGGCTCCTGCAGTGGGGAGGCAGCGGGGACCTGCCGGGGCTTTTCCCCGCTGGCAGAACCGTTCACCGCGGCGGGGAAAGGCTCCTGCAGTGGGGAGGCAGCGGGACACTGCACTGCTAAAAGTAGCAGTGTGGACGTGGGAGGCCCTGCTTGGGCGTGTTTATACCCAGGGCTCAGGCCTGTGGGGAACTGTATTCTACTTGCCTAAGTCGTGTCTACGCTGCTAGCTGGGCGTGCAGTATCTGTACTCTGCACGCCACCGTAAGTGTAGCCTTATAGCATTCCCCCCTTCACCTCGTGGGACAGAGCCCTCGGCCTCTGCAGTCCTCCAGCTCCACCCCAGAGACTGAACGCTTGACCTCCATAGCTCTCTCCCTCCCAGGAGGTGGAGGGCTGCCCGCTGAAGGGGGTGTGAATGCTTGCCTGGCTGGGAGAGCCTTTTGCAGGTGCCCCATACAGCTGTAATGGCTAACCAGCAGCGCTGCTTGGTGGAGCCTGGCGTGCCGCCCTCGGCGGAGCAGTGGCTGCCCTGTGGAGATGAAAGGTTCCCAGCTCCAAGGCCCCTGGGAGCGAGGGACATTTCTCAGGGCCTGTTGAGGTGTGTGTGTGTGTGTGTGTGTGTGTGTGTGTGTGTGTCAGTCACTGCCTCTATACAGATACCAGTGTATCAGTGAATTCTGCGGCTATCCCCAAACTCACTGGCCACCATGTTCTAAGGCATTTGTGCTAACTTGAATTGGAAGGAGTTTGCCACCAAGTATCTGGGAGCCCACAGTCCCTGTGCACCGCTTGGAGAGCTCCTACTGGCTCTCTGCCTCCTCTCGGTCCCAGGTTCAGGTGCAGATCTGCAGAACTGTTCTCGTTTGGATCAGGGTAGACTGGGCCTGGGACAAGGAGTCAAGAGTCACTCCATGACCTTGGACGTGTCACTTCCCTCCCCCGTGGCCCAGAGACCCCGACCTGCCTTCGGGGGCGCTGTGGGGATCAGCAGAGTGTCTGTACAGCATGTCCGAGAGAGACAGCTCTCTGTGCGAAGTGCTCCATCTTACTGCTCTCGCTCTGCAGTTCCTTTCGTTGGATGACATCAAGGACACCAACGTGGTGAGCTTGGACATGAAGAAAGATCACCAGCCTAATGTAAGTGACGTGGTCCCCGTCCTTCATGCCCCTCTCATGTCCCTCCTGCCTCCTGATCTGGGGGTTTCCGAGACTAGAGTCTGCCGTGTCCAGTGTGCCAGCTTGCGCACCCCAGCACCCCCTGTAATTGAGCAGTGCTGTTAGGGGAGACCCCTGCCAGCGAGGGAGTAGTTCCAGGCATTCCTGCAGCCAGAACCCTCCTCAGCAGCAAGTGGTGACACACGGTGGGTACCAATGGCTGCCATCTGGCTGTTTGTACCCTGGCAGGATGGTGCTGCCCAGCACCCAGCCTGCCTTGATAGTCCTGAGAAGCAGATGAAAACACTCTCTGTATGTGTGAACGCTTCTTCTTGGCTGCAAGGGCTCTGTCCGTGGAGTGCAGCCGGGCCTCTCTCTTCCCGCGATGGGCAGCTGGGATCATGCTGTCCTATCTTTGCAGACTGTGAACATTGTCCCCTTGACGCCGATGGCCCTGGTACCCCCAGAGGAGACAGAAAAGAAGGACAACCCCCTGTTCAGGTAATGGCTTCCCTCGTAACGCCTTTCAGTCACTCCTCTCCTGCCATCTGCTTTCTGTCTCGCTTGGATTTTCTCACCACTGGTGTTAGGGTCTGGCCCTGCTCAACATCTTCATTAACGAGCTAGAGGAGGGAGAACAGCGGGGCAGGGAAATAATCCAGAGGGCTCCAGCGAGTTCAGAGATGTGGGCAGGACATTGCATGAGATTCCTCATGGGAAACGCAACTGGGGGAAGAACAATCATGCAAGGACAAGCCTGGGGATCAGCCAGGGACCGTCAGGAATGGAGGCGGGAGAGTGCAAAGCCAATCCGACGTGAGATTGCCATGTGAGATGGGCCACCATGAGCCTGGGCTGATAGAGGCCTTGCGTCCTGGAGCAGGGAGGGGATAGCTCCCTTCTGCCTGGCTCCGGGGAGATCCTAGCTGGGATTCTGGCCCCATTGTATTGGAAAGGGGGGGTGTCATTAACAGATAGTTAAGGGTTAAGGTCTCTTTTACCTGTAAAGGGTTAACAAGCTCAGTAACCTGACGGACACCTGACCAGAGGACCAATCAAGGGACAAGATAATTTCAAATCTCTGTGGAGGGAAGGCTTTGTTTGTGTTCTTTGTTAGATCCAAACAGAGAACAACCCCCAAAGAGGGGCCAGACGTATATCCAGGCTCTCCAAGCTTCCTGAAGTATTCTCTTCTATTCAGTATAGTGAGTATTAGAAAGGCGGATTAGTCTTATAATTAATTTCTGTATTTGCAAATGTGTGTTTGCTGGAGAAATCTCTTTATTTCTGTTACTTTTGATTATTCTGAGAAAGTGGGGAGGGGGGAGTCCCTCTAGGTTTATAAGCTAGACCCTGTAATATTTTCATCCTGGTGTTAGAGATAGTGTACTTTTTCTTTCTTTTAATAAAATCTGTTCTTTTTAGAACCTGATTGATTTCTTCCCTTGTTTGGAATTTCAGGGGAAGAGGGGCGGGGGGGGGGGGAAGGGAATCCCTCTTTGTTTGATTCAAGGAGTTTGAATCAAGGTGATCTCTCCCGACAGCTAAGGGAGGGGGAGGGGGGGAATGGGCTATTTCCCTTTGTGTTAAGATCCAAGGAGTTTGGATCGGTGTTCCCCAGGGAAAGTTTTGGGGGAACAGGGAGTGTGCTAGACACTGGAATTTCTAGCTGGTGGCAGCACAACCAGATCTAAACTAGGATTTAAGTTTAGAGGAGTCCATGCAGGTCCCCATCTTGTGGACGCTAAAGTTCAAAGTGGGGAATAAACCTATGACAGGGGGTCTATGCAGGGGTGGGTGCAGTTCAGAGAGTAACAAAGCGTTTTGGGGTGCAGAGGGAGAGATGAGCGGAGCTAAACCTGTCCTGTCTCGCTAAGCAACAGGGGGATGTGACACCAGCCTGTGCTGCTTAGAAGAGCGTGGGCAGCCTGGAGACAAGGAGATCTTGGTCTCCCTTATGTAGCCCCCCCCCCCTCCCCCGCTAGGATCTGAGCCAACAAGAAATCCCATTCTGTGCTGGCTTGGGGATGTGACTGGGCTCAATGGGACCCAGCGGGTCTCTCCCAGGTCTCGGTCTCTTTCCCTTCTTCCCGGCACCCCATGCGACCTTTTACGAACCCATGCTCTGGCTGCACCCTGGAAACCAGCGATGGTGCTGGGTCAGAGCTGTTCTAACGCCCTCTTTCTCCTCTCAGCCGGAAGGGGGAGATCCTGGCCAGCCGGAAGGATTTCCGCATGAACACGTGCACCCCTCACGCCAGCGGAGCCTTCATGCTGGAGCTGGCGGGCCTCTCACCCACGCAGTGCTTCCAAGCAAGACGCCAGGCTGGGGACCTTGGCAGTGCTACAGGTGCAGGATTGGGCTGGGGATCTCCCCTTACCCTCCCATAGCCACTCCAAAGACCTCCTGGGAGGGGATGTGGGAGGTGCAGAGTCCATGGGAGAGGCCGACCTGAGGGGTATGGGGGAAGCTGGCTATACAAGCCAGCCTTGGTCACCAACCCAGCAGCTATTCAAGGGGGGTCCTCAGGGAGCCAAGGGCTGAGACCCCAGTGGGGTGATGCTTGGGGGACATCATTAACAAGTCTCTCCCTCTCCCCCGATTCTGCCTCATCCCTGCCAGGAGGGCAGACTGCCGCCCCGGGATCTGGAAACGCGCCCATGGAGGTCAGTGCCTGTGAGACTCCTATCCCAGTCTTGAACTTCTCTGAAAATGAAGGTGAGAGATGTGGCCAGTTTGCTGTGTGAGATCCAGGGTGCTGGCGGGCTTTGGGTGGGGTGGCACCCCCATAGCATGGGCCCAGCAGGTTGGTTCCTCACCACAGGGGTCACTGGGGATGCTCGAGTTCTGCCTGGCCTATGTTATGAACGAAACCAAGTCTTGTTCTCTCAAGAGTTGCAGCCTTCAAAGGGGGTTGGTTTCCAGAATGGAAGGAGAGGTTCCCTCTCGGGAGCAGGGAGGGTGGAAGATGGGTGGCTTTCCAGGGGCTGTTCCTACGCTGGTTGTGGCCCCATGGATGGAAAGGGAACCAGGAGTGACTGTGCCCCTCTCTGGTAGGCGCTGTGGCACCAGACGGGGGTGGTGGTGGTGATGATGATGCAGGAGGAGGAGGTGATTTCTTGCCTGATGCCCCAGAAGGGGGCGTGGAGACCAGTCCTGCTGCTGTCGAGCACATTCATCAGCAGAAGGTAGGAGAAGGGCCATCGTCGTGGGGGCGGCATGGGGAGATGGGGCTGCCGCACTCACCCCTGTCCAGCAGCCTGGGGTCCCCACAGGCCCAGCTGATCACTCTCGCCTCTGTACGATGCTTCAGGAAACTAACTGCCTTGTTCTCTGTCTGCTAGAGTGTGCCCGAGGGCAAGGGGTACATGCTGCGGGAACGGGCCCCGGCCGTGGAGCCCAGTGTTCACATCAAGGTGAGAGAGGTCTGTAGGGACACATCCAGAGGGGCAGCAGAGTCCCTTTGGGAATATGAGCAGTTCCCAGATAGTAACTCAGGTGGAGGCTGGTGATCTGGGAGCCAGTGTGTATGCCAGGGAGCCGCTCCCTATGGGCACAGGCCCTAGAGCTCATCACTGTGGGTCCTGAACTGGCTGCCTAAGCCATGCTTTGGTGAGACGGGGTGCTCCCTGCCTGCTCAGGGAGGGGGACTGCCGTGGGGAATCGAGTGGGAACTGGCAGCCTGGCCACCGAGCTGTCCCATTCACCGTTCACTCACGTTCTGTGCCAGGAGATGCTGGATCCGTGGCGAAGCCTTGACCCCTTTGACGACTCTGAGGATAAGCCCTTTAAGAAAGGTAACGGGGGGCCAGCTGATGGGTGGCTTGGCCTGGCTGCTCTCCGGGGTTTAGCAGCTGCTTGACCATAGCAGGGCCTGGGATGATATCCTAGCCTGGGTGTTTAGCCCCAGGAAGCAGGAACCACTGGAAGGGCGCCTGTGCTGTGAGCAGGGAAGCCCCCATCTTAGCGCCTCCTGCTGTCCATGGAGCAAACTACCGTTCCCCCTAGATGGGGGTGGCTAGTGGAGTGAACGTGGCTGCCCCATCCTGAGCTGAGCCGTGCGACCCGGAGAGAGTGTCCCTGGCTGCCTGGACCGGAGCACCCAGCCAGAGAGCGGCTGCAGCCCAGGCTGTCAGATATCCTGGGCTGCACTTTGACACCCTGATGCTGTAAAGCAAAGGGGCCTTCCTCCTTCCTGGCCAGCCCCAAACCCGTCTCCCCAGGCACTTGCAGGATTGCTCCGTGCTGGGAAGAGGGGTGGTGTCAGGCCCCAGCAGCACGTCTTCCAGTGCAACAGAGCCACAGAGCGTGCGGAGCTGCCTCTGAAGTGGAAGACAGATCCAGCGGGGACTACGCTTACAGACCTTGTCCTGAGTCCTGCGGCATGTGACTGTATGGCTGGGTGTCAGTGGCTGCTAACGCACACCCAGCCGCCCAGGGGTCTCCCTAGAATCTGCACCTGGTGCTGGTGGCTGCAGAGACTGGCAGAGCCCCCCTCCTGCTTCCTTCCTTTTCCCATCCACTGTGACTGCAGCTTACTCCCTTCTCTGCACCCGGCTCCAGGCAGACCCTTCACGGTGCCGCATGACCTGGACGATGTGCCCGGCAGCAAGCGGAAGAGGCAGACACCCAGGAAGCTGCAGGACTTCATGAAGTGGTTCTCTGCAAGCCGTGAGTATCTTCGCTCCAGCTCTGCTCCCCTACCCTGCAGCCTGCTCCCTGGCAGGGCCCTTCTCTGCCGAGAGGCATGGCCTCTTGACGCCCACGGCCTCAGCATCATAGAATCTCAGGCTTGGAAGGGACCTCAGGAGGTATCTAGTCCCAGCCCCTGCTCAATGCAGGACCAGTCCCCAGACAGATTTTTACCGCAGTTCTCTAAATGGCCCCCTCAAGGATTGAACTCACAACCGTGGGTTTAGCAGGCCAGTGCTCATGGCGGCTGGTGTCTGGACTCTGTCCTGGGGACTCCCCTTGTTCTAGCCACATGGGACCATAGCGCCCGCCCGCACCCCCCAGGTTCGGTGGCCCTTGTACTCAGCCTGTCTCCTGCCTGCCATTTGGTGTGGATCACAGGGACTCCCATCCAGCCCAGTAACCCGCACCAGCTGCATCAGGAAGGGACAGGAAACCCCAGAACAGAATATGCTGCCTGGGAATTCCCCAGCTGGGTAATGGATGTTGAAAGGCAGAGTGACCCCGTCAGCCTATTGTGATAACAAATTCCATTTAGTTCAGGCCGTCCCCCCTCCTCAGGTCCACACACACCAGAGACTCTTGCATTGCCTGTCGTAGAACTGCACTGTGGAGACTGTCAGGGGAAAAGGTGAGGGCTTGCAAGCCTGGGGAGGGGGTTTGACATCATGGGACAGGTCATTCTAGTTGGGCGTTCTCGCCAAAATGATCGGCAGTGAAACACTTAATGGTGCTGACATTTAAAGCGGTGTCATCGTGATTCAGAGTCGGTCTAATAGGAGGAATGGTACAGAGCTATTGGTTCAGACTGTCTGCAGACTCAGGCAGATACAGCTGCATCAGTTAGGCATGGTTCACATTGTCCAGGTTTTCTCTAAAGCTAAGGGCCCACAAGCGTCCTAAAAATGAAAACTCATTCTCTGGAGCCCTGTTCCGCTGCCAGGGATGCAGAGCTCATGGGCCCTGCCTGTAGGGGACGGTTCTTCCCAACATCTCTCTGTTACTCTGGTTTCTATTCCTTATACGTTGTTCCCTGCCTAATAGAATTGTGGGTGTTCTCATCTACAGATACTTGTCTGGTCCTTTCTGAGCTCAGTAAGGTCACTGCTACGAGAGGACTGAGCGCGACTCGTGGCGTTTCCTCTCATCAGTGGCTGCCCTTTGCTCGGGTATCATGAGAGAGCAGAGAGCTGTATCTGATATGACTGTCCCTAACCCACTGGTTTGCATCCCTCTATCAGGTCCTCTCGCCGCTTTTTCCCCAGTGGCGCAGGCCTCCTTAGGCTGCCCTGCCTCTCCAGAGCAGGTTCTGGTAACCCTGTAACCGTGTTGTGGTACCAGGGCTGGTAAAGTAGCGTGCATGGCCACGGGGCTCTTTGAGAGGAGGTGGCATCATCATCTGGCATCCGTGTTTGTCCATCTTATCCAGGCCCTATGGCTGTAGTAGCGGAGCCTTGCCATCTGTAATATGGGACTGAGACCCAGGGACATTGTGACTCACCCTAGGAGACACCGGGAGTCAGGAAGAGCAGGGACTTGAACCCAGGTCACCTCAATCCTCGGCGGGTGCCCAAAACACTGGGTCAGCCACGCATCTGTCCTTAATCCCACCCTTGCTCCCAGTAATCTGCTGGCTGGTGTCCGACTGACAGGGCTATCCCCGCAGAACCCGGCTGGCTAATGTCACCCATTTCTGGTCTCTCCCCAGAGAACGACAGAACTGACAGCAGAATCACCAAGAAGAAAGGGCCAACGTTCGCTGGTGAGAGGGATGTGGCTGGTGATGTGTGCGAGAGGCAACATCCCTTTGCTGCCCACTCGGCTTGCGCTGAACGCCCCTTCGCTCCCCTCTCACACCCAAACGCCTCTGGAGCCTGCTTTTCACGGAGCCCTGCAGAGCAAAATCAAAGAGTGCGTCAGCGCTGTCCCAGCCCCAGGGCGTTCCTCCGGGCTTGTCTACGCTGGAAACGCTCCAGCGGGACACTGCAGTGTCGACACTAGCTGTGCTGACGGGAGGGGTTCTCCCATTGACAGGGCCAATCCGCCTTCTTGAAGAGCCTGTCTACACGGGGACTTACGTCAGCTTTGCTGCGTTGATCCAGCATGTGGATTTTCACACCCCCTAGTGATGTCACTTGGTTGACGCACTTTTCTAGCATATACCAGCTCCCATGTGGTGGGAGATCCAGGCGGTGAGGTGGAGGGTCGGGGGGAGAATGTGCTTTGAGCCCTCTTCCCACCGGGACACACACATCCCCACCCCAGGGAGCGCTGGGCCAAACTGGTTGGGGTGGGATGCCCAGCCAGCTGTCTCACTGCAGGGGGATGGGAACTGCATGCCCTGTTGGTTAGCAGAAGCTCCCGCACCAGGGCTTGGGCTGTGTGTGCCTGTCCTGGAGCTCTTCCTTCCCTCGGGGGTGAGGGTGGAACCCAGCCAGTTTGTGACTGCAGCCAAGCCAGGGCTGTGCCTAGAGCCCGCGGGCAGGAGCCGTGCCGGGTGTCCCTGCCACGCAGCCCGGCTCCATCTGACTCTGCCTGGCAGGGCAGTTCCCATGCTCCCACTGTGTCTTGGCAGATCTGGAGGTTCTGTACTGGAAGCAGCTGAAGGAGCGGATGGCCGCGCAGAGGAAGCTGCAGAGGAGAATGGTGAGGCAGCAGCGAATGGGAGGTGCCCTCGGTCTGCCTGCAGAAAGGGGCAGGTTCCTGTGAGCGCCCTGGGTAGCACTTGGGCAGCCACAGGGATTGGCCAGTGGCTAGGGCACCTTTCCTAGGGCAGAGACCACGTGGGCAGCCCCACCCAGCACGTGCTGCTCAGGGGCCTGGGGTGCCATGGTGATGTAAATCCTGAGGATGACCGCCGGGTGGGGGCAGGCAGGCACTCGCACTGAGACCAGTGGTGACAGCCAGGCCTGTTCCCTCTCCCAGGGGCTGCTGCTGGGGAAGCCTCTGCAGGAGGAGGAGCAGCTGGAGGAGGCCGAGGAGGACCTGAATGCTGTGGAGGAGCGAGTGGACGATTACCTGGACCACGACGGGGGGGCAGGTACTCCCGAAAGCCTCGGAGCTGGGGCAGTCTGTGTACCATCACTGCCGCCCTGGGCACGGGATCCTGGCCACTGTGCCTCACTCCTGCCCCAGGAGATCTGGGCCAGTTTGTGCCCATCAGAGGGGTGGCATTGGCTACGTTGGGCCAACCCTGCTAGAAACTGGAGTGAGAATTGGGGCTGGGGCTGTTGCAGTTGCCGGACAGTGTCTGCTCTGAGTTGCTGAGCTGGGCTGTACCTGAGCTAGACAGGCAGGCTCTGTGCCCCTCTCTGCCCCTTGGAAGCCAGCACAGGATTTCCTGGCCCAGGGCAGCTGCTCTGTGACGGTTTTGTGCTCTCTTAGGTGGGTCAAGGACCGAGCAGGTTGCAGGGACTCCCCACAATCCCTGCTCCCCATGGCTCGGCGGCTCCATGCTCAGCACATGGGAGCTAAGCAGGGCTCCACATCCGGGCAGGAACTTTCCCACGAACCTTTGACCAAAGTCCTTTCTCCTTCTGCAGATGACGTCCTGGAGCAGGAGGACGTCCACCCGGCAGCCCTGGAGCAGCTGGCCGAGGGCGACCTGGGTAATGTAGTCCCAGCAGATCCCCTTTCTTGTCACAGACTGGTGGAGCCTCATTTACCCTGAGGGGCCTGTGCTGGCAATGTGCCTGAGCCTGGGAGCTCAGCAAGGCTACGCAACAACGTAGAGTGGGCGTTACCATAGCTGGGCACCTGTGGACTGTGTCCCAGCATGCAGTGCTCCAACTTACCATGGAGCACTGCATGCTGGGACCTGTAGTCTCCATGGGTTGCAGCTATGTTAGAGATGAGTAGAGCCCTACCACAATCCACAGTCCATTTTAATCAGTTTCATGGTCAGAGGGTTTTAAAATTGGTCAATTTAATGTTTTCAGATGTTTACATCTGAAACTTCAGGGTGTTGTAACCGTGGGGGTCCCGATCCAAAAAGGGGTCTTGGGGGATGGGGTGTCGCAAAACCCATCTGGCCTGTGGGTTCATCAAAACCTGCCTATGTTAGGAGAGTGGTGTGTGTCCCCACCCCTGAACATGTGCACGTACCCAGCTGCTCAAGTAGCAAGCCCCATGTGCTTCCCGGGGACAGCGAGCCCCCTGGCGCTGGGGAAGTCAGGTCCCCGTTAGTGGGTTGGCAGGGTTTCTGTGATGGCTGGCGCTGTCTCGCAGTGGCAGCGCCATGCTGCTCTCAGCTCTAGCTTCCCCTTCCCTTTCAGGCCCCTGCACGATCCCTGACTCCCTGAGCTATGAGGAGCTGGTGAGGAGAAATGTGGTACGTACCCATCCCTTGAGGGGTTGGCGCAGAGCGCAGGGCCCCTCTGCCTGAGCCTGGCTCTGCAGTGCCACCTGCCCATTGGCCTTTCTTGCTGCCTGGGAAGCCGGGCCCTTCCTGATGCTGCAGCTATGGGCCGTGGCTTTCCAGAGATGCCTGTAAATGTTCATTCCCTCCCAGCCCAGGAACAAGAGGGATGGGCGGGGGGGGGGCGGGGGAGGCTGGACTTGTTAGCAGGTTGGAAAGCCTCCACCCAGCTGGGCCAGGGACAGCATTGGATTCTCTCAGCCTTTTAGCTGTCTGACCCTCCATTTCTAGCCTGTGCTGTTAGAGGGCCAGGCCTGAGCTCTCCAGCGGAGAGAGGGAGCTGCCCCGCTGCTCTGTGGGGTGGGCCCTCAGCGCTGGAGGGGTGAGCACCACCACTCCCATTGCAGCTGGGGGACTGCGCCCCTGCCAGCGCTGCCCCAGGTGTGGGGAGCGGCCATGTCTGGAAGCGCTGGCATGAGTGACCCCTGCCCACGACTCTATTTCATTGTTCCCCTGAGCCCGGCGGGGAGGTGGGAATGAGGCAGAGCTGGGGCGGGGGTTGGAATCTGCCCCCCTCCTCCTTTTCCCTGATTCCGCCCCCATCTCTCCGGCCCCAGGAGCTGTTCGTTGCCAACTCCCAGAAGTACGCCCGCGAGACGGTGCTGTCCCAGCGTATCCGTGACTGGAAGGACAAGATAGAACCCAAGCTGCAGGAGCAGGTGAGGCTGGAGCATGGGAGCCTGTGCCCAGCTGTGGGGGAGCTGTTCTGGGCAGAGGCCGGGCTGGGCTCTCTGCAGGGATGAGCCCCAGGGGTGGGTGGAGTGCGCAGCAGAGGGCTGGGAGCGAGGGTGGCTGGGCCCCTGGCAGTGGGGCACGCAGGGTGTTGCTGAAGGGAGGCTGGAGAGCACGTCCCTGTCCCCGTGCAGCTTTGGCCAGAGCTCTCAGCCTGGCACTCTGCTCCCTGCAGGGAAGCCCATGCCTGGGTCCCACTCCCTGGCAAGCATGGCTCTCACCCTGCTGACTTAAAGGCGCTGCCACCTCCCCGTTGCACTACAGGCCGAGCACGTCTGATTGGCCGCTGCCTGGGGAATGAACAGCGGCATAACCTAGATAAGAGCCCAGGGCTGGGTGGCTCCCAGCACTGTTGCTGCCCACCTAACCCTGGCCCATAGCCCCCTCTGCCAGTCTGAGGGCACCTCTGGCATCTGCCGGTGCCCCCCAGCCTGGGCTCCCCCCACAGCTCTGCCGGTGCCCCTCAAACCCAACCTGCAGCCCCCCTGCTGTCCTGCCTTTGGCTCCCCCCACAGCTGTGCTGGTGCCTCTCAGCCGGGGACAGACAGTGACAGTTGTAACTGCCTGGGTCCTCCCCCGCTCCCCCAGCTAGTGGCCATGGGTGAGTGGGGCTTGGCCTGGCCCCTCAGACACTGCGCCCAGTGCTAACTCCCCCTCTCCCGCGCAGGAGGAGCGAGCCGCCTTCGACATCCACAGCTACGGGGACCAGCTGGTGGCGAGCTGTGGGCGGCTGGGCGAGTGGCACTCCTTCGCCAGCCTGGTGGCGGGGAAGCCGGCCTTCGAGGTGTGTCGCTCCATGCTGGCCTCGCTCCAGCTGGTGAGTGTCTGGGCCCAGGCTGCCTCAGGAGGGTACCCTGCTCCCCAGGGAGAGCAGTCAGCCCCTCCACCCTGCCGTGGGGTGGCTTCCCCCAGAGCTCCCTGCAGTTAGAACTCCCCCGCAGGCTGCTGCCCTCTCCCCTTGGCTGAGCACAACTACCCAGGGTCTCTGCATTGCTGCCCCCATGTACCACTCTGCAGGCCCTGACCTGTGCCCCCTCACTGGGGTGTGCCCCAGCAACAGCCCTTGCCCCCACTCCTGGACCCCCATCCTAGCCGGTCCCCTAACCCTGCTCTTGCCCCCCGACAGGCCAATGACTGCACGGTGGAAATCAGCCAGCAGGCAGGCCTGGAGGAGGCGGTGGACACCATGCGGCTGCGCCTCCTGACCCAAGAGCGAGCACACGAGCGATTCCGCACCTACATGGCCCCCTCTGTGTCAAACTGACAGCACCCCTGGCTTTCCGGGCTGCATGGCATCCCCAGGGGCTGCTGCGTTCCTAGAGCCCTGCCGATTCCTTGTGTATATACTGAGTGCCAGCGGCACGCCCTGTACAGCCTCTGCCTCCCCCTTTGCTCTGGCTCTGTCCCCGGGCACAGCCTGGGCAGTAATAAACCACAGGTGTGGTTGTATGAAGTGCTGTCCCTGCGACCGGGGGTGGGGGGATTGGGCCATGGGCCGCCAGGCGAGCAGGCCAGGCTCCGGCTCCAGAGGCTATAACCAAACTACACCCTCCCCATTCCCAAGCTGGGCCCAGCGTTTGACCCTAAATGCTCCCAGGCCAGGCCGGGCGGATCCTGTCTCGTCCTTCCTAATCCCCCCCTCCCTCCAAGTGTGCACCTGTTACAGAGAAACATGGCTCAGCCTGGGGTGGCCCCAAGGGATTCCTTCCTCAGCTGCCAGCATGGGCAGCGCCTGGGCCAAAGGCTCCTGCCCCCACCCCGGTGGCAGGCGTAAGACGGGGGTTAGACCAGCCAGCCCCCTGTGCTGTCTTCTGCTAGTGCCAGAGGCTGCGGAGTGGATGAACAGAACAGGGCAATTTATCGTGTGCTCCAGTCAGTCAGAGGTTAGGGCCACCTGGAGCATAGGCTTGTCCCTGCCCACCCTGGCTGGCCCTGTCCTCCGGGAACGGACTGAGTTCTGGTTGGGCCTTCACAGCAGCCCCTGGCCCTGAGCTCCGCAGGCTGACTGCACACTGGGCAAGTTCTTCCTGTTGGTTTTGAATCTGCTGCCTGTTAATGTCCTTGGGTGACACCTGCTTCAGGTGTTGCGTGAAGGGGTAAATAACACTTCCTGGATCATTTTCTCCTGCCCCTTCCCGATTTCACAGGCCACTCTTGTATCCCCCCCGCGTCATCTATTTTCCAAGGTGAACCACAACCACCCAGGTGCCCCACACGCCGGTCTCTTCTTTCTAGGAGATGTGAGGACTGTGGCAGCACCGCAAACTGGGCTGGGAGCTGCAGAGCAGCAGCTGGGTCTGATGGTGACAGGCGTGGTCCAGCCAGTTTAGAGAACAGCACTTGGCAGCTGGGGTGGGGTGGGTCCTGCCCAGCTGGCCCAGGAGGGGCCAAGCCCCTGCAACTGTGGGGTGTGTGTGTATCCTGCCCACCTGGTGCAGGAGGAGCCAAGCTCCTGCAGCTGTAGGGGAAGGGGCCCTGCCCACCAGGCCCAGGGGGAGCTGAGCCCCTGCAGTTGTAGAAGGCCCCTCCCCGCTGCCTGTTTCACAATGCTCAGCACGGAGCAGCAGTGCTGGGCTATAGAAAGGAGGCCAGGCCCCATGGTTTTGCCCAGCTGCAAGCAGGGCGTTTATTGCTGCGTGGCTCAGCTGAAGAGCATCTGGTAGGTCTCCATGTGCCCCCTGATGCTCTGGACGATCTGCGCCTCGCTCTTGCTCCGGCTGTAGTAGTCCAGGAAGAGCCCGTCAGGGCTGAGCAGGTAGATGATCACTGTGTGGTCGACGATGTAGTCGTCGTCCTCGTCCCTGGGCCCGGCGCTGTAGTACACGCGATAGGCCCTGCCGGCCTCCCGCACGTGCTCCGGGCTGCCAGTCAGCCCCAGCAGGCGCGGGTGGAACTCCCTCACATACTTGGCCACTGCAGCCATGTCGTCCCGCTCGGGGTCCACGGTGATGAAGACGGGCTGCACCTGGGCAGCTGCAGCTCCTGGTCCAGCAGCTGCACCACCTGGCTCATCTTCTCCAGCTCCTCGGGGCAGATGTCCGGGCAGTGGGTGAAGCCGAAGTAGAGCAGCACCCACTGCCCCAAGAAATCGGCCTTGGAGTGGGGCTGCCCGGTGTGGTCCACCAGGTGGAAGTCCCCCTGGCTGCAGCTTCTGCTGCTGTCCCTTTTCAGAGTGCAGGTAGAGCCACATGTCCAGGGCTGGCCCCCCCCCAAACAGGCAGGTGATGAGCAGCCAAGTCCTCAGCTGTATCTGTGGGGTGGAGCCACCAGTCAACGGGGCCCCCTGGGAGAACTGTCTCCTGGTGACCCTGTTCCAGGAAAGGGTCTGTGCTGCCCACCTCTGCTGGTGGGTCCCTGCTGCTGCACCTGGGAACCACCTTGCAGGCTTGGTGTATCCGCTCCTGCCAACGTCCCAGGCTTTTAAGCAGGGTGACGGCCAGACTGTTTTATTGGCTGTCGACACGAGCCACCTGGCACAGCTGGCTGGAGGGCGTCTCTGGGCACGTTCCTGGAAAGCCCAGGATCTCCCCTGGAGGCTGAGCTGCTGGGCAGTGCATGGAGCCAGGGGCCAGCGGCTCCGGAGCAGGAGGGTCTGGAACATCCTGGGCAAAGCTGAAAGGACGAAAAAGAGCCTCAAGTAACGAGTGTTTTGGGCTGGGCTCCTCCGTAACGCTCTGCAGTGCGGGAATTGGGGACGGCCTGCAGGCCAGGCTCTGGGACATTGGGGGAAGCCAGAACATAGCACAGAGGTGGGAGACACAACTGAGTTTAGACCCTCATGGCAGAGGAGGCTGGTAACGCTGGAGCTCAGGTGAAAGGCTCCTGGCCCATGGGGGGATCCTCACCTCCCACGGCTCTGCAGAGACCAGGCTCCTGCCTTCCAGCCACGCCCCTCCCATTGCAGCCCTGGGCTCCCCACAGTGCTGCTGACGTCCCGCAGCCCCCTGGTATCCTAGCCCCATGCTCCCCCTGCTCTGCTGGTGCCCCTCACTCCTGACCCACAGCCCCCTGCTAGCCCGGGCTCCCCCTCCCACCTGGAGTCAGCGCCGTGGTCTCTCCCCATCAGCAGATTTGCTCCGGACGCGCCCAAACGAGGAAGTGCCGTGACGAATCCCCCAACACCAACATGCACACACCGGGCCCCGCCCAACACATGCGCAGTTGTACAGCCCCCGCCTTCTCGGAGCGCGGGTACTCGGTTCCGCCCCTGGGCACTGGGTCTGCGCCTGCGCTCTGGGCTCCAGGCTGATGTGTGACAATCCAGGAAGTTTCTGGAAAGCGTAGGGGACAATTTCCTGGTGCAAGTGCTGGAGGAACCAACTAGGGGAAAAGCTCTTCTTGACCTGCTGCTCACAAACAGGGAAGAAATAGTAAAGGAAGCAATAGTGGATGGGAACCTGGGAGACAGTGACCATGAGATGGTCGAGTTCAGGATCCTGACAAAAGGAAGAAAGGAGAGCAGTAGAACAGAGACCCTGGACTTCAGAAAAGCAGACTTCGACTCCCTCAGGGAACTGATGTGCAAGGTCCCCTGGGAGACTAACATGACGGGGAAAGGAGTCGAGGAAAGCTGGCTGTATTTTAAAGAATCCTTATTGAGGTTGCAGGAACAAACCATCCTGATGTGTAGGAAGAAAAGTAAATATGGCAGGCGACCAGCTTGGCTTAACAGTGAAATCCTTGCTCGTCTTAAACACAAAAAAACAGCTTACAAGAAGGGGAAGATTGGACAAATAACCAGGGAGGAGTATAAAAGTATTGCTCAGGCATGCAGGAGTGAAATTAGGAAGGCCAAATCACACTTGGAGTTGCAGCTAGCCGGAGATGTTAGGAGTAACAAGAAGGGTTTCTTCGGGTATGTTAGCAACAGGAAGAAAGTCAAGGAAAGTGAGGGCCCCTTGCTGAATGAGGGAGGGAACGTAGTGACAGAGGATGTGGAGAAAGCTAGTGTACTCAATGCTTTTTTTGCCTCTGTCTTCACAGACAAGGTCAGCTCCCAGACAGCTGCACTCTGCAGCACGGTATGGGGAGGAGGTGACCAGCTCTTTGTGGAGAAGCTCTCCTGGATACAGAAGCAGGTGGATGGGGGATCCTGCCCCCCCACACCTCAGAGTTGCCGCCAGTCACTGATACTTGAATCTCTTGGGGGGGGGGGTGTTGTGGTTTGGGGGTAACTTATGAGGGTCTTTTCTAAGCCACTAATATTTTTGTATTTTTTATCCTGAGACTGAAAGACTTAGGGGGCACTATGGGGCTGGACAGGGCCTATGGGGCTGATGGGGGGGGGTTGCTGTGGGGCTGCATGGGGCCCTGGGGCTGATGGGGGGCGCTATGAGTCTGGATGGGCCTGTGGAGCTGATGGGGGGTGCTATGGGCCTGGGGGGGGGGCCTATCATAGAATCTCAGGGTTGGAAGGGACCTCAGGAGGTCATCTAGTCCAACCCCTTGCTCAAAGCAGGACCGTAGTTTCCTCAGGAAATCAGTGGTGTCACGGAGATAGCTGGGAGTGCTGGTAGCATAGGGTCTGAGCAGAGAGTCTACATATCCAGACAGTCCTTCAGTGAGAGTGCCAATGCCCGAGATGATGGGGCGTCCAGGATTTCCGGGTTTGTGGATCTTGGGTAGTAGATAGAATAACCCTGGTTGGGGCTCTAAGGGTATGTTGATTTGTTCCGGTGTTAGTGTAGAGAGTGTCCTGAGTAGATGGTGCAGTTTCTTAGTGTATTCCTCAGTGAGATCTGAGGGAAGTAGCCTATAAAATTTGGTATTGGAGAGTTGTCTGGCGGCCTCCTTTTGGTAGTCGGACCTGTTCATGATGACAACAGCACCTCCTTTATCAGCCTCTTTGATTATAATGTCAGGATGGTTTCTGAGGCTGTGGATGGCATTGCGTTCTGCACGACTTAGGTTGTGAGGCAAGCAATGTTGTTTTTCCACAATTTCTGCCTGTGCACGTCAGCAGAAGCATTCAATGTATAGGTCCAGACTGTCATTTTGACCCTCAGGAGGAGTCCATGTGGAGTTCTTCTTCTTGTGCTGTTGGTGGGAGGGTAACTGTGTATCAGTGCGCTGTTCAGTGTTGTCCTGGAAGTATTCTTTGAGTCGGAGACGGCGAAAGTAGGCTTCCACATCGCCGCAGAACTGTATCATGTTGGTGGGGGTGGCAGGGCAGAAAGAGAGCTGTATCAAAAGATTTGCTAAAGTCCAGAAATAGCACATCCACTGCTTTCCCCTCATCCACAGAGCCGGTTATCTCATCGTAGAAAGCAATTAGGTTAGTCAGCCATGACTTGCCCTTGGTGAATCCATGCTGACTGTTCCTGATCACGTTCCCCTCCTTTAAGTGGTTCAGAATTGATTCCTTGAGGACCTGTTCCATGATTTTTCCAGGGACTGAGGTGAGACTGACTGGCCTGTAGTTCCCTGGATCTTCCTTCCCTTTTTTAAAGATGGGCACTACATTAGCTTTTTTCCAGTCATCCGGGACCTCCCCCGATCGCCATGATTTTTCAAAGATAATGGCCAATGACTCTGCAATCTCATCGGCCAACTCCTTTAGCACCCTCGGATGCAGCGCATCCGGCCCCATGGACTTGTCCGTGATTGGTCCAGCCCGGCACCTGTCAGGTGCATCCGATTGGGTGGCAGCCCCTGGACAATGGACGGGTGAAAGGCGCCAGGCAGCAGCAAGAGGTGATTGGTTGAGGTGTCCTGGCCAGGAGATGCAATTGGGTAGATGGCACCATGGAGTGCAGGCTCCAGCAGGCTTTCGGCGAATCGCAGAAAGGGCTTGGGGGCAGTGCCAGAGCCCATTGGCTGCCCCAGGGTGGGCGGGGGCATGTTTCCCTCCAGCTTCACCCCATGGAGGGGGCCAGGCATTGATGCCCCATTGGTGGCTCGGCAGTTTCTGGTCTCTGATTGGTTGGGCAATTCATAGATTTAGATAACTGGTAGAGAGAGGAAAAAAACTCTAAAATATTGTTGCATTAATTTGCAAGGAGGCTGAGTGGTTAACTGCTTGCAATTATAGCCCTGTTTTTCAATCTGCAGTGCAGACATACATGCTATCCTCATGCCATGGGGGAAACTCTGGGTTGGGGAAAGAGGGGGCTGTATGCACTAGCAAGGGGTGCAGAGAATCCTCCAGCAAGTGACCGGTGCCCCATGCTGCAGAGGAAGGCGAAAAACCTCCAGGGCCTCTGCCAATCTGCTCTGGAGGAAAATTCCTTCCTGACCCCAAATATGGCGATCAGCTAATCAGTTCTGGAAGCTACTGAAGCGGGCAGCGGCCACCCCCCACCCTCCAGACCAACCGGTAGCCAGCTGCGGGCCGCCTCCCTGGGGGGGGGGCTAGGGCGGCGCTGCGCTGCTCGGGGGGTGGGGGCTCGGGCTGCGGTCGGCGCCGCTCGGGGGGGGGCGGCGCTCTTCTTTTCTGCCTGGGGCGGCAGAAAAGCTAGAGCCGGCCCTGGGCCAGAGAACCACAGCACAGGCTAATATCAGTCAGCAGGTGCAGGGGGTGAAGAGGGTAGCTCTGCCCCCTGGACCTGTTACTGGGTGTGCCCCGAGGCATCCCACAAGGCAGGATGGCAGCACAGGTGGCTCGCTGCCCCTCAGTAGTCAGAGCTAACTGGATGGTATTTAACTCCGCCTAGAAAGCCAGCTTCTGCAGAGGTCTGGGGCATCGGTGCCTGCACATCCATCGCCTACTGAGCCGCTGTCAGAGCCACCTGACATAGCCAAGGTCCTTGGCCTCCTGCGAGGCAGGGACTCAAGGCTTCATAACCCTGCGCCTCCGAGCAGGCTCTAAGGGATGTGCCACGGGAGCTGGTAGATATACCCTGGGCTTTCCGCAAGAATTGGATAATCCCAGACTTGAGCTGTTGCCCACGTACCAGTTCATGAGTGGGGTAAATTTGGCATAAGGGCTCAGGACCCTCTGGCCTCCTGTATCTCTCCCCACCAGTTAAATCCATAGGGATGTACCTTGCCAAGGACTGTCCTGCCTTCCCAGAATCTTTCCTATCCATGGGAGTTGCCTTACATCCCTGCCACCAGAGGGAGACGCTGTGGAAGACTCTTGCGGCCTGATTTTCAGAGGCGGATTTTGGTCAGTGCAGCTGCACTGACCTTCAGCTCCTCTGGAAATCAGGCCCAAGGTGCCTCAAGTCAGGCTCTCAAATTGAGGCATGCAAATCGGTGACGGCTGGCCCCTCAAGGGGCTGCTGAGACCTTGGGGACCCAGGCTGGGATCTCTCTGCGCCACCCAGGGCAGGGGGAGGGGTTTGAATGGACAGAGCGAGTGGCAATTCTGGGTGCTGACCCTATACCTGCTGCCTCCATTTCCAGGCATGGTGGAGATGATCCCCAACACAGAGACTCTGCGCAAGATCCAGGTGGAGCATGGGGTGACGGGCTCCTTCAAGGATCGCCCCCTGGCAGGCGGGCTGCAGAAGCACAACCCCACGGAGGATGAGTACGAGAAGGTAGTGAAGTGGGATGCAGCGGGGTGACTTTGGAATGGAAAGGGGCCGTACAAATCCTTCTATAGGGCAGGGAGCAGGGGTCCGAGGGAGGCAAATAGCCTCTGCAGCTTGAGATGATGCACAAACGAATGCCTCAGCCAATATGCTTCACTTCTTGTAAGCCCTCCACGTAAACAACGGCCAACAGATGCATCCTGAGCCTGCCTTGGCCACACGCTTAGCTTTGTTTAGGACCTTCAGTGAGTGAACTTGATCTTGACCTTTTGCATAAACCAAGCCAGCCAGGTGCACCTGTGCTCCTGAATTGTGCCTACATTTAAGGACAAGCTGGACAACCCCCTGTCAGGGATGGTCTAGATATACTAGGTCCTGACTCAGCGCAGGGGCCTGAACTAGATGGCTTTTTGAGGTCCCTTCCAGCCCTGTGATTCTGTACCCACAGATTTGTTTATGTGTAGGACCTACAGCAAGAGTGCAAGGTTTTTTGTTTTTGTTTTTTTTGGTAATGCTTTGTTACTGGTGAAGGCGGGTGGGGGCGCTGAGCATCGTTAAGTGCCCTCCTCCACCCCACAGACCAGGCTTGCTCCTGAGAGTGCGGGACTAAACATTCCCATGCTCTCTCCCCTTCCTCTCAATTCCTTTTTGAAGTCTCTCTTCCCCCCTCGCCTGCTCTAACCCCTTCTCCCTCTCCCAGGCGGTGGAGAACTTCATCTACTCATGCGCCGGCTGCTGTGTGGCCACCTACGTTCTGGGGATCTGCGACCGGCACAACGACAACATCATGCTCAAAACCACCGGCCACATGTTCCACATTGACTTCGGCAGGTTCCTGGGCCATGCCCAGATGTTTGGCAACATCAAAAGGTGGGTGTCACCCACAGGAGCATGGCAGAGGGGTGAGATTGCTCCCATTGTACTACATGCTGGAGCAGAGCTTAGTCCTGGTTCCCTTGACCAAACATCATCTCCCTGCAGCTGTTGTGCTGGGGACGGCCAGGTTTCTGTGAGACTACAGGGCTACAGTTTGTACTGTGGGCACAGCGGTTTGGAAGGTCTGCTGTGCGGCTGCCAGGGAGCCTGGCTGTGTTGTGATGGATGCAGGACAGACTGGAGTGGCTGTCTGTTCCATTTCCCGTGGTCGACCCCTCTGCTCCACTCCCTGTGCTGATCTGGGCACGTGTCTCTTTTTCTATGGTGCAGGGACCGGGCCCCGTTCGTCTTCACCTCGGACATGGCCTATGTCATTAATGGTGGTGACAAGCCCTCCAGCCGCTTCCATGACTTTGTGGATCTCTGCTGCCAGGCGTACAACCTGATCCGCAAGCACACCCACCTCTTCCTCAACCTGCTGGGCCTGGTGAGAACACGGGGGGGCTGCCCTGATCCAGGCACCGGGGCAACTTTGCTCTCGCTGGATCTCCAAAGAGTGGGCCACCCTCCACGCCCAGGCCTTGAGATGCCTCCCACCCCCAGTGGTGGGAAATTCCCTTCCCCCTCGGAGTCTGCAGCTGCCTCTTGGCCTCTCTGGTTCTGCCCCCTACTCTGGGCTCTCGTGTCCCATCTGACAGCACTATGAAAGCAGCGTGCTCCACCCTTGGGGGGAGGCGTGTGCTTAGTGTCACGCAAGCGCCCCTCTGGCTGTCTGAAGTGCAGCACTGACTGCCTAATCATACGGCGCTCACCCAGCCGTCCTCGCCCATGTGGGTGACTCGGATCCAGGCAGACACACCCAGCGCTGGGCTGGGCTCGCGAAGTACATCTCATGGGGTGTGGATGTGTGTTATGGGGAGAGGGCCCCCGTCCCTCTCCGCTGGAGGAGTCTTCGGGGGGGATGCTGGACAGGCCATCTTGACCCGCACCTGAGCCATGTTTACGGTAGAGGCCCCAGGACTGGCTGGTCCATCTCCCTCTCCCTGCTCCTTCCCCACCTCTGGGCTCCTGGCACTGACCTGGCTGCCCTGCTCTCCAGATGCTGTCCTGTGGTATCCCGGAGCTCTCCGACTTCGAGGACCTCAAGTGCGTCTATGACGCCCTGCGGCCGCAGGACTCCGAAGCCGACGCCACCACCTATTTCACCAGGTAAAAGGATGCAGCTGGCGCTGGGTGACAGATGGGGAAGGGGGCACCCCTCTGTCACCAGGGAGAGATGGAAGGGCCTTCAGTGGCTGTACACCCACTCCTAGGAAAGGAGCCAGGCTCTTTGTGTCCCAGCATCCCTGGTTGAGGGGCCCTTGTGCACTCAGAGTTTAGGAGCCAGGGGTGCCATGAATAGCAGCTGCCTTTGGCCCAGGGTGGAGTCCCCCTCCCTCACTGAGACGCTGCCCTTCCTCATTGCAGGTTGATTGAGTCCAGCCTGGGCAGCATGGCCACCAAGCTCAACTTCTTCATCCACAACCTGGCACAGATGAAGTTCACAGGCTCAGACACCCGCCCCGTGCTTTCCTTGCACACGCTCAAGACATCCGGCTGGATCCGTGACGTCTTCCTTTGCCGCCGCGAGAAAGTCTTCAACCCCAGCAAAGGCTATGTGAGCGCTGCAGCTCTGCTTCTGCCGGACATGTGCTGGGGGGAGATGAGAAATCTGGGAGAGGGATTCTGTGCCGGGGGGTGGGTTAGGAGGAAGGCCATTCAGTGGAGACCCAGGGGCAGAGACACAAACCAAATGAAGGCTGCTGCTGCAGCGATTTCCTGATTCTGGCCTCGCTAGGAATAGTTAGTGGTTTAGAGGAGGGAAACCCTGTTCTCTGGCAAAGGGAAATGTGGGACCTGTCATTGGACGGCTGCCCTCACACTGTATGATTTGACTAGAACCCAGTGCTTTCCACTTACCCTTCCATGACGCCTTCAAAGGTGACTTGAATGTCTGCCTCCTTTCAACGCATGTTCCTGAAAACTTTCCCCCGTCTTTAACTTGGTCTGAAGTGATGCCAAAATAAATCATTTAACCTTGGTCTGATTTCCAAACTTCTTACATTTCAGTGCATGCATGGTGGGTCTGATTCTGAGCTAACCTGGACGTCAGGTGGGCTGCTCCCGATCTGTACTGGTGTACGTGAGATCAGACTCAGGCATGCAAGCGATACCAGGCTCTGCCTCCCTGTCTTGCAGACGTACATCGTGAAGGTGCAGTGGGAGAGCCCCTGCGAGGTCACCTATGTCCAGCATACCTTTGAGGAGTTCCAGGAGCTGCACGACAAGCTACGCCTCATCTTCCCCTCCTCTCACCTGCCCAGGTAGCCCCTCCTCTCTTCCTCAGCCCTGCTCCTTGTCCCACCCCTGGAGAAAAGGGGCTGGCTACTCTGCAGCTGGTTTGGGGCTTGGTTCATCTCTGGGCGGGTGCATGCTGGGAGGGAGGATGCACCTCCCTGGCTTGCTTTTTTGCCTCCAGGCAGCACACACGAGGACAAGTCTCCCCCTATTGTTCCACCTCCCCGCCCCCCATGCTGCTTCCTGACTTCCCCTGACCACTGTAACTTGACTCAGCCCACTACAGCTCTCCCTGACTCCAGACAGCACCCACCCAGACTGAGCCCGTCTCGATCCTCTTGGTGCTGAGAGACACCGGTCAGGCTCCAGCTATCCTTGGCTTTAGGGCCCTCCCATCCTGCCCATGTTCCCTGCCCACCAGTGTTTGCTGGCAGCACCTGTCCAGAATGGCCTGGAAAGTCCTCTAGATTTTGTTACTGAGAAACAGTCGACTCAGCACCATTGTGGTGTGATGTGCCTCAGACCAACACTTGCTGCCTCGGGCAAGAGCAGTTCGCTTAGGGGCACTACTGCTTCAGCAGTGCATTCTGCTGCCCTGGGGACTTGCTAACTGTTCTCTCTCTCTCTCTCTCTCTCCTGCACACACACAACTGGTCAGTTTCCCCAGTAGGTTTGTGATCGGCCGGTCACGCGGCAAGGCAATGGCCGACAGGAGGAAAGAGGAGCTGAATGGCTACATCTGGCATCTGATCCACTCAGCCCCAGAGGTGGCTGAGGTAAGATTCTCTTCTCAGCGCCTCTCAGTCCACAGTGGAGAAGGTTGATCTAGCATACGTGGCTTAATGGATAAGTTCTAGGAGGGAGTGTTATCTAGTGAGTACAGCAAGTGACTAAGGGACAGGATTCCTGGGCCCTTTTCCAGACTGTGTTAGTGAGAAGTGGGCAAGTCGCGTCTCTCTGTGCCTCCGTTTCCCCATCTGTAAAATGGGGACAGGAACATTAGCTTTGATCCCAGGTGGGTTGTAAGTCTTAACTTAACTCCAGGTTGTAAAGTTCTTTGAAGATCAGACGCGCCATCTAAGTGGTGAGTTGTTCCTCTGGCTTGGGATTCTGGAGGATGGAAGGTGCTATATTAACTGATGGTGGTGGAGTTACAGATCTTGCTTTGAAGTGTCTAGGACATGCTTACAGATGGAGATATGAGCTGTGACGAAGTGGGACTGGTCTTACTGGGGGCTGGGTACAGATCCTAAGTTTCTAGCAGCACAAATGCCTGACACTCTGTCGCCTAGCAACTGATGGCCGGGCCCCTCCCTGCAGAGGTGCTGGCTAAAGGTGTTGGAGACAAAGGGGTCAGGTGACCTCCTGGCCCGGGAAAGAAGCGGAGGAGAGAGGAGGGGCCGGAGGGGGTTGGGCAGACTGGAGCTGGCTGGGAAAAGAGGGGAAGCAGGGAGAGGGGGCTCTGATCCCCGAGGGGGGCTGTGAGGATGGACCTAACCGGGGGGATCCTGTTATCTGTGCCTGCAAGACCTGTGTTGGACTGTGTTCCTGTCGTCTAAATAAACCTTCTGCTTTACTGGCTGGCTGAGAGTCCTGGTGAATCGGCAGGGAGCCTGGGGGTGCAGGGTCTGACTCCCCTACACTCCGTGACAACTCCCCTCTCCCCCCTTCGAGACTGAACTGAGCGGGGTCACTCCAGCCAGTGACCTGGGGAAGTTCGAACCCACCTACATTCCCATGGCTGCCCCAGAGTCCCCCCCGTTCTGGGGGAAGAGTTACCCCAGGTCATTCCAGTTTCCTGTCCCCCTGTAGGTTGGGGGGGACTCGAGGGCACTTGCAGGTTGCAGGGGGGAAGCCTTATGCCGCCCGCGCCCTTTCCCCACCCCAATACCCCTGGGGTGCACGCGGGGCTGGGGCCTTCTCCCCACGTTCCAGTCTGGGGGGCTGTGATTCGGGCTCTCTCGGTTCAGAGCCCCCCTTTTGACCCTGGCCCTCCTCTGGACAGGCTCCTCGGGGCAGGGCAAGGGCCTTACAGCCATCTTCCCCCTGTCCCGGGCCTTCCTCCCCCTCTGGCAGAAGTCACAGTAGCGGCAGTGCTGCCGGACATGGGCAAAGACCCCAGGCCAGTAATAGTTCTGCAGCAGCTTCTGCTGGTACTCAACTGCCTCACTGCCCTGTGGGCGAGCATTATCCTTTCCGTTTGATGGCTGGGAAGGCTTAGACATAGAGAGTATTATGTGAATTGCCTAAACCCACAGGGCTGGGACTCAAAGCCAGCATATTTTGGGCATTCAGGGAGTAAATAATAATAAATGACAGTCAAACCACCACTCTCTCTGCTTCCAGCTCCATTTTTTTCCCAAAAAAGGAGGACAATAAGGAAAAGCTTTTGAAAAACCAGTATCGATAACAGGTAGAGCCATATATATATTTGCTCCAACATCTAAAAGCCACCCAACTTCTCACTGAGCAAAGCAGTTAGTTATGTCTGTGCACAAAATTAATCTTGTGGGCCAATTCAGATGCATGAAGAAAGGGTGAAATCCTCCTGGCCTCTACACAGCCTGAATAAGAGGCTCCAGGAGCACAATATTACATTACAGGAGGAAACCCCTCTGCTTGCTGGGCCAGAAACCTGCAGTAGAGGTATGGAAAAGCAACTGTGTACACATAAGGCTGAGCTAGTACGGTGTGCACCACAGAGCAGAATGGGACTGCTTCCCACTGAAATCATGAAGTACGATGGTAGCATATGGCCTTCTCTGAAACATACCATCCTGCGTGCAGGCGCCTAGGAGGTTAATGATATTTTTGTGATTCCCAATCATTTTCAACATTTCCATTTCGGACACCAGGTCAGAAAGATCCTCGTCAGTAGCATCATCTGGAGAAGACGGGGGGAAAAAAGAGAAAGAAACTGTTAGGAAGGGAATAGGTGTTTCTTAGAGTCTAGAGAGTAAAAGCATAACTAGATTGCATTAGTACTATACAGTATGTTATACACTCAGTGAACGGAGGCTGGCCATGTGGCCATCTGAGCATTTCTGAGAGCTGGTCATCCTGCAGGAAATGTTAATCAGGAATCACAGAACTGGAAGGGACCTCGAGAGGTCATCTAGTCCAGTTCCCTGCATTCATGCAGGACTAAGTATTATCTAGACCATCCCTGACAGGTGTTTGTCCAGCCTGCTCTTAAAAATCCCTATTTATTTTTGCCCCAAATCAGGGTGAAAACTTGAAACATCAAAACTTGTTGCCAAACAAAAAGTTCTGAAAATTTTTGACACGGAAATAAAACATTGTGTGTTTTGTTTTGATGTTTAGAAACTGAAAAAAAATTGGATTGTCAACTTCAGTTTTAGGATTTTTGGGGCTTCACCGCCACTCTACCATACCTTTTCCCATACATACAAACAAACTTTCTCCAATTTTTTTCGTACTGGAAAAGAACCAGGGGCAGGTAAAATATGTCTGGAATCGTGGGGTAAAAGCCCCCAGAATAAATTGGAAAACCAATTTTTTTTGGTTAGTTTTCAAAATCAAACCAAAACACAAAACATCAAAATGTTTCAGTTTGGCAATGTTGAAATCTTCCCCATCAAAAAAAGTTTAATGAAAATTGATCAATGAGGTTTTGTCAAACCCCACTTTCTCATGGAAACATTTTTCATTTGGTGTTAGTATTAATACTGTGCAGCACCTCAGCACTTCTTGCTTTGGCTTAGCCATGCCACTCCCCTCCAGGTGTTTTCCACAGCTAGTCAAGTCACTGCAGCTTCAGTGCTTTAGGCAGGGAAAACAGGAGAATCTGGAGGAGCCCAACCAATCTCATTGTTTTGCCTCTTTTTAAGATGTTGAGATGTAATCTCAGGGAGCTTGGCCAGGGTTCAATTGATAGGAAGATCTATTGAAGTGCTTATATGACCCTCATCACCCAAGTAGACAAGCACTTTACAATCCTGAATGGATTTTATACTCAATACCCCCATGAGATAGGGAAGCATTATCCCTATTTTAAAGGCCAGGTGCTCCGACAAAGGGTAAAGAAAGTGACTTGTCCAACATCATAGAGGAAACCTGTGGTTGAGCTAGGAACTGAACCCAGGTCTCCTGTAGCCAAGTCCAATGCTGTATCCGCTTAGGTACCCTTAAGATAACACTCACTAATTCCTGTGACCCACCCTAACAGAAATCTATGGAAACAAGCATCAGTTATGGAAGCCAAAGGGAGAATTTGGCCTTAGGTTTGCTCTTCTTATGTAGTCATATTTTTTAAATAAAAAATGAACCCCAAACCAAGATAAATGCCAAGGAGCCCCAACTCCTGCCATTCCTTCATGGTGCCGTTCTCTGTACCTTTTAACATCTTGACAGCTACAGTGATGGCCTTGTCTGGTTTGTCCTTATCGATCCCAGTCGCTTCTGCCATCACCACTTGACCAAAACAACCTTCACCCAGAGGTTTCCCCGGAGTCAGGCTGAAGTGACAGACACAAACAAATGAATTAATGTGTGACCGGGCTGAGGACTGGAATGAAGAGAGAAGAACGACACGTTTAACTGACCGAGATCTCGTTAATTCCCACTTGGGATCAGCAGGCAGCTCGAGCTCTGAGACATTTGCTAGCTTCAGCCCATCGCTGGATGAGAGGTGGGTGAGATTGACCAGCGGGGTACCGGAATTCATGGAAGGGTTTGACTCCAATGACACCGGCTTCAATAGAGCAAATAAAATGTTATTGCCAACTGCCTCTGTGTCAGATACATGCAGCGGTGCTTGAAAAGAAACCAGCCAAGAAAATCACTTTGAACTAATCTTTGATTATTGAAGACTTACAATCAATTGTAACCTGGAAATTAAAAATATCAGTCTCATATTATGGGAGTGTATCTATCTAGGCAGGCAGAGCCAGATCCTCAGCCAGTGTAAACCAGAGCAGCCTCACTGAAGACAGTACTCTATTGATTTACACCAGCTACATCAGTTTAGAGCGGTTCTGGCCTATATGCATGGAATGTGTTTGTGTCCATGGAGTCAGTCCCAGCTTTCCAGTCCCAATAGGTGGTTTACAGCCAGAGAGGCTGAACCAGCAGGGTTTGCAGTCCTTTTCAATTCCTACGCTTACTGCTCTGCAGTGCCAGTCCCTGATGCACGACTGGATGGGATTTTTATTGTACAGAGTGCCATCATTGTCCCTTGCGGAAAGAAGGCCCAATCCTGGACCCACAGAAATCAGTGGAAGTTTTGCGAGTGACTTCAGTGGGACCAGGACCAGGACTGCACTTCTTTTCCCACTCCTCCCCTTCATGCTGGCTACGGGCACAGGACTGTAGGCTATTCTCTGGAAGGTCCATTTTCCCTGGGGTGTTGTTATGAGTGGCCAGCAGGGCTGGTTTAAGGGTCTGTTTTACTAGTCCTAGGTAAGCCCAGGGCTCTGGGGAATTGCTGGCCTCTGACAAACAATAACTGCAAACTAAAAAGAGAGTTAACTGCCACTCACTACGTTTTCACTGAAAAAAATAAATGAATAAGTGAAACAAACTGAGACACGGGGCCTGACCCTCATTCAGGCAAAGGGCCCGCTGATGTTAATGGGATTGTTGCCTGAGTAAAAACATAGGGTCACGTTCCTAACGTAGAAAGGAAATGTAAAGGTAGGTTGGGGCTATAGGAATCTTGTATCTACTTTCTGTTACCTGTACAGTAGGGGTGTTCATGGCTTTTTTGTTGGTCATTTTCACCCTACAGACAATCATGATGACAACCACCAAGAAGAAGAAAACGAAGCCAACCCCACAGCGGAGGATCACAGCAAAAACGGAGCCAGAATCATCCGCCTCTACTAGCTCTGTAGAGTAACAAGAGACGGAAGTGAGGACAGGCGACAGCAGCCAACATGTACACATGTAGTGTGAGAAATTCAGGTAGGGCCTGAGCGAAAGCTCACTGTCACCAATGGGAATCTTCCCATTGACTTCAGTGCGAATTGGATCAGGCCTAGGTTGGACACCTCTTTGTCTATGCGTAACCCCGTTGGACTTGACACAGGAGCCCTCCCAAATCCACAACTCTGAATGCCTACAACAGGTGTTTTACTTTTGCAAACAATGCAGGATCGGGCCCTTCCTCTATTTCACTCATCAGTTTTGACTCCAATGCTGGCAACAGATGTGCCCCAGACAAGAGATTAACATGGCAACTCAAGCTAAGATTTCAGTTTATCCCACCTGAATCACGCCTGTCTCCAAAGTATGGTGAGGTTAAAAACACGATACTTGGGGGAGGATAAATGGGAAACTTGGCTTAATTATATTATAATTCATAATGTAAATATTTTGTTTGGACAAGTAAAGGAAGGACAGATGATCCCAATAATTTTAGCAAAAATCCCACCCCAGGATTCCAGAAAGTCGGAACTTCCCGTAGGCCCCTTGAACAGGCATGAGCGCAATCATTTTGATGGCTAGAACATAATTAGCATCATGCACTCAGAGCTCAATCCTGCAACCCCCCTCAAGCAAAGCGCAAATCAAGAATGATTCCCCACCTGCTCCCTTCAGTCCAGGCACTTCTGAATTTACAAGGGGTCAAGGCAAAACCAAAAACATACTAACAGAAAGAGGATGCCCCATGATTCTTTAATCAGCAGTGGAACTCCTTATAGTGAAATTACTCTGCTTCTTTTCACACAGTCACTTCACTCTGGGCTAAATGCTGAGCTGGGTAAGCTGGGTGCACGTGACTTGAAAGCAGTTGTACAGCTGCACTCGTGGGCACAGTAATGAAGAAAACTCACGGGGGAACACTAATCCTTTGTGGGCAAAGGGGATATGGAACCACTCAAGCTCCACCCCAAAGCCTATTGATTTCAATGAGTCTTTCCACTGACTTTATTGGACTTTGGATCAGGCTCTCAGTGACTGCGTCCATGAAGGAACATAGCAATGTGAAAAATGGGGGTTCCACCCATAATCAGGGCATGGCTATTGTCTATACATACACGTACAGACTGTGCAGCAAGCTACATGGCTGTGAGCCAGCTTAGCAGATGAGCTGTGGCATTTCTAAATTGAACACTGAAGCATCACCAAGAGGAAAGAAAGGGCACAGCGCAGAAGGAAATACCTGGTAGAACCGTCAGCCAAGCAGAATGATGTGAAAACCCCATAGAATTCCCAGCGAGACAAATATATTCCCCTGCATCCTCAAAAGTAACATTTCGCAAGTACAGAATTTCTGGCTCCTCATCCGCTGTGTTAACACCTGACGTCTACAAGGGGGAAAAATACACATATATAGAAAGAGGAAAAACACAGGATAAGCCACATTCCCAGCACGTTTGAGGACACCACACAGATTTACAGGCAAATTTCAAAAGCAGATGAAGATTTTTTTGTTTCTTTGTTCTCAGTGGCCCATCTTCCACATTTATTTATTCATTCCCGTTTGCAACCTGGCGTAAAAGCAAAAGGTTCCCTTCGCCAGGCTCTTACGCTGTCCCACTAATGAAGCATGCAAGCAACAGCATCAAAAGGAAAAATTGCCCCCACAACAGGACTGACTGTTGGTTAGTAGGGTGAGTGTGGGGGAGAAAAGGGTAAAGTGCTGACCAGATAAATGGTGACTTAATACAGAAAAATATTTACGGAGGGACACATTGTTTTAATGTCAATTTCAACACCAAAAGCCTATCAATTGTCGAAGAAAAACTCAGTTCTCGCTTTTTGTTTGGGTACAGCAAAATCAAATACTTTATTACTTTCTCTAGTGATCACAAGAGGGAGAGAGTGTCATAGGAAACTGGGTTGCCCCTTGTCCCGGACGGATCTCTCTCAATTAGTAAACAATCATAGCAATCATTTATACCTTTGTTACAGACAATGGCTAGCAATCCTGGAGACATTTAAGGAAAACATTTGCATTTGTTTATACATAAGCCTATTCGCTGTCTTATTTGTCTTCAATACTAGAACAAAAACAAGACTGCATTTTACAAGGTCGTAATGACTTTTCACACAATTCACTCTGTACCACATTATCTTATTTCTACATATCTCACAGGGTCACAGCCAGTCTAACTCATGCTAACTAGCTAACATACATTTAAGATCCTTCAAATCCTTGTTAATTATTAATTGGCTTCCACACTATTAATACAGCTCTTGATGCTATCATGTAATTCTGGATCTCCATTACAAAGCGTCCTTTAGGGAACATTCCTACATTATCAGGGAGCTAGACTGGCTGACTTGCCTCTCACTTTATAATTAGTCTACCAACCTTTAGCACCATGACATACGTCCTGTTGGATCCATATTTACTGCCGTTGACTTCCACGTGTTTCAGCCACTGGATGTGAGGCTGGGCATCACTGTACACCTTGCAGTGGAACTCGACATCACTCCCTACCACCACAGTCTGGTTGGCAGGCAGTCCAGCCTGGAGAATAGGCCGGTGGCGGAACCTTTCTGAAGTGAAAATGGGGAACCCGTTTTTAACACCTCTCCCCACTGAACATGCCTGTCTGTGGCTTTCAGCGCCACTACCAATGTCTGCACAGGAGCTTGGGCTAGGGCTCATGAAAGGTGCTGGATGAGCAACCCCTGAGAACACGGCTCTTTGCTTACCCACAGAAAGGGTACGCCTGGGGAGCTGCAGCGTAGGCTTCCCAGACACTGCCCCAATCAGCGTGCCTCAGTCCTGAACAGGAAGCATTATGTCCAGGATAGTGCATTCACTCCTTGAACGCTTGCTGAGAAGGAGGGCCAGCTGGGTTTGTGGTTATGGACCCGCATCATTCACTTCAGGGGACGAACTATATGATTACGCCCAAAATCATCATTGCACATAAGCCATCTTGATGACGACTGTGTATCAGAAGTGAAGAGGAAGTAGAGAAATCTTACCTACTACATCTAGCTGGTAAGTGTGCCTAATGCTGCCATATTTGTTCTCTACAATGCACGTGTAGTTCCCTCGGTCTGACGGAACCACACTCTCCATCACTAGGCTCCACTGCTGATGCCGTAACTAGAGGGAGGAAAAAACAGATCAGCCAATCATAAGACATCACCAGCTAATATTTCATTGGACCATTATAATCAATGAACAAATGGCAAAACACAATGGGCCTCATTCTTGTTTATTCCCAGGCCTCTTCCCCCGCTCCCCACTCTGCCAGCGTGCTAGGGCTGCAGCACGTCTGTAAATGTAAGTTATGACCACTTTAAGGACAATTTACGCTGCCTGCCTGGTGGAAAGTGGTCTTTATGTGAGAATCAAGCCCAATGAATCAACTGTACAGTGGGCTGTATTACAGGCGCTGATCCTGCCGCGGGCTGTAGATGCTCCCATAATATAAATAATGGGCTGTAAGCCCGTTGGGACATGGACCATCTTTTTGTTCTACGTTTGTACAGCACCAAGCACAATGAGGGCCAGGTCTACAGCTAGAGCTCACAGGAGCTAAGGTAAAACAAATAATTGCTAGCTGCACTTCTATCTTGTGCCTTTCATCTGAGGAACTGAAAGTGCTTCTGTCATAAACAGTTAGTTAAGGGTTAAGGTTTTTTGTCTACCTGTAAAGGGTTAACAAGCAGTACCTGTGGACACCTGACCAGAGGACCAATGAGGGACAAGATTATTTTCAAATCCGTGTGGAGGGAAGTTTTTTTTTCCCTGTTCTTTGTTTTCTTGGAGAGTCTCTCTTGGAAATTAAGAGAGTCCAGACATCTTAATCAAGTCCTCCCAGGTTTCTGCAATAAATTCTTCTATTCAAGCTAGTGAGTATTAGCAAGGAACTAGTATTCTTATACTTTTATTTCTGTATTTGCAATTCTGTGTTTTGCTATAGAATTTCTTTAAGTCTGTACTGTGATTGCTTTTACTGAGAAAGAAGGGAGGGGGAATTCTCTCCAGAGATTGATAAGTTTAGACCCTGTATTGTTTCATCTTGATTACAGAGAGAGTGACTTTTCTTTTTATTCTTTAATAAATTCTTTTCTTTTCTTAGGACTTGGTTGATCTTTCTTTGGGTGGATTCTCAGGGAAAGGGGAGGGGGAATGGCTTATTTCTCCTGGGTGTAAGAACTCCATGGATTTGGGGCTCTTGGGATCCCCAAGGATTTTGGGGAAGGACTGTGTCCCAATCCACGTTTCCTGATTGGGTGGTGGCAGCTTTTACTAGATCTAAACTAGGATTTTAGTTTAGAGGGAAACTAGTGCAGGTCCCCACACTGGAACCCAAAAGCTCTAAGTGGGGGTGAGACCTATGACAGCTTCAAAGACATTAAATAAGATAGCATCACATACTCCAGTCAACTGAGGGCCAGAGAAGTTAAATGGACTCCATCAGCTTAAAGAACCACACCTTTGGGGTTGGTTTTTTTGGCAAATCTTTAACCTACATGTGTTACCAGTAACACCTACCTGCCGATCACTAGAACTGAAAGAGACCAGTGAGAAAAAAAATTCTATTTTTTACAGTTTGTTTACTCTGGGTATTAGGCAGCACTTTATGTACAGTCAGCCTCACTAGTTCCTTTATATAGTTATCTATTTCCCTTTCTCAATGGGTATGTCTTCCAGTGGGTAACAGGTGAGAGACAAACATTAAAAACCATAGGAAAACCATGAGTGTAAAGCACAAAACTGCCAGGGTGTCCGACACTGGCTCGAGTATAGTACATGAACACCCTGTCTTTTCTTTAACTGATTGGATTTCAGACCAGTGGTGTCCACTTTAAGTGACTTGGCCAAGGTGACAGGGGGCCCATCAGTTGCAGGGCGGAAAATGAATGTTGGCGTCCTTGCCTCAAAGTGATTCATGCACGCGCACATGCACACGTGCTCGGTGTGCATAATCCCCGTGAGCAGAGTTAGTTAACCTTCCCAAGCCTCTGGACATCAGTTAGAAGCCAACTGCCCCCATACAGCTGTCAACAGTATTTTAACAACGCGTTTTGGAGCGGATTCTTGGTACACAGAATCAACTGGCATCAGTGATGCCAGTTCTGCACACTACAGAAAACCAAGGGCTGATGCAGAAAATGAGTGGTTAATCAGCTGTCAGCACTTTTAGCTACAGCAGGTGAATTCAAACGGAGCCACTGTAACCATCTTTCACTAGTTGTTATCTGGATCCCCATGCCTTGTTTGAAAGGGATCAGAGCACAATTAACCTGTCAAAAGCAGCGTTACTGCACTGGACATTGGGTGTAAGGGCTATGAAGCAAATATGGCTTGGTTTTAATGGAGAGGGTGTCACGCTCTTGCCATAAAACTATACTTTCCCCCCACCTTTTGTATCTCGGCATCTGCTCAAGTAACAGTGTTGACTGGCCTACATTCCTAACTTGTTTCTAAGTGTTGACAACAAAGCATGTCACTGCATTTAAATGTATACGTAATAGAAAGACAGAAAGGTTTTGACTGAAGAAAGGTTTTGGCTGCTGACGATGATGGGTTCAATTCTGATGCTCTTCCTGGAGATTTCACTGGGCATTCTGTCATGTAATTTACAGGTGAAACTGGACCAGATTTGATGCCAGAACTTGGGGTGGGGAGAGGGGTGTCTCGATCTAAACCTGTTACTGATCTGTCTCTATAGTGGCTTATATCATAGCCTTGCATCTTCACACCCCTCTTTATCCTTCTCTCCTAGGCATTTGTAAAGCACCCATCATGGTAGTATCTAGGATCTGAACTCTGGTAAAGCTTGGCTCCAGATACGAAGCATGTGTCATAAACCTAGATCCAAACACTCCAAACATCCAACCACGTGTCTTGCCTATTCTAGATATAAAGTGTCCATCACCTCATTGTATGGGACTTGAGCTCTGGGGAAGTGGGCTCTGAATACAGATTCAAACTGTGGGTCAGAGCTCTGTTCCTGTGACACAGAAGGTGTCTGGAAAGGTTTTTTAAAAACAACTAAGGAAAAGTTTTAGTCGAAAGCTGAGTCCAGACCCAGGGGATCACAAGAAGGATGTTCCCAATTTTGGGCAGTCAGTGTACTCGATAAACCATTAGAAACATGAAGTAACTCGTTGCAGACTTTAATCAAATCAGTGAGACACTGGAAATCCCTCTGGTTTATTTGGTGGTGTCACCAGGGCTGACGAGAGGGTAGGGGGAAGCCAGTACAAATTACCGGGGCCCGGCAGTCTAGAATGGGACCCTGGCTTCCCCAGCTTCATCGGCCCTATTTAGCCAGTCCACTCTTGCTGGGGGGCCTGAAATTTTTTTTTGACTGGGGCCCGAACCCGCTCTCGGTGGCCCTGGTTGTCACTCTTGGCTCCTTGAGAGACAAACATTTGCAGACACACTTAGAAACTAAGACTGTGTTTGCTAGACTGGTACGCAAGCCGGTGCAATGGTCTGGGGAAGGGATAATCCTCAGTCTCCCCCTTCCAGCCCCCCATTCCTTTCTAGGGTCATTTAACACACACAGGCTTACAATATTATAGATTCCAGCAAGGATTCTATAATATTAATTCTCTTTGGGAAATTTCATGTGATAAGTCATATGAATTTCACTCCTCTGCCATTTAAGAATGAACTGTATATAATTTATTTCAGCCATGTTTGGAAGTCTTCTCTTCCCCCGTTTTGAGTTTTGATGCACATTAGGGGGTATCTAAATGCCTTTTACCAGAGGTAAAAATTAGAGGTTAGGATGGGATATTAAAAAAAAAAAAATCCAAACTTGCATGTTGCAAGTTCCAGCTTTCTTCTGCTGGCCACGGATTTCCAAAGAGCAAAGTCTAAACTACTCTGAACTCTGGAGAAAAAGAGAAAGAGGAAATGTTAATTTGTGATTCTGGTCTTTGCAGGTTAATCCACTGGGCTTGATCCTCAGCTGGTGTAAACTGTCCAAGCTCCACCAGCTGTTGATCTGGCCATTCACTTTTACCGGGCCTAAATCCTGGGATAGAAACTCCATCGTACCTGAAGAGTTTAATCTTCAATAAATGATACACTGAACTGATTTATTTTTTACTTTCTTTCTGGCGCAGATCCTCACCTGATATAAATGGGCATATCTATCTATCTAAGCTCTACAAGGGTAGGAGGCAAGAAAGAGAGAAACAAAGCGATGTTTCTGTATCTAGAGAGAGAGAGATCTTTTTCTAGGCAGACAGAGGGATTACACTCCTATTGGTTTAACAGACCACACACTGCCTCCGATAGCTTTTTAAACATTTACTTATTGCTGGAAGGTGCCTCTAGAGAAAATAAAGTGCTATGGTGCAAGAGATGTGACTGTGATGCAGAGGATGAAACTTTTCTATCTGAACTCAAGGGTAGATTCACACCACAGGAAAGTGGGAAGTGGAATTACTTTTACCTTTAGGTTTAATTCTGCAAGCATAATTTAGTGCAGCTGTCGTCACACATTTTTGTATAAATGCACATGCAAGCCTGAAAGAGCATGTAATTAGTACATTAGTACATTAGTATTTACATGTAATTAGTACAAAATGTTTGTGCTGCACTGGGTGACTTGGAAATGTTATCTATTATCAGATCAGTTGCAGAGAGGAGTTACCTCCCTGATTCTCCTCTCCTTAACTTCTCCAAAGATCTAGAACTGCCTGTGTGCCCTCAACCTTGTCAACAAACCACAATGTGCTGATTAGGAAGCTTCAAAGGTTTAAGTGAAACAAACATATTCAGCTCTTCCAGGAGGAGCCTGAGTGAAGGAGGAGGAAACAGTCTGGAAAGAGAGAGATTTTTCTTTCTTATGACTCTGCTGTGTTTATAACCATCCCACCAACTATTCTGTTCCCCAAAATGGTAAACAGGAAGGCATTTGTATAGTACAAGAGGGGGAAAAAAATCAAGAGCAACTGATTTTCCTGCTAAGTTACTGCCTTATTTTGATGTACAATTACAAGGTGGCACAGAAATTGTGGTCAGATAAGTCGCCTGGTTAGGCATTCATTTACTGGTTTTCGGTGTCTGTGGGCTCTGTTTGTAGACATCAAAATCACACTGCCAACCGGTCCCTCTTTGGTATTATCCAGGGCAAAGGGGCTTCCAGCATTTCACCACAAGAATGTTACTGAACCGAGTCTCAGTATTTCTGCCGGGCTCGTGTTACACGTCTGAATGATGACAGAGAGAGGTCTGCTTAAGAGCTTAGATCAGATGCTGATCTCTGTTACATGGGTGTAAGTCAGGAATCACTTCACTGATTTCAGTGGTATCACTCAGGTTTTTATGCAAGTTACAAAAATGTAAACCCAGTCTCTTTGTACCTTGTTGCATCTAGTTATTGCAGCGAGCACAGCAATACACCTGATCTATTTTTTTCAAGGTTACTTTTAAAAGAGACTAGCAACATGAGCAAATGCTCAGAGTTGGAATTCCACCAGAACGGGCAGCAGCTAATTTTAAGAGTTATTTGAACAATTAGTATGGTTATCAAAAATACCCCCATTCTGAACCACAGTGACTGTGGTTTATGAAGATACACACTGATATCCTTCTCTCTCACTTATGATAAAGTTGCCAGGATTATGGGCAGTACTACGGGAAATGCAATTTGTACATATCATAGAAAAAACATCTTGAGCAGAAAAATGTCACAAGCCCTAATGGTCATGGAAATATTTACTATGTAAAGCCAGGGATCTCATGCTTGCTTGCCCCTATCAGGATTGCTCAGTGAACGCTGGCTCCGATCGAGCCATCAATAATAGCTCCAGAGATGAATGAACACAGCATAGCCAAGATTAGACCCACAATGCCTTACTTTGATGCCCCCAATTCAATGTTCTCCCTTGAATTCTTTGCCATTTTTCACCCAGTATATGGATGGGGTGGGGTTGCCTGCTGCAGGGCAACGGAAGCGAACAGTACTTGCTGCCGGCACAGCTAGCAGCTTCTTCTCCATCCTTTTTAAATGGGTCCAATAAGGAGCACCTGAGAAGTGAAAGACACAAAACAAATGGGCTTATTTCTGCAGAGCATAACATGGGGTAGAGCAGCTGCTTTCTAAGTGCTTGGTACTGTATCTAAAGCTGCCCAGGTCCAGAGCCTCCCGTCCCCTACTTTTCATTTTAAATTCTAGTGGGATCCATGTACCTCCCTTGCCAGGCTTCAGATAGAGAGGGGCACTGTCCATTTAGTCCCCCCAATTCCTTCTTTGGGGGCTGCAAGGCGAGGTCACACCAGTATCCCTAATCCAGTCTGGTGACGTCTTCTGAAGGGGATATCTGGGCCAAAGCCTACTCCTTGAGCATATGACTAGGGTTATCATACGTCCGTATTTTCATGGACATGTCTGGCTTTGGGGGTTTTAAATAGTGATCAAACTCTCAGAAGGTCCGGAATTTTCCTCCCAATGCAGAGCGCAGCACGGCTGACATGGTGGCTCAGCCAGATTGGATGGGTCAGGGGACAGGCAGTGGTTGGATAGGTGTGGGAGTCCCAGTGGTCTGTTAGGGGGCAGGGGTGTGGATGGGGGCCAGGGCAGTCAGGGGACAGTTAAGGTGGGGGGGTCTCAGGAGGGGACAGTCAGGGACAGGGAGAAGGGAGGCTTAGATAAGGGGTGGGGTCCCGGGGGGGCAGTCAGGGGCAGGGTTTCAGGGGGTTGGATGGTTTGGGGGGGGGCAGTCAGGGGGTGGGAATTGGGGTCTCCCTGCCCTTCCCAGTGTAGCTCTCCATTCACACCAAGCTGCAGCATGAGGTCTCAGTACCTCACTCCCCCCTCCCTTTCCTGTTGATAGCAGCCAAGGGAATGCTGGGAAATGTAGTTCTTTCCCTGCTCCAGGGCTGGCTCTATAGGTAGGGAGCTAACGAAGGAACTACAGCTCCCAGGGCCCCCTGTTCATTCTCAGCTCCCATGCTGGATCCCTGCCGCCCCTGCATATGGGCCACCCGGAGCATAGGTAATAATTGGAGATATACCAATCTCCTAGAACTGGAAGGGACCTTGAAAGGTCATTGAGTCCAGCCCCCAGCCTTCTCTAGCAGGACCAATTTTTGCCCCAGATCCCTAAGTGGCCTCCTCAAGGATTGAACTCAACTCTGGGTTTAGCAGGCCAATGCTCAAACCACTGAGCTATCCCTCCCCCAAACAGCAATGGGCTGTTTACTTTTACCATGCATCTTCTCCCATGAGATTTGTGTTATTTCAATTATGCATTTCAGGGTGACATTCTTCCCCCAAACTGCTGTTACATGTGAATCAACAACTGGTCCAGCCAAGGCACCTAAAACCAAAGAAATGTTATGTTAGTTGAGAGATGGGTCCGAATCACTAAGTTAAGAACCATATTCCAAGATAGTTGTCAATAGGGAAGGTGGGACCTTGAGCTGTTCAGGGTGTTGGGATCCAAAGTTTTATTGGGGCTCAGTGCACAGAGCAGACTCATGAAGTTAATTTTCTCCTACTGATTACTACCTTCCTACCACACATTAAATCATTGAGAGCAAACTGACTACACAAAGGTACTACTGCTGTTTCTTCTGGCCATTTGGTTTAACTGTATCATGTCTTATTAGGGAGCCAGAGTAAGATTCCCTAAAGCACCAAAAAAAAAAAAATCCTGCAAAACAAACCACATGTCCAGTACTGAAGGATTGTAGGTGAGTCACAGAACGTTGAACTGTTTAATACAGCGGTCTCCAAAGTGGGGTGCGCAAGAGGATCCTTCGGGGTGCGCTGCAGGAGCGCCGTACTGACAGCTAAAATGCTGTACTTTCCCAGACTGCACTGTGGTTTGGAGATTCTTAAGCTGCGATTCTCCACACTGAACTTTTCCTTTCCTAATAAAATTGAACAGTTAGCGGTTACCTTTCAGCTCACCACCCTGTCAGAATTACATTGCGGAACACTTTTTTCTCCTTACCCTTTGTGTGCATGGAGAGTAGCAAGATCAAGGAAACGTGAAGCTGCCAGTTTGATGCTTCCAGCCAACCCATTGCTGCAGAAGAGGACTGATTCTGATTTGCCTGTGTTCTTCTGGGTAGTCCCTGTGCTTCACCTCTGTCAGATCCTCAGACAAGTCTGCCAGCAAGCCTGAGAGGAGAATGTGAAAGACAGGCCTGTTACAAACTGATTCTGTCACCACACAGACCTCAGTTGATCACCTCATGGGGAGGACAACAGCAGGGCAGCAAGGATCCCAAGCCGGAGTGGATCCCTGAGACAGGAGCATGGCCTGACTGCCCACACAGGGATCTGTGTAAACTTGGAAGCTGCCCCCACCCTCAGTTCCTTCTTGCCGGAAACACTGACAGAGGGGAAGGAGGGTGGGTCGTGGAATGGACATGAGCAACACATCTCCAGGAACACCAGTTACGGAACAGGTAACCGTCTTTTCTTCGTCCAGCGCTTGCTCATGTCCATTCCACATTAGGTGACCCAGCAGTTCCTGTGGAGGCAGGTAGGAGTGCACAGATACACAGACTGTAATACAGCTCTGCCAAGCCAAGGCCCCCTGGACGTCCAGTCTTGTGTGGCCCGGGACAGAGCACAGGCAGGAATACGTCCTGGCTCATGTGGAAGGAAGATACCACCTTTGGTAGGAAGGCTGGGTGGGGCCATAGCTGGACCTTGTCCTCATAAAACACTCCGTTTACAAGAACTCTAGTTCACACGAATAAAGCCTAAGCAACGCTAGTAAGAGCGGCAAACGTCCCATGCACCGCCACTGGCTGCAAGAAGGAACTGAGGGTGGGGGGAGCCGGCAGCACCCCCTATACCATGCCATGCGGGCGCCACTCCAGAGGGGGCCGGAGCAGCTCCCCTATGGATACTGCTTGTGGAAAAACGTCCCGCACCGGTGCTTGTGGAGAGCACTCACACAATGTGCAATGGACATGAGCAGGCACCGGAAGGACTGGAGTCAGCCTTCACACCACAAAAGGGTTAGTTATTCTCCTGCAATAATAAGAGCTATATCTGAGGTAAGAATTGTTGGACGTGGTTTATTCAGGATAGTAGAGCACTCTTTCAAAAGTTCAAACCATACATAGTTGGAGGAAAAGCAACTAGGAGAAGGTGCTGTGGTTACTAATTGCTGATGTTCAAAAGTTTGATAACAAAGAACTTTGAACCAAGTAGACGAGGGTTGGAACAACTTTGCCTACATTTCTCTCTTATCGCCAGTACAGTGTATCCTATTTTCTTAAGACAAATGTAATGTTTCTGTAGATTCCTAATTTCACCAGATATGAAGCTATCAGAGCAACAAATTCAGCAGACAGGTCCCCAGATTAAGTGTATACACTTAAGAAGTCTGGTATTGATTGTAGAGTGGTGCAAATCATCTGATAAGAATTTCCCAAACCATCTGATTTAGCCATCTCAAAAGAAGCGGTGAGTAGAGTACTACTAAATTTTGCAGGTGGTAAATTCAAGGGTTGCAATAGTATTTTATACTTATACAGCACCTTTCAAATGCAAGGATCTCAAAACCCTACAGAAATGATATACCTAGAATGCTGCTTGTGTTCAGCCACCTCTGGAGCTAGGGAGAGCACCCAGATGGACAGCACACTATAGTAGGGATGGCAGGATAGGAAACGTGGATGGACACCTAGACAAACCCACTATCCCTACAGAACTGCCATGGGGTCATGAATGTCCATCTAGGACCATGGTTTTTAAAGTCTTGTGCAAAAGTCAACCAGCCAAACGTTGCATGGACCTTCAATTACGTACTTAAAAGAAAAGATAAATGGCTGAGCTGATATATGAACCTGTGGTTGCAGAGTGTGGAAGGCGCAGCCCCCTCCACAGACATTCCCCAACTCTCTGCGTGGGGGCAATGATCAGCTTGTGTCTGCCTGAAATTCTATCAGGATTAGTCACTGTCTGAAAGCAAAGTAGTGTCGTTGGGTTTCTCTTTAAGCGTGTGACTATTCGGGTGAGAAGGCTGACTCTCCTCCTAGCCCCGAGCGCTACTAATGTTCCAGCAGTGCTGACAAGGCACAAATTGGAGAGAAGAAAGAGCGACTTTGGACCATTAATGAAAAGCGCATTTCTGTTTCTGGGGGGGGGGGGGGAATAAAAGTCTAAGGTGAGTTTTTAAAACCTCTCTTTTCGTGACCTTCGTGTTCTGCATAAAGTAAGGTGACCATTTTTTTCAAATTTAAAACCAGGACATTTAAAATAGCTCAGCCAGCATGAGTAATAGTCGCTGTCGTAGAATATAAGTTGAAAAATATTGCGGAGTATGCTTGTCTCTTTTTTTCTTTAAGTGAAAGAATACAATAAAATGTACTTCTTTTATTTATATTATATATTATGAAAGTAATTTTGCAAAAAAAATAAAAATATTTGATATGGGTAGATTAGTACATAATTGTATACTTAGGATTTTGGGATCCAAGTAATAAAGAAACAAGTGTAGCAGTAAAACAAAATGGTTTTAATAAAAAATGGTACAAAAGTACTTAATCTACATTCCTAATTTTACTTCTTATATTTTTGTGAAGAGTGGATTGATTTTAATAATAATTTGTTTTCCTGGATGTTTTTATAAAATTCCATGCAAGTTTGGTTAAAATTATATTTAGTAATTAGCAAACATTTCAAAGTTTCAACATGTAATTGAGTTTTATCACTGGACCAGATATTGTTCATCAAAGAAAAAAGACGTTTGGCAGGTGCATTGGTTCCTGGTAAACAGAGACAATATTCTACCAATTTGCCAATATTTTTGTGGGAAACATCATTTTCACTGAAGGCTTTGAATATTTCAATCCATCTGTTCGATACTGGTACAGAATTTTGTCTCCAGTGAGTAATTTTTTCATCTGTAATGTAGCGCAGGAAAAAGCAGGTTTCATCAAACAGTTCATGTTCTACTAAATTGATTTCAGAAAAATACTGAAGAATGTAATCACTGCAAACTTGAATGTTGTCATGGGTGAGTTTAGTGTTTAACAAAACCCAATTGAATTTTTCGGTATGCTTAATAGGTCCTTCCCATTCCTCTAGATATTGAATACATGTGTCATAAAATTCTACCACTTTTTCTTTGAAAATAGCAGGTTTTAATATGCCTTCTTCCTCAAGCTGCTTCAAATTTTGCCGCACCTGTAACGGCAAGAAAACGTTTGCTTTTCTGTCAGCTAATTTTGTTTTTAAGTCACTGTAAATATTGCTAGTTTCTATAATAGAAATCTCCTGTCCTATTTTCAAAATAGCATTGTGGAACATTGATGACTCGTTATGCAAAAAGTAAAGCCAAGACTGTCTCTGAATTATCAAAATAATTTGTGATAATTGTGGGGCTCTTCTCGTTTGAGGCAAAATATGATTTTAAGGCAGGATATATTTGTAGGACGCGCTCAATCGCGGGTTATAACGCCAACAATCGTGTGGCACTGTATCCCAAGACTTTCTTATATTCGATGTCCACGAATTCACAAAATTCTTTCAATTCATTAACGCGCACTGTATATATATATATATATAAAAGTATGAATAAATCTTGGTGATGAAAGTTTGCACATCAATTGGTACACAGTCGGCTGCAGTTTGTATAGCATTGTTCAAAATATGAGCGGCACAACCAATTCCCACAAGCTCTCTGCCACCCAAATTTGATTTCAGCTTGGTAAAAATGTTATTTTTCCCACTTCTTCACATTCCTCCAAAGTTAGTATTGGTGTTGTCAGCACAAAATCCAAGTACCTTGGTATCTAAACGATACTTTTTTAACACTTCCAAAATATAATCAGTAACTATGTCAGATGTTTCGCCTGGCAAATCTCTTATTTCCAAAATTTTGACGTGTATTCCAGACTGGTATGAAAAATATCTTATTATTATGGGAATCAACTTTACTTCCTTGTGGTTTGATGCATCCGAATAAATAGAAATAAAATTTGCAGCATCTAAATCCTCTTCCAATAACTGTTTCGCATAAGGCACCAGCACATCGGTAACTATTGCCTCGCATTTTGTTCTAGAACATGTGAACCTGGCATCAAAACATGTTTTAATCAGTTTGCAGGTACAATCCATTGATCGGAATGAGTGATTATGCATTACTGTGTGGTACGCCCATAAACCTTCAGCTGCAGCTAGTTTTCTTTCAGCATCTTCAAATTGTTTTTTCTTAAAATATGATGTCACACTCGTACTTGCAATTGCTGCAGACACGGCCCGTTTATGTTTGACTGTTTGTATGTGGTTTTCAATGTTGGTTTTTCCACTGTTTGCAATAGAAAATATACTTCTGCATTTTACACATTCCACCTCACTATTGTCATTATTAGTACTTGCTTTGATGAATGTATATTTCGATTTTAACTCGTCATTGAAGACGCACTTTCGTCGTTTTGGCACCATGGGTGTCCAAAAATAAACAATTATTACAAACTTCGTCGGATGTCGGTCTTGGTCCAAGGGGGCGAAGTCACCGGTCCAGGATCGAGAGGGGCGAAGACGCCGGTCCTGGTCCAAGGGGGCGAAGTCATCGGGTCCTGGCGAAGCAGCGAGGTACGCCGTGAAAACGGCGGAGCGAAAAGCTCGAGTAACCGAGAGAGCGCGGAGCTCTGAGGGCCAGTGTCACGGTCCGAAGATGCCAGATCACTGGTGCCTGTCCTGTGCTGCGGAGGGCCTTTTATAGTCCGAAGCTAACACCGAATTGGTCGATTTTGGCGGGCTCTGTGTGATGACGTCATCATCGAGTTCCCACGGTCGGGCAGTATGTAATGCGCGGGAGTATTATCGAAGAGTCGCCGCGGACACAATATAGTGAGAGTGCGTGTGCTGAATGCCGAGTATTGCCGAGATCCAACGACGAGAACTGTTGTGTAAAATAAAACTAAAACTAGGATAAATTAATAAAACTGATTTAGGCTGGTTTATCAAGGATTGATTTGATGTACTCAATCTTTTGATAAATTAATCATTTTTGATTTTGTAGTCCTAAACTGTACTGGTTACATCTCACAACTAACCAGACCAATGTCCAAAAAACCAGTACTGTACTGGTAAAACCAGTACGTATGGTCACTTTACTTCTGTAGTATCTGTTAGGGCAGGGGTGAGTAGACTACGGCCTGTGGGCCACGTCCAGCCCATCAGAACATTTAATCGGACCCTTCAGTTCTTGCTGGGGAGCAGGGTCAGGGGCTCTCTGCGCGGTTCCTGGAAGCAGCAGCATGTGCCCCCTCCGGCTCCTGCCCCTAGGCATAGGCAGGGGGCTCTGCACGCTGCCCCAAGCGCTGCCCCCCCCCAGCTCTCATTGGCCGGGAACACCTGCAGGGTGGGGAGCATGCTACTTGGAGTAGTATACAGACTTTTATTAGCTATTACTCTTTAGTTCAGGCATCTCATTCAGGTGCCAAGTTTTGGAGGGCTGTGTTGCACTGGGATAGCTCAGTGGTTTGAGCATAGGCCTGCTAAACCTAGGGTTGTGAGTTCAATCCTTAAGGGAGCCATTTAGGGAACTAGGGTAAAAATCTGTCTGGGTATTGGTCCTGCCTTGAGCAGGGAGTTGGACTAGATGACCTCCTGAGGTCCCTTCCAACCTGATATTCTATGATTTAATTAGGCTCGCAGTACTATCCCCCAACCATGACATACTACTTGTGACTCACCAGAAATGAAAGACATGTAAAAAAGCACTTGAAGAAAGGAAAGTAAGTTACCTTTAGTAAATGGAGTTCTTCGATATGTGGTATTTACATGTCTTCTACAACCCACTCTCTTTTCCCATCTGTCGAGTCCGATAACCTAGCCTTGATAGTGGCATCAGAAATGAGGGTCGGCTGGTTGCTCCGCCCCCTCCCTTACACCCACAAGGGAGCTGTGGCTCAAGGTCAGCAGGGGAGCAGATTCCACCAATGGATACTGCTGGCTGAATCATTCCAATCTCCAGTGCGTGGGGTGCATGCATGCTAGAAGTGGAATACATGCAAACACCATGACTCAGAGAACTCCAATTACTAAAGGTAAGTAACTTTCCTTTAGGTCAGTGGTTCTCAACTTTTTTGGGCTCAGGACCCATTGTGAATTTCCATTGTGAACCCTGTCACGACCCAGGAAATAGTGTAGGGTATGGAGGCCCTGGGGTGGTTTCGGTTGTAGCCAGCCTCCAGGGGTTGTTGGGTCCTGCCTGGCACTCAACCCAGAGTAGCGGCTCCTGCAGTTCCTGTGCTGTGGGGCTGGCTGGGCTTGGCTCTCCACTCCAGGTGTTGCAACCTCCAGGGTTGCAGCACCACTTGGGTTTGACTCCGCCCCCTCAGACTGGACCAAATTTGTGAGTGGAGTTGTGACCTGGCTCATGGGCCTACCCAAGCTCGTCATCATGACAGCTGGGCCAAACCTGAGTGGTGCTGGGACCCCAGCGGTTGCAGGGCCTGGAGCAGGGAAGCGAGATCAGGCAGTCCCAGGGGACAGGAACCACAGGAGCTGTCACGTGATCCTTTGAATCATTGTGGTAAGCCAATTTTGGGTCCTGACCCTCAGGCTGAGAAACCCTGCTTTAAAACACTCAGAGGTGGGAGACCCCCGTTCAACCTTTTCTTCCCCATCAGAGGGGGAGATTGAAGCCAGTACTCCCACATCCCAAGTGAGTTCTCTACTCACCCTGGCAATTTTGTGTGGAGTAAGACAAGTGACTCAGTCTCGCAAGAAACATCTTAGGTGCCTAAGCCACCTGACTCCAGGAGAGGAGTTTCTGGGTGTGGATCTCAAGTAGAGCTAGATACCTCAATGCAGCCCACACTTACGTGCCTAACTCAGGGAGGAAGGGTTTAGAATATACCCCTCTCCTTGGCTAGCTGAGGTGTGCTTTTATGGACTGCATTCTTATGCACCTTTTCTTCCCATGCGCGTTATGGATACCATTGTTGTTCCAGTTATTTTCTAGCTTCTAAAAAGTAAGGTGCTGCAATGCCAAGTTTCTTTGTGGATATGGGGCCTTGTCTCCATGTAGGATTATCTTAATCATTGTCCAGATTGAGTGGCTGACCTCAGCACATGTAGTATTTAGTAGAACAGGGGTCAGCAACCTTTCAAAAGTGGTGTGCCGAGTCTTCATTTATTCACTCTAATTTAAGGTTTCGTATGCCAGTAATACATTTTAATATTTTTAGAAGGTCTCTTTCTGTAAGTCTATGATATATATCTAAACTATTATTGTATGTAAAGTAAATAAGGTTTTTTAAATGTTTGAGAAGCTTCATTTAAAATTAAATTAAAAGGCCAAGCCCCCCGGACCGGTGGCAAGGACCCGGGCAGTGTGAGTGCCACTGAAAATCAGCGTGCATGCCGCCTTTGGCACCCATGCCATAGATTGCCTACCCCTGTAGTAGAAAGTAGTTCAAAATCTCCAGAAATTAAGCCCTAGCTTTAATTAAAAAACAAAGGAAGAGAGTTTTGGCAAACTTCTGCAACATCCTCCACAGGCTTTATGTCTCCTTATGCTCCAAAGATTGCTTTGGCCCTCTAGGAAGTCTTACATTAGTATATTACTCCTGGGGGAATTCTGTGCCAAAAAAATAAAAATTCTGCACACAATATTTTAAAATTCTGCATATTTTATTTGTCAAAATAACACTATATAATCATGTCAGTTTCAATTATTTTGGTAATTTATATCAAAATACTTATGTAAAAAAAATTCTCACAGGAGTAGAGAGTTAAAGAAACTCCTACAAACAACCCAATTCCTGTTTCTCTTTCCCCTCCCCCCAGAGCCCAGCTGCGCAGCCAGACACCCGAACTCATTGCCCCAAGAGCCCATAGGCAGGGCACCCCCAGCCCAGACACACACACCTCCTGCTCCCGAGAGTCCAGCTGCAGGGTCTCCCCCAGCACAGATACTCGCAACCCCCTACTCTTCCAGAGCCTAGGGATCCAGAGGGAGAAACAGTCTGATGTTGGGTCCCGGGCCTGTATGACACCTCCTTCATTCAGGGCATGCTGGGAACTGCAGCTGCCCAAAACCCTCCAGTTCTGGCCCCCCTCTCCCTGGCAGTGTTTTCTATTTGTGAGCTGGGCCCAGCGGCCCCTAGTGGCAGATAGCAGCTCTGCAGCCCATTTCTGTGGGGAGGGGGAAAGGAAATTTTATGCAGAACATTAATTTTTGTTCAAATTCTGCATTTTGCAGTGGCACAGAATTTCCCCAGGAGACATATGCGCACAGAGTGATACTACACCAAGTAAAATTGTTCTCTCCATTTTGGTTTACACCATTTTCTAAGCAACATGATTGCAGAGATTTTAAAATATATCTTTCCATTTTTTTATGTAGACACTTGCTCAAAGAGGACACTGTCAGCATGACAAGCCCTAAGTACAATTCCACTCCTGAAAGAAGAAACACTGATTTTACAAAGTTACCTGGTTTTACAAAGATTTTACCCCCTGGAACAAAGCTGAAAGTCTTGTTTCAATGCAAAAATTTAAGACATATCTTGAACACAGCACTCAGACGCTGAACTGCTAATGCTTGTGACACTGCAACAGCCAGGCTGCCCTTAAAGTATTTCCAAACCAACTAGAAAAAAGTCTCAATTAACCTTTGAATGGAGTAACATCAATTGTTTTTCAAAAGTGGCCAGTGGCAGAACATGGCAATTATTAAGTGAGCCATCCCTTGTCATCCAGTCCTAGCTTCTGGCAGTCAGAGGTTTAGGGATACCTAGAACATGGGGTTGCAACCCTCACCATTTTGGCTAATAGTCATTGACAGACCTATTCTTCATTAACTTATTTAATTATTTTTTGAACCCAGTTATAGTTTTGGCCTTGGCAACAAGTTTCACATGTTGACTGGGTGTTGTGTGATGTACTTAATGTTTGTTTTAAACCTGCTGCCTATTAATTTAATTGGATGACCCCATCTTCCTACTTTGGGCAGGGGTAAATAATTCTTTATTCACTTTCTCAACACCCATCATGATTTTATAGACCACTATCATATTCCCCATTAGTCATCTCTTTTCTAAGATGAACAGTCTGTCTTTTTAATGTCTCTTCAGATGGAAGCTGAGCATATTTGTTGCCTTCTCTGTGCCTTTTCCAATGTATGTTTTTTGAGACAGGGTGACCAGAACTGCACACCGTATTCAAGGTGTGGGAATACCATGAATTTATATAGTGGCATTATGATATTTCGTCTTATCTTTCCCTTTCCTAATGGTGCCTAACATAGTTAGCTTTTTTGACTGCTGCAGCCTATTGAGTGAATATTGAGTGGTAACAGCATGTATAGTTGGGATTATGTTTTCTAATATGCATTACTTTGCACTTAACATTAACTTTCATCTGCCCTTTTGTCATCTAGTGACATCCCTTTGTAACTCTTCAGTTAGCTTTGGACTCAACTGTCTTGAGTAATTTAGTATCATCTGCAGACTTTGCTATCTTACTGTTTACCAGTCTTTCCAGATCATTTATGAATGTTGAATAGCACAGCTCCTTGCAGGACCTTGCTATTTACCACATTCCATTGTGAAAACTGATCATTTATTCCTACTCTTTGTTTCCTGTCTTTTAATCACTTACTGATCCATGAGAGGACCTTCTTCTCATTCTATGGCTGCTTACTGTGCTTAAGAGCCTTTGGCATGGGACCCTCTCAAAAGTTTTTTGAAAGTCCAAGTTCACTATAGCCACTGGATCACCTTTGTACACACGCTTGTTGACACCTTCAGAGAATTCTATTAGATTGAGGCATGATTTCTCTTTACAAAAGTTCTTTACAGGAGTTTCAACAAATTTGCTTAGAACTGAAGTTAGGCTTACTGGCCTGTAATTGCCAGTACATTCCTACAGCTAGACCAGGGGTCGGCAACCTTTCAGAAGTGGTGTGCCGAGTTTTCATTCATTCACTCTAATTTAAGGTTTTGCGTGCCAGTAATATATTTGAATGTTTTTAGGTGGTCTCTTTCTATAAGTCTATAATATATAACTAAACTGTTGTTGTATGTAAAGTAAATAAGGTTTTTAAAATGTTTTAAGAAGCTTCATTTAAAATTAAATTAAAATGCAGAGCCCCCCCGGACCGGTGGCCAGGACCCAGGCAGTCTGAGTGCCACTGAAAATCAGCTCGCGTGCCACCTTCGGCACGCGTGCCATAGGTTGCCTACCCCTTAGCTAGACTCTTAAAGCATGGAATTTCTCTTCAGAGAGATTCTATGGTACAGTTTGAGTCATTTAAGATTTTTACTACATTTAACTATATTTTTCCACATATAGTGCTACTTCCCCACCACGACCTACTCTGTCATTCCTATGTATTTTGTAGCTCTGTTAGTGTCTTTTTGTTTCGTTCTGCAAAAGATTTAAACCAAAAATGTTCACTGCTTGGTTAAAGTAGCAATGCATTTGCTTGCAGTGTGGTAGTCTTAGACTCATGCAACACAAATGGTTGCCTAGATGACCACTCTAGCATACTAATTGTCAAATAATTTGCTTAACTGATTTGAAAATCAACATTCTTCCATATCCTCAGAAGAAATGCAAGACTGGTTCTAGTTTTCAACATGCCACATTTTTAGGGGTATTAGGAGCACCTGCCCTATTTTATTGTTTAGGTGGTCAAACCTATAGGCATTGGCATTTTATGTATAATGTTTTTTTATTGAAATTTGCTAGTAAAATATTAATTTTCACACAGAATTAGAGAATCAGGTTTGTTACCCTGTCAAAGAAAGCTATCAGGTTGGTTTGACATGATTTGTTTTTGACAAATCCATGCTATTACTTATCTTATTATCGTCTAGATGTTTGTAAATTGATTGCTTAATTATTTGCTCCATTATCTTTCCGGGTACAGAAGTTAAGCTGACTAGTCTGTAATTCCCTGGGTTGTCCTTATTTCCCTTTTTATAGATGGGCACTAGATTTGCCCTTTTCCAGTCTTCTGGAATCTCTCCCAAAGATAATTGCTAATGGCTCAGATATCTCCTCAGTCAGCTCTTTGAGTATTCTAGGATGCATTTCATCAGGCCCTGGTAACATGATGAATTTGTCCGTGTAATTTTTAACTTGTTCTTTCCCTATTTTAGCCTCTTCTGATCCTACCTCATTTTCACTGGCATTCACTATGTTAGACATCCACCACCGACCTTCTTGGTGAAAACTGAAACAAGAAAGTCATTAAGCACCTCTGCCAGTTCCACATTTTCTGTTCCCCCCCCGCCCCCCGCATTGAGTAACAGACCTTACCCTATCCTTGGTCTTTCTCTTGCTTCTAAGGTATTTGTAGAATGTTTTCTTGTTACCCTTTTATGTTTCATGTAACAACAACAACAAAAACTTCTGCCTGTTAAGGCATGCAGCATTGTAAGAGGTATATATGTTTATTATAACTAAATCAAAATTGCTCTTGATATACACGCTAGCTGAAGGGCAGAAATGGAGACTTCCTACATACAGTACATTTAAAATTCACTGATGGAAAGAAGCAGCTTTTAAAAGTTTTGTGCCAATCCTGTTCCATACACAACCCCAACATTAACTGTTCTCTAATGCAGGGCAATAACAAAGGTTATAAAAAAAAATCCACAGAAGTTGCATATTTGTTGTACTAATATATTCCAGGTTTGTGTGGTTTTTTACATTTATACAGTTTACATTTTGCTTGACCCATAAATAGACATTTGTAAGATTACAAGGGCCATAGTTTAGAGAGCATTTACACAGCCCTGCCGTGCATACAGAGCTTTTAATATCTAGAAGAGAAAATTAAGCTTTGGCTCACTAAGTAATAAAATTTTGAATGTTTCTAAATGTAAACCCTTGACTAAAATACAAACAATCTTTTCATCCATACTGTTGCTGTTAAAACACCTAATAAATCTAGTTTTGTATTATAACAAACTTCTTGGAATTCAGGGATATAAAAATAGTCAGTTTTTAAATCTTAACTGTACAATATGTACATTAATATTTTCACTGTTAAATTATGAATACATTTTAGTCTATGGAATACTACATTATAAATATCAATGTGTTTTCAATTTCTAATTGCAGCTAATAATACATTTAAAATCTGGAATAATGAGTTCCAAAAGATACAATATGGTCCTAATCCTTTCAACCCTTTTGCAAGTATTCTTTACATGAAGTAGTTTCATTGACTTAAAAGAAGTTACTTGCATGTGTAAGGGTTTCCAGTGTTAGGATACTGTGTTTCTCCCCTCACCACCCCTTTTTTTTTTTTAAAAGGGGTTTTTAAGGAAAACCATACTTTGTATTAAAATGTCAGTTATAGCTACGTGCATGTCCTACAGTGAAACAATGCCAGTCAAGTTCTAAACCAGCTGAACCTTGGATTACCTTAGTTAATAAAAAATTGCATTGAAAGGGTGCCTGGAATTCTTAATCTTTTAAAGAAGTCTGGGCCATTTACTGCTTCTGTACGATAGGACGATGGCCGCAGATATTTGAAATGTCATTTTCTGATTTGCCTCTTTTTACTGGAGGTTCCATTCCTTTAAAGGGCTGGCGCACACACAAATGAAGAATGGGAAAGCTGCAGATCAGGGTTCAATAAAATAAAAGCAACAGGTTAAAACTCCAGTTTGATGTGTAAAGAAAGGCAAGCCAGGCTGTGATTGTTCTAATGAAACTGGGAGGTTGCAGAAAAGGAACACACCACAGAACCCTCTCTTTTCCTCTCAAAAGGTAAAAACAAAGATATTGCGGCCATCTGAATACGTAAAGCAACAGTGAAGAACAAGCATTTCTTTTAACTTCAGTTCACTCTTATTGCACCCTCTCTCATATGTTTAAACAGGAATGAATTTCCAAAACAATGTTTATGTCTACACAAAGTCTGTATGAAAGACTGTAAACTGTAATAAGGAAGTAAAACTGTGATGTTTTGATAACCACAGCATATATTATGAAAACCTGGCAATATCTGATAATTGGAAGAAATGACATGTCTGAATGTTAGTTTTACACTGTAAACACCAGTAAGGTTATCATTTACAGATTATAACTACAAAGTTTATATGAATGTGTCGTCTCGGCTGTTAGTCTTAATGAGTTAAGAAATTATGCAGTTTTTGCCTTTTTGTCCTTTTTTCTTCTTCGATTTGGTTGTCCTTTGCCCAAACTGAGAACTGGCGAGTGCAGTGCTTGGACTGGAAAGGTCATCTGTATAGTATGGGTATCTCAGTGATCGTGGCTGTGGAATTGGCTGTCCAAGAAAATATCCTTCCTCTTCAGAATCAGATGATAATGATGATGAAGTTGAACACCAAGAGTCTTCTTCCTCACCATACAGTCCAAAAAATTTATCAACTGCCTGGTTCCGCAGTGCATAATCAGACATAGCATGGGCATACTGTCCATAGAGTTCTGTGTTTTGAATGTAAGCTTGAACCTCATGAGGGCTTTTATTTTGGATAAATTTGCCATAATCCTGAGGTGAGTAAAAGTGAAGTCTTTCTTTTGGAGAACATCTTCTTTCTGTAGTTAAATAAAGTGTATTATCTGAACGAGACTTCCTACTTCTCCTGCGACGATGCTGATGCCGATTCCCACGTTCTTCAAAATGAAAAACACGCCTACGAGTCCTTTCACTCATTGGAGGTTGGCGAATTTCAACACTCTCATAATCTCCATTGTCAATAACATCATCTGAAAACTTTACTTGTTGTGGTCTAGACTGGGATTTGGATCTTCTAAGTACAGGCATGTGTGCTGGCTTTTCTTCTGGCAACACCTTTTCTTGACATAACTCTGAGCTTAAACTCTTTAAAGACTCTGCACTCCGGTGGAGCATTGAAGAATTTAGAGTTCCCATATTGCTCATTTTCTCACAGTCCTCTGCCTCCAGCTCCTGGAAAGTTAGCAAAGAATAAAAAGATGGCCTTGATTTGCTTTCTCCGTCCACTGAGGCCCCTAAGAAGGGGAAAAAAAATCAGTTAACTGTAATCTGTGAACTTGTAATGAAGTGGTGTTGACTCAAAATATTAAACTTCTAATAAAGGTTTATGGAGTAAACATGACTTATCACTGATTCTTTGTGACTTTGCCTTAAAAGGTGAACTTAAAAGTAAAAAAAATGTTCTTGTGCCAATTTGTTTCTTTGAGATATATAAAGGCAGCCTGAAAAGTCTTTTAAATTATTTACATTAGCAGTTCAGGTCTTAACTATGATTAGTAGAAAACTAGTGACATTAGGACATCAAGAGTGAAAGGAATTTTTAATTAGTCTGTTCAAAACATCTACAGTGTAAAACTAACATTCAGAAATTTTATTTTTTTAAAAGGCCATCATCCATTCAAACATTCTCAATACATATAAAAGCAAAACATGAAATAAACCCATTTAAAAATATTATTTGCAGTTAACCTTTAATACCATCATTATAGACTGAAAAGTGGTTTTTTATATTTTTCTTTAGTGTTATGAATTTGTTATATATTGATACAAAAATTATTTGAATTGGCAGGTTGTGTACCTAATAAGTATAGAGTGAAAAACAGTTCCTCCAGCAAAAGTTGATGTCAGCTCTAACACCTCAAGTGGTCTGTGTTTCTCTTGTGAGTAACGGAGGAAATAACATAGCCAGATCCTGCCCTCAGATACCTATGCATCTCTTTCTTAAGGGGAGGTTGGAGGTGTATACTTCAATTAAAAAAAGATAGGTAAGGGTCAAATTCTTCCCTGAAGTCTTCACATACATTACTACTAATTCGGAATTCTAAAAAAAAAAAAAAAAAAAAAAAAAAAATCCTAGGAAAATGCTTACTTTTCCCTATAATCAATTACCTGTGATGTTAGACAAAGCCAAGGAATCCATTGAATCTCGAACACTTTGTTCTTGTTGTTTCAGATCAGACAAACATTCCAATGAACCTTCATACCATTGTGTCTGGTCATGTTTGTATCCTGAAGCCACATGTTCCATATCTAACTCTTGAATTTTTCTACTACTGGCAGGCCCTGGATGGCTGCCATATGCAGAATCCCCTAAACCATCTTGTGACTGGGCCCAATACATGTCTGCCTGCAGGGCCGGCTCTACAGTTTTTGCCGCCCCAAGCAGCACGCTGAATTGCCGCCCTGGGCTGGGGGGAGGGGGGGGGGGCAGTCCGTGTGCCCTTAGGGCGGCAGGTGCTTTTAAAAGGGCTCTGGGCTCCCCGCGATTGCAGGCAGCCCAGAGCCCTCTGACTCCCGGCCGCGGCTGGGATTTAAAGGGCTCTGGGCTCCTCGCTGCAGCGGGCAGCCCAAAGCCCTCTGACTCCCAGCCACGGCTGAGATTTAAAGGGACATGGGCTCCCCGTGGCTGCCGGCAGCGCAGAGCCCTCTGACTCCCCGCCTCGGCTGGGATTTAAAGGGACATGGGCTCCTCGCCGCAGCGCGCAGCCCAGAGCCCTCTGGCTCCCGGCCGCGGCTGGGATTTAAAGGGCTCTGGGCTCCTCGCCGCAGCGCGCAGCCCAGAGCTCTCTGACTCCCCGCCTCGGCTGGGATTTAAAGGGCTCTGGGCTCCTCGCTGCAGCGGGCAGCCCAAAGCCCTCTGACTCCCCGCCTCGGCTGAGATTTAAAGGGACATGGGCTCCCCGCGGCTGCAGGCAGCCCAGAGCCCTCTGACTCCCCACCTCGGCTGGGATTTAAAGGGTTCTGGGCGCCCCGCCGCGGGGGTGCTTTGGTGCATGCCTGCGGGAGGTCCACCGGGGCCATCTGCTGCCCTCGCGCGGGATGCCGCCCCAAGCGCATGCTTGGCGCGCTGGTGTCTGGAGCCGGCCCTGTCTGCCTGATATTTTTTACTTGCCAGGCTTTGATTATTTTTTTTCAAATCTGACTTGCTTTTAACATTATCAGAAATCCAGTGTTCATTTGATGTAACATCTACTTCAGCAGGCTGCTGAAAGAGGCCTTTATCACCAAATTTTAGGAGGAGTTGAGTCATGTAGTCTTCATGCTCAGCCCACTCTTCAGGGTCTTCGGTCACTTCCTGCTCTACTCTTCCTTTCCAAAAGTCTTCATTCACAAAGCCTGCTCCTTGCCTTGAAAGGCTTAAGTCATCCATCTTGCGAGAAAGAGTATCATCAGCATTGCTAGAAAGACCAGGGAATTTGTAATTCAGTGCTGGTGACAGTAGAAGAGACTGTCTACACTGGTCAGCTGATCGGCTGCTCTTTCCCATACGAACACTTCTTCTGGAGTCTCTTGATCGTGCAGACTGAAATGCAGAATCAGATGAGTCAGAGGCATGAACGTCTTCTCCCAAACTACAAGTTTTTGAACAGTAAATTTGTCCTTGCTTGGGAAGAAAAGGACAACCCAGCAGAGAGGCCTTGCACTGAGCACAAGAAAAACAAGTCTCCGTGGCATGCCAGTGCTGTCCATCATAGGTCATCTGAGCATGGTCAACACCTAGTAAAGAGAGTCAAAGAGGGACTGTTTAGTTTATGGCTAAAATAGTATAAGAAGTTACACATGCAAAACCTGAAGCTTTTTTGGCTTGTGAATTATCATGTTTATTCAATAAAATACTCACCACCCTTGTAAAATGTTAATACTTAAGAAGGATATATTTACCTATGTGTTCCCCACAGGTCTCACAGTACTCAGCATAAAGAGATTCAAAACACCCACAGCAGAATGGACGCCCATCCTTCATAATGTATCTCTGTCCACCAAGGATAGTTTCACACTCAAGGCAACAAAAATGCTTCATATGCCAATGGCGACCCTCAGCTTCTGTGCACTCATCAGCAAAGATGATCTTAAAAAATAAAAGTAAATTTTTAGGCAGGCATTAATAATGTTTGTTGGATTCATGAAAACTGCATGTAAAAAAGGAACTGTACCAAAGGAATAAAGTTAACAGACCACCGATTACATTTAAAGAACTATATATTAATTCAGCAGTACTGTCAATCTGAAGTATTAACTGATCAGTTTCAATAGTTAAAAATACAAGCTTTAGCTATGCTGCTACAGGTAGACAGAAGGCTGTCACATTTGCTAAGTAAAATGAATATATATTTTTTAAAAGTAACTAAAATTAGTGCATAAGACAGATGTTTCCAAGTATTTGAGGTATGACTGATAAGGTCAGCAATAAGAAAACCATTATTCTGGAATGTGTACAAGTTTTCCTTGTAACTCAGTCTTTAGGTTTCAATTCTAATCTCAGATACACAGCTGTGTATCACCCTTGTCCAGTATCTGATTTTACAAGATCTGTTTGGAGACTGGAGAGGTTGTTCACATCTACATATGTGATACTAGAATACAGTCTTTGTTGCCAAAGGGTACATATTAGTATTCAAAAGTTGTTTGTTTAATTGAGCAAGGGACATGACAATTTTATCCTATTAATGGTGGCTTCTGTGGAAACATGGGTTTAGTACAAAAGTGTTATTTACCTCATCACATGCTGAACAACGGGGTTTGAGAAGTTCAGCATGGTGTCTACCACAGTGAATTTTTCCATCTTGGTAGAAGTAGATTAGGTCAACAAGAAGCTCATTACATGTAGAGCACACAAAACATGATGGATGCCAGTACACTCCAGGTCCAGCTCTTGAAGCAAACACTGCAACTTCACCTCCATTTACTTTTGTACCACACTAGAAACAACCAAAAAAAAGTTAATAAGCTTCCACTGAAGGAATACCAGCCTTTGGTGTTAGTTTAGTTAAATCAAAACACCAAGCCCAATACATTGTTAAAGTGCTTATTCCATTTTATATAGCAAAAGGGGCAATTCTAATAATCCTGGATTGTACACAATTCTGATGCAGAAGTAAATTTTACTCCTATGCACTTACTTGGTGTTTTAAAAACACTTAAATCTTCTGTGTATTAAATAGGTATGGATTTAGTACAACAGCCAGATAGCTACAATGTGACTTATTGCCTACTCTGAAAATTGTTTGGTATATCCACACCATGTGAAAGAATTAAATCTAACTTTTTAAAAAATAAACCATTATCTTCTCTCTTCTTATGTGGAATTTTATCAGTATTACTGAGTACAAGCACAGACAGACAAGAGCCTATAGGTAGCATCAACAAACGTATAAGGTCTACAGTGTTGGTACAGCTAGTTTCATTGCTATTGCCACAAGGTTACCTGTTCACAGACTGCATGCATTACTGCTCTTGAGAGCAGTTTAATAGTTCCTCGTCCCAATGCCTCCTTCTTACGCTGAGTGCTAAACATTTGTAGTTCCTTCTTCTCTTCTTCACTTAAAGATTGACAATATCTCACCTTCAGCAGAAGAGAGGGTACATGCTTTAGATGCCAAGCTACTGGTTATTTACTTCGCAGTAGTAACTAAAATATATGTGATAAAATATCAACATCCCTGTTCAACTCCTTCCTAAGATTTCCCACATGCTTTATATTTCCTACAATATATATATTAAACTCTTCCACATGTTACAACACCAGATATGCAAAGAGAAAGTTTATGTGAATTCTTTGTTAAAGTATTATAAGCAAATCAAAAGTGTGCTAAACTATTGCTATCTAAAAATAGAATTGATGCCAAATTAAATTTGTTAGTGTGTTTGGATGTATGGTTTTTGGACTTGCAGATAACCAAACAGTGTATACTGCAGTATACACAAGAACTTAAGCACCGACTCGTTTTTACAAAAGTATTTGTTACTTTCACTTCTACCCTATAATACACAGAATCGTGTCTAGGTTTCAAACCTTTTACTGCCACAAAGCATCCTTTCTATTACAATGAAGTCTCAGAAATGTGTAGGTTCCTGGTAATTGATGGGTGGTTGCAAACACTATAAAACCAACTTGTGTTAAGTTTATTGCACTGACTGCCTTCGTCTTAACAAGAGAAAGCAATGGCCTCCTAGACAGCTCTTATCTGAATACAACTGAAATGAACAGCTAACCCAGGGGTTGGTAACCTTTCAGAAGTGGTGTGCCGAGTCTTCATTTATTCACTCTGATTTAAGGTTTCACGTGCCAGTAATATATTTTAACGTTTTTAGAAGGTCTCTTTCTATAAGTCTATAATATACAACTAAACTATTGTTGTATGTAAAGTAAATAAGGTTTTTAAAATGTTTAAGAAGCTTCATTTAAAATTAAATTAAAATGCAGAGCCCCCCGGACCAGTGGCCAGGACCCAGGCAGTGTGAGTGCCACTGAAAATCAGCTCGCGTGCCGCCTTTGGCGCCCGTGCCATAGGTTGCCTACCCCTGAGCTAAACAATGGATTTGACAATGTACACACTATGCTATCTTTATGGGTTAGATTCATTGCATGTGACATTTTAGACTTGTAATATGTCCACAGGAAGATCATTCTTCATTCTTAAAAAGAAGCATATAGTTAATGGATACATGGACACATAGTTACCTCATTATCATGGGGTGGCAACTGGTACAGAAGCTGTTTAATTCTCTGTTTTTCTCCAGGGCTGTTAATGTAAGGGACCTTCTCCTCCGGCAAACAGGCAAAGTATAGCTGTACCTGAATAGGAGGTATTAAGAATTAAGACCAGAGGGGTACACATGACTCAAACATTGTAAATGTCCTTCAACCAGTGCCTTATCTTAAGTCTCATTTACAAAGGAACTAAGATATGCTACATTAGATCTGTGACAGCATTTGCATTCCTCTAGGTAATATGAGGACCAGATGAGCTAACACAGCAGAACTGGATTGTCTCTGCTACAACTTGCGCCCAACTGCTGAATTGCTTTTCTGGAATGCAATTTGCAGTGACAATTACGGGTATCATAAATTATGTACATTTAATGCTATCATTATTTCCACCCCCTTTAGGGTTGGTCAGCAAGCCTGTTGAAATTCCAAATTTCCCTCTGCAGTTTACCACACAATGTGTGAAGCTGTACTAAAAACAACTACTACATAAACAAATTTAATTTGCTCTGTGCATTTTACACATTGCTGAGACAAAAGGTGTTTTGTAATCTTCTGCTGATCAGGTTCTTCACAAGCATCAGCTTTCATTGCTACCATGTGAGCTTTTGGTAAGAAGCAAAAATCATCCTTCTCTTGGGAGGAGGAGGTTGGCTCCAGCCACATTTCAACCAGATGCAAGTTCACTTTGAAATTTTCATAGGGTTTTTCGTTTGACCGGGAAAGCAAAACACACTATGCCTTCTTGAAAGTCTTCTCAGGCTTGTCTTTATTTCATCTTATCAGTAGAAACTTATGACAGGAAAACTGTAAAGAATGCTATGACAAAGCCCAATGGCAAAAAATATTTTTGTGGAACAGCTACAGATTTATTATTTTTCCTGTACAGTTTCCAGCTTGTCATAAGGCCTGAGGCTGTAAATAGGAGCTGATTGTTGCAGCCGATATTACCTGCTATCTGTATTTAAATGATGCTTTGGTCAATCACTTACTAGGCATTTTAGTTAAGACAAATGAAAAAAGAATAATTTCTTCCTCAGTCAAGTTAAGTGGAAAAAGTAGTACAAATCACTGTCACTAACCAACAGACTTTCTTTGCAAGGAACAAAGCAGAACATGCAGTAAAAAGGAAACTTCTAGGGTTAATTTGCTCTATGCCCATGTCTCACATAATACTAATCAAAATGCCACTGATGTCGTCATCTGTATGAAAATATCTTTAAGCCTGTGGTACCTAGAATGAGTGATTTCTGCTGCATTTCCCTTGAGAGTTTAAAGTAGCTGTTAGCTAGTTGTTCCCCCTTCCCCATGTCCCTCAAGGTAATTTAACTCTAGTGTATTTAGTTTGTGATAAAAGGATCTTCCTTAAAGATGGTGCATCATATATGGGTCTTGTTGGCTTGTTATTCTTAATTTAATCATGAAGAGAAAGTCTCTGGAAAACAAAAAGTAGATCTTTTGCTCCTGCATACATCAGCAAGCCACCTGAACTAGAGATGCTCAGCTCCCTTGACATGTTACACATAGTCTAGTAGTCACCCTACCCATTTATACAGGAACAACAGAACTCAATGCTGGTCAAACACCTTATGAATCATCTATATCAGATTCTGCAGTACTGTTGCTGGATCTTCTTTTTAACTAGAAGTTTATTTAAGAACCTATTTTTGAACATTTGATCAACATAGCAACTTGGTCCCTTAGCAATTAGTGTCATTGTTCTATTTCCATTGCCATTGTTTTCTTATACTTAGAAAGGTTTCATTTTCAGTTTTAGGCAGTTTAGTTGAGGAAAAACCACCATCCAAAACAAAAAATGGAACAGTCCTAAACTCCTCTCCCTCCAACTGTAAAAGTCAACTCCAGAAGGCATGCAAGAGAGAAATCATTGCGTGAATAAGTGGCAATATGTACAGTTAAACAATTTTAAAGCAGCGCCAGAAATAGTTTCATTTAAATACATCATATTTAAAGAAACATCCCATTTCACACATGTGTCAAATATTTACTTATTTAGAAAAATAAAGAATTGGAAAGTATATTATTTCTATTATAAAAGTGTCCAGTGATGATTTTTCTTTTAATATAGGCTTCCCAATAACCAAAGCTGTTTAACCTCTCTCCCCATTAAGATAGGCAATTAGAAAAAAAAAAATCTGCTAAAGCACACTTAACTTACGTCTTATTAGGAAGCTATATAATAAGTCTTTCATCAGTGGCAACACATGATATTTAGTAAGAGATGAAATTATAGCTATTTTGATTAATTTTAAAAATAAGAGTCTCATTTCCTACCTTTTCTGGTCTAAGACCTGGTGGAACCCAGGTATATTCTTCCAAGGCACAGCCAGAGTCGTCATCGGATGTTGAGCTTCGTTGACACCCAAAGGTAAGGTTAACTTTTGGCTCCATCTCCAAAGGCACAGTGTAGTGTGCAGTGTCAGCTATTCAGTTGCAGTTCATCAAGAAACTGTTCTGAAAAGATGAGATTACAAAAGAATTAACAAAACAGGAAAAGCCTCATGGAAGTGATCTTGGAGTAGGGGTAGAAGGGCATCAAACAAGTTAAATATTTGAAATACTATTGTGGCAAAGTGATTGCTATAAAATACATCATGAAGGGGAGATGCTTCTATTGATACGTCAATGGGAATTTAGATTATATGCATAGCATGAAATACTGATCTTCAGTAAAATTAATTAGTGTCTTGGCAGGACAATCATCCTGACCACCTGGGATTAAGAAGACATTTCCTCCAACAGTATAACATTGCACGATTAAGCTGTATTTACATTCAGAATTTCAGGCAACTCTCTTATCATTGGCCTAAGTGCTGATGCAACTCCATTGATGCTAGATCATGCATAGAAAGTTTTACCAGTAAGCCCTTTCAAATCACGTCTAAACATCACAGCAGTATAATACCTGTGGCTGGACACATTACCAGTCCCACCATTGCCAATATCAATGAAGTTGTACCAGTGCTAGACCAGTGGTGGAAGAAGGACTTAAATTCTCATGGTAGACAATGCTGTAGGTATAGTATCAGAGTTTTTCCTCCTTCAAGCAAATGGCAGTAGACATTTAATTACTATGCATCTTTTTTTAAGATACACATTTATCATAAGCCATTCTTGAGCTAGTCCATACCTTCCTACCTTCACAAAAAGATGAAACTGACTATTCCATTTTGCTATTGCTACAATACTAAAAGGTTCCACACCCAAAAAAAACCAAAAACCCATGAATAATGAAGTTTACACATGCCTTGAGAATTTATCCACTAATTTTAGCCTACTGCTAGTTAGAATAACAAAGTTATAAATCCTGAAAACACTGTTTTTTAGAGATGCCAACAGACTTATTGCAGTGCACAGCAGCACTGCAATAAAGATTGCTTACATCATAACTCATTATTCTAAGTACAACGGTAGATCTCCTATCCAAGCCACTGTAAGAACTGCATATTTTCACAAAGCATGTTGGATGTTAAATAAATCCCTAAAATTTTATTTCAGTTTTTGCTGAAGTGGTAAACTTAGTAAATTTAAATAAATTAAAACTAAAATTAAGTGACATCAGCGCATATTATAAAGAAAGGTAAGTGTTAACATGAAGGAAAACCTCTACATTTACTATTTTGTGCAGTATTTTAAAACAGCGTGCATGCCAGAAGGCAGACCTTAACCCAACCAACCAATAAATTTGACTTTACTTCACCCTTAACAAAAGTAAAGATGACCTCATTTCCTTTTCTACTGTTCAGAGTTTGTGACCTTTTAAATAAGTCATCATTTTAAAGCAGGTGCAGCTCATTCATGTTTTCAATGTAAAAAAAAAATCTTTATGAACATCATTCATTCAGTCCTCAATTACTAGTGTTAATAAAAGTCAGGAGCAATTTAGTGTGGATATTATATTGTCTTGAATATTACTGTTGCTAAAACAAGTAACAAAAAAGCAGTGCTCATCTACTGAATAATTTATAAAAATGATCAGTAGGCAGATCTCTTAAAGTTCACTTTGGGTATCTAAAATACATAGATAAACATCTTATCTATAAACTAATTTCCTTTGAAAGCAGATACGGAGGAAATAATTTGTTCAAAGAAAATTCCTTTCTCATGTTAGTGGAAATAAAATCATCCAGTACAACAAGAGCAATAATTTCATTTTAGATCTAAGGCCATGTCAACCCTACAAATTACTTCAGTATAATTTCTGTCACTCAGGGGTGCGAATAATCCACACCCCCTGAGCGACATAGGTTATACCAGGGGCAGGCAACCTATGGCACGTGTGTCGAAGACGGCACACGAGCTGATTTGCAGTGGCACTCACACTGCCCAGGTCCTAGCCACTGCTCTGGGGGGCTCTGCATTTTAATTTAATTTTAAATGAAGCTTCTTAAACATTTTGAAACCTTATTTACTTTACATACAACAATAGTTTAGTTATATATTATAGACTTATAGAAAGAGACCTTCTAAAAAGGTTAAAATGTATTACTGGCACGCGAAACCTTAAATTAGAGTGAATAAATGAAGACTCAGCACACCACTTCTGAAAGGTTGCCGACCCCTGTGTTATACTGACCGAAGCACAAGTGTACACAGTGCTATGTTGGCCAGAGAGCTTCTCCTACCAACATAAAGTTTACTTGTCTCTGTTTAGAAAGATATACAAGCTGTCAGTCAGTCAGTCATGGTTTTGTACTTCTCATAGTTTCTTAATAAAAATCAATTTTAAAAAAATCACAAAATAAATTTGGAAAATCCTTAACATCCTCTTGTTTTGTGCTATCCTCACAGGTCATCTTGGCATATAAATTAAGCCTGGAGAAAGAATGCCAGACCATCAGAGACAGAAATCACATTTGAAGTGTGACCAATGATGGCATAAATTGAAAAAAGAAAAAAAGTCTTATGCCTTCATTGCAGCAAAGAAAGTTTTCTTCTTTTTAACCATCAAGTCATAGTCAACAGAACTGTTTCTGGCAGTGAATCAGGGTTGTCTACCTCCTACTCTGTGGACAAAAAATGTCAACCATATTCAGAATGGACTAGCTGATTCCATGAAGGAGAGAGTGTCATTAGCAAGATTGGTATGAATCAAACCCAACCACAGTACTGGGTTGTTCCAATAACCTGTATAAATATCCAATATTTAGGTATGGAAGAATTTTAAAATTCAAGTGTTACATTATTTACAGCTTAATCAAGAGTGGGCAGTAACACCTGAGCAAAGAAACAGTCTTTAACTTTACTAAAGGAGACTTTGATTTGTAGTGAGAGGTGTATTTTAGTAGTTTGAGCAGAATACCGGTAACCAGAAGTTTAAACTTGGTAGTGAAAATAGTCATGTTTAAATATGAATTCACAATCACATTAGTTGTGGTCAGCACTGTTTCACCCAATTTGCCACTGTAGACAAGGTCAAGGTTGTGTTCAGCACTGTCACTTGTAAGAAACCCTGGTCCCAGTCAGGGGCGGCTCTACGTTTTTGGCCGCCCCAAGCAGTCATGCCCGGGAGGCGCCCCAGAGCCGCGGGAGCAGCGGACCTCCTGCGGGCATGACTGCGGAGGGTCCGCTGGTCGCGCGGCTCGGCTGGACCTCCCTCAGCTGCGGACGGTTCGCAGGTCCGGCGGCTCCGCTGGAGCTGCCGCAGTCATGCCTGCGGGATGTCCAGCCGAGCCGCGGGACGAGCGCCCCCTCCGCAGTCATGCCTGCGGCAGGTCCGGTCGTCCCGGGGCTCCGGTGGACCTCCCGCAGGCATGACTGCGGCAGGTCTGCCGGCCCAGCCTGCCGCCCCCCCGGGAAAGGGCCGCCCCAGGCGGGTGCTTGCCCCGCTGGGCTCTGGAGCCGGCCCTGGTCCCAGTACCATATACCCATGACTTCCTGACATGATACTGAACTGAGCATGTACTAGTTCTTTAAACTCAATTTTGAACTATTAATCTAGGAAAGTCAAGCCCACACTGATTCCCTGTGGCATCAGAAAAATTCAACCTCTCTTGCTTAGTTGCTCCATCTGTAAAATGGAGATGATAACCTTGTGAAATGAGTGAGTTTATGTGAACTAGTTAATTTTACAAAGCTCTTTGCAAATGGCATTATAAATGTCAAGTGCTATTTCTGTGTAGGTAACTGCTGTCCTGGGTAATGTTAAGATTTACAAAGTGCACCAAGGATATATAGATGCCAGAGTTATATAATTCCAAAAAGAGGACAAGACATTGGGGGAGGAGTAGCAGAGCCATTTTTCCTTTCAGACCAAGCTACTTGCGGAAACAGCTCCAGTTCTACTCATTTTTCTATACATTGGAATTTAAAAAAAAACAAAACCCTAACACATTAACCTCAAAGCTTACACCCTCTACCTCCAGTTCCTTTATGCGTAAGAAGTAGGTTGAAACAGCTCTTGGGAGGGAGTGAAGGAAAGAGGGGTCTTTCTCTTAGCTGGGATCTGCAAATTGAAAAACTAAACTAAAAGAAAAGGGCAAGATTGCTATCAGTATGTTGGTTTTAGTAAGGGCAAGGAAGAAGCATCACAAACCACACATGCCCCCATATATATAAATTATCATTTAAACTTTCATTCATTGGAAGGTTGGGAGCATTAACATGGAAGAGGTGCATTCCAGATACCAAAAACATTATTCATAAATCAAACCAGATTGTGACTATTGTGTTTCTGAATGTCTGATGTTGAACTGAAGTATCTGAAAACTATTTGTAGACACTATTTTAGCTATCATTTGTTTATAAATTACTACTTTCCCAACCCTCCTCAGAGTCTGTAAATCAGTTTGCAAATTAAAACTGCAACAGATTAGAGCTAAAATGTTTTTTGCAGTTATACTCATTCTTCAAAGTAACAGGCTTCAAAATGGTTACATATCCTAAGGAGTACAGCTGTTGAAAAAATAGATTTGTTTGAGGAGGGATGCTACATGACATCTTCAAAATAAAGAAAGTTTGTTTTAAAGAACTACAAGCACTACCTCACTAATAAAGCTTCACAATCTACAAAAAGAAAAATCTTTCACTAGTGGCTTCATAATTATTAGCCATGTAATTGGATTAAAGAAAAATGTGATTAAAAAAGTTAGCCAGATATACACTAGTGAAACTGAAGTCTATTGTCATCTATGGTCACTTAATAATATGAAGAGTTCTTAAGAATGAAGAGTCCATATCCCTAATTATAAATCCACTGTTACATAAAGTATTAAAACTCACATCCTAGAGAAGGGATATTACAGAATTGTTGAATCCAAGTGTGAAACTAATCCTTATGTTAGGATTTCCAGCTCACTGAATAAGTTCTATGGTCACCTCTGACCAGATAGAAGAGGTCATGATTTGTGAGCCCAGTAAGACACATTTCCTTTCCCAACCCCTGCTGTTTAACTCTGTCCTGCAGGGCAAATTGTTTAACAACTTTTTTGTTAAACTGCTTGTTAACAAGGCTATAGGGAATACAAGATGCATATCGCATGCATCCATTCACAATACACTGAAACTGCAGCCCAAAGGGTTAAGACTAGGGGTTAAATAAGCAGGTGAATGGGATGACCATTCCACCTCATATGATAATTCACCCTAAAGAGGAGCAAGAGTCTGTAGTAGCAATATAACCAAAAACCAATATCAGGACTATTCAGTGCGTTTCCAATAACGGTATAAGTATTACCAGAAAAACCCACTTTACTGCCGCAACTGGAGTAATTTGTTTTCCTGCTTCTCTGTTAAAAATAATGTAATTTTTGAAATCTAGCAAACATTTGATACCAGATTTGGCACCCAGTACAAAGAAATTTGGACCCAGTTCCAAATATTACAACTTAGGTGTTAGGCATTATCAGGACTCAGTCACAGCTGCTTCAGAGGTTTAACTTATTTGCATGTACAGAATAGCTAGTGAACTTTCAAAGAAACAGCACTGTACTTTATTAGATAAAGACATACAGCAGAATTCAAAGACCTCTACAGTGTATTCATTGCTAACTATATGTTGATTGGCCTTATAAATCAAGCTGATGTGTTTTCTACATTTTCTAAATACACCTTTACCCCGATATACTGATACTGCTGTCCTCAGGAGCCAAAAAAATCTTACTGTGTTATAGGTGAAACCACGTTAGATCGAATTTGTTTTGATCCACCTGAGTGCGCAGCCTCCCCACCCCCCAGCGCTGCTTTACCAGGTTATATCCGAATTCGTTTTATACTGGGTCGCGTTATATGGGGTAGAGGTGTAATGCCTAATCTAAGTATGTACACCAATCAACAGCAGAGTTGAGTAATTCACACACACACTTGCCAAAATAAAGATAATTTTTCACACTGGAAATCTGGCATTACTTTCTTTCGTGATTTCAGACTTTTATTTTCATGAATAATGCCTTCTGATATTGCAAAGACAGACTGCTTAAATTTAACAAAAGGAGGAAACACTATGACAAAGCATTGTCTTTGCCAAAATGTCTGATTTGGGCTATGTTATTTGGCTCCATCTTGGGATATAAATACAAACTGCACGTTGTGGTTATACAAGAACCAATAGTTTAGGAAGCACTGTTCTAATAAAATCTTTATCTTCCATAATGGGGTACACAGATTTTAAAAAAGAGAGTAAAAGAAATCTAGCCCTTTACAGTCTCCTATTGATTTTTTTTTTAATTTCTATTTTAAACAACGACTGTAGGAAACAGCAGCCAGACTTTACTCCAATGTACACATATACTCAGGTTTCACCCCGTCACCTGTTGGCTCCTGAACAACACTCTTCTTTGTTAAAACTTACAGCACACTCATTGGAAACAAGTTTCCAGAGAAAATACTTCAAGAAAGTGTTCAAGAAGTCACAAGGCTAGAGTTGTAAAAGCAAAATTCCACACATAGCCCAGTTTATTCTGACACAGATTAATGAGGAAAATGTAAATATACATACATGCACATTTTTAAAAGGTCATCTTATCTGTCAAATGTTCTATCAGCTGAAGAATTCTGAAAAACTGATATTGATTGTTCTTTCTCATTATCATAAAGGTTTTTTTTTAAATGATAAAAAGGAGGTTAATAATTATAAGCTAAAACCATGAGTGTACTTACATTTCATAGCAACAAGCATGTATAGCAAACAATAGGCAAAACCCCTTCTCAATGCTCAATTCTAAATACCAGACATACTGCCAACAGAAATCCTCTCTTAAACTTATTATTTCAAGGCCAAGTCATTGTGGAGACTAGCTTAAAAAGATCATTCTAATCTTAGAGGGACCACCTGCATTTCAGGCAGGCCTTGTGTCCAAGGGCCAGCTGACAACAAAGTGCACATGTAACAACTCACCAATGGGAGGTTTGTTGAGTGAGTGAATGGGATCAAATGTGATGCCATCTCGTATGTCAAGTAGCATAGGAGCAGTCTGTGAACAGTTGGAGCAAACGCAGCGCAAACAGACCTGGCTTTCTTAGCTCACAGCAGCAGTAATAGGGTATCAGCGTCCAATTAACCTCCCTTGCAGCCGAGTCCTGACGGTTAAGTGGCTACAAGGAACGGCACATTACCTCTTTAAAAAGGGAGCCCAGGCGCAAGCTGCAGCGGGAGGCGAAGCCCCCCAGCTCCGACCCCTGCAGACTCGGCGCTCGCTGCTTCCCCTCGCCACTTGCCATTGCTATTGCTATTTTCAACCAAGTTCCCTCCCGCCACCCCCACCCTCCACTGCTTTACACGCCAAGAAACGAAACAGGACACAGCAGCCGGCAGATCCCAGATCGCAGCCGCCACAGCCCCAGGGGCCGGGGAGTGAGGGGCCCGGCACTGCAGCCCGGGGACAGGCGCTAGGCTCCCGCGCCGCCGGGCCCCGGGGAGAGCGGCTCCCTTGCCGCATCACTGGGCGATGGAAACTGGGGGCCCCTCAAGAGCCTCCGTCCCTCCCCAGGGGATGCGCGTCCCGCGGCAGCCAGAGCGCCCCCGCACCGACCTGCGGGCTCCTTACCTTCGGCTCCCGGCCGGCGGGCGGGCGGCGCCGGGCTCTCCGGGCAGGGCCGGGGCAGTGGCCAGCGCAGGCGGGAGCGCACGGGACAGCGGCCCCCCGCGCTGCTGCTTTCCCCACCTCAGCAGCCCTGCAGCGCCTGGCCCGCCGCCTGCACACTACCTGCGCCTCCCTCCGCCTGAGGCGGGGCGGGCACCCCCCTCGTCCCGCCCCGCCCCTCCCGCCAGGTTGCAGAGACAGCACAGAGCAGCCTCCCGAGCGCAAGCCCTGCCCCTCCCCACATGCACGGGTAGTTTTTAAACACAGCCCTCAGGCAGCCTCCTCCCGGCTCCCTAGAGCCCCCAGCCTCCTCCCCAACCCTCGGGCAGCTTCCTCAGAGGGCCCCCCCCCCACACACAGCCCAGTCTCCCCAACACACAGCGCCCCCCGGCCTCCTCAAAGTCCTCCGAGACCCCCGGCTTCCTTACAGTCCACCAGCCTCCCCCCCCCCAGCCCCGGACCCCCTTACCGGCCGCCTCCCCAACACACCCACCTCAAGAAGCTCCTTACTCCGCTCGGAGGCTGTTTGCAACATCCTCCAACATAAACACTAGCTCCCGCCAGGAGTGTCCCTAGGCCACATACCTCCCTCCCCCACACACAGATGTTCTCACGGAGCGATTCTGGCGGGACCCAACTGAGAGTGCCAAATCAGGACCAATTGCTCAAACAGGGCAGTCACAGCCCTAGGCTGGGGTTTTTCCACCTCTAAGGCCAACCAAACCAGCCAGACAAAAAGGACTTTGGTCTCACCCCACTGGCTAACCACAAGTCACACAAGCAATTTCCTTAGACACTCCAGTCTCCCAGCATCACCACCAGTGCCACTCCTCCTGGGGATGAATGGTTATAAAAAACCAACACCCCAATACAAGAAAAAGGTTCTCTCGATTCCAAAGAATCAAGCCCCAGACCCAGGTCAATATACACATCAGATCTTACCCACAAATCACGCTGTTGCCAATCCTTTAGAATCTAAAATCTAAAGGTTTATTTACAAAGGGAAAAAGGTGGAAATGAGAGGTAGAATTGGTTAAATGGAATCAATTACATACAGTAATGGCAAAGTTCTTAGTTCAGGCTTGCAGCAGTGCTGGAGTAAACTGCAGGTTCAAATTGAGTCTCTGGAATGCATCCCCCACTGGGATGGGTCGTTCAGTCCCTTGTGTAAAGCTTCAGTTTGTAGCAAAGTCCCTCCAGAGGTCAGAAGCAGGATTGAAGACAAGATGGAGATGAAGCATCAGCCTTATATAGACTTTTCCAGGTGTAAGAATCTCTTTGTCTTCACTGTGGAAATTTACAGCAAAATGGAGCCTGGAGTCACATGGGCCAGTCCCTGCATACTTTGCTGAGTCACAAGGCGTGTCTGCCTTCTCTCCATGGGTCCATTGTGTAGCTGACGGTCCTTAATGGGCCATCAAACAGGCTAGGCAGAGCTAACACCAGCTTGTCTGGGAGGCTTCCCCCAGAAGCACAGCACAAACTTGAAATACAGACAGCATAGAGCCAACATTCATAACTTCAACTAAAAATGATACAGACATATAGACAGCATAATTATAATCAGCAACCCAGAACCTGGTCTTAGACACCTTATATGACCCCCTTTACTTAGGATTTGGAGCCACTACAGGACCTTGGTTGCAACCCATGTTCTATATGGTCCCCATTTATATCAATAACGTCACACCCCCAACGCAAAATTGATGCAGGAAGGGATGACAAAACATCGCTGACTGCATCCCAAGAGCCCCCTTTCCTTGGGTCTGTCTCACTACAGCTAGTGTTGGGCTAGAGGCCGTACCAGTGTATAACCAAAATGGTTTATCAAAGTCATGTTCAATAACATGAATGGATCTCTTTACAAACTCAAGGTATAACTTGGTTAGCTTTTGCAGCATGGTTCCTGTATGTTTCATGTGATCTTGCCAAGAGCTAAAGAAAATAGCTACTTTATCCATACCAGTTCTGGCCAATGTTTTGAACCCAAATAACATTAAACCAATGTAGATATTGAGGTTGTTCATAGTACAGGAATCTTGGCATTTAGCCATGAAAGCAATATGGTAGTGTGCCTCAGTTTCCCCTTTCATACAGCACATCAGGTCTGGAATGTATTTTCCCCTGTGAAAAGTTCCAACACTGTTTACATGCATTAACTGTGAAACATCAGTATAGCAAGGCCCTTTAACATAAAGTGTGTTTTCATGTATTCCTTTCAACATGTTTAAGGGATTTTCCAAAAGATTAGGCACATTGTACATTGTTACAGTTCTTGGCCATAGCAACACATTAGTTACAAAAATTAGCATTAGCAATAACAACAAATTCATTGCAAGTGTCCATTTACAATCATGTTTGTCATGCCACACCCTTGGCTCAATACCATTGGAGTTTGGGCATTTTAGGGTTAACCTGTGGCTTCCCTTTGCAAAATTCAGTCTTCTCTTTCCTTCTGGATTAAACCCTGATTTCTCTTGCTTAACAGAATTCACTGGCTGATGGGGCGGGCCCTCTGTGCTAACAGCTATTAGCAATTCTGTCTTCTCCCTGCCAGCCAAGTAATTCGCATCAACCCAGACACTAGCTTTTAACTCTTCAGCTGCTATGGATTCCAAGGCTGGACTTTGTCTCACAGAGGTACCACACAAATCCAAAGAGTCTGAGGGTGAGAGCTGGCTTGCTCTCCCCTGCCTCCTCAAGCATTTAGCCATACAACTGTTCTGCTCTGAAACACCAGTAACTGAATCTGTCCTCAGATCCTGAAGCACAGACTGCTCACTTACAGATTCAGCATGGAGACATTCCTGTCCCAACAGCATTGTCTCCCCACCAACAAGCTGGCCACACACAGCCAGGTGGTTATAGGGCTGCTCAACTTCCTTAACAGCTTCTACTCCACCTGAGACCTTTTCAAAGCTGCCCACACTGGATCTCTCAAAAGGAAAGTCAGTGGATCCATTCACAACAGAAAATTTCTGGCTGTTAGGAACTGAAACTTTCTTGATTAAATCACTTTTACACCCTTCAGTTGCAGTAAACTGCTTGCACAGGCTACCATGAGGATTCCTTTCCCTAGGAGCTTCTCTAAGCAGCAATTCACCCCTCACAGAAATTCTGCCCTTCCCCGCTTCACCTAGGGCTTGCTCTACAGGAACACTTCCCTGAGCAACCACAGATGCTACAGACTTTCTAGATAACAGGTTAGAAACAATCTCCTTCCCTTGGCCATGAACAAGTTCAGGAATCTTTTCCTTCTTGCTACAAGTTGTCAAACTGTCAGTCGGTAACACAATTAAATCACCTTTATGCTCTCCTTGTGCCCTGGCTGGGGTATCACCCTGATCAGACAGAGTTGCTGCACCCTTTTCCAACCACACATTAGCAACTGGCAAACCACAAGCACCAGAATTGTCTGTTCTCTGGGATTTTGCTAAGACACTAACTGGATGCAACCTAGTCACAGTGCCATTCTCCCCAGCAGACCCAAACTCAGGACCATTCCCTTCCTGGGCTTTAGCTGTATTTACAACCAACTTCGAGACAACTGAATCACCCTCAACCATCACAGGCTGACAGGCACCTTCTGTCTGCTCCACAGACACAGAAGAGCCGGAGACACATTCTCCTTTACCAGACACACAGCTTGGGATTTTACTTCCCTTGTCCCAGCACACAGGGCTGTTCACAGACAACTGCTTGGAGACTGGGGTAGCTTCCTTTATAGGCAAGTCAATACTCCTGACAGACACAGGCACATTCCCTCCACTGTCACATTTCTCCACACAGGAAACAGGTAAGGGATATGGACACTCATCTTCCACTATCCCTCCCTTCCCAAACTGCTGATTAGACAAAGCCATCAGCTCACAAGGCTGCCTAGGCTCCTCCAAACTTTCCCTTCCAGGCACATTGCCTCTTCCAACAGATAAGCTGCTGCTCTTTTCACTACACTGAGCTACTTTTAGCAAATCACAGTTACCCATTTCAGGTTTACTTCTACAAGCTGCACTAGCCACCAATCCATTACCCATTACAAATTTACCCTTTCCTTCCTCAGTTAGGGCTTTAACCTGACCATTTACTTTAATCTGCTCCTGAGAAACCTTTTCCTCACCACTGAGATTTTTCTGCTCTTGATCTAACTCCAGATTTCCTTCTGAGACATCAGACAGACATTCAGAAACTTCATTCCCAGAAATACTGCTTTTTTGCACAGACAAACCTTTGGAGCAACCCTCCTCAGGCAAATCATTGCCCACAATAGACACAGGTTTAAGATCATTCCTCTCCTGTGACTGGCTACCTGGACTGAACAAAGCTGTAACATTCTCCCCAATTAAAAGATCTTTAGGCAATAACTTCCTGACGCCAGCTATCACTTCATGCTGAGCCCCATTCCACTCAAGGTGGATTCTAGCTAAAGGCACACGGACAGTAAACTCACAGAGGATCACAACATTCACACTCTGATTTGGTAAATAATCTTCCTCTTTGACCAGATCTGCTTTAACAAGAGTGATGTTAGAAGCCATAATTTGCCCTAAACAGCTTTTACCATTGACTTTTACACACTCTATGAATTTTCCATTACCATTCCCATCCATAGCACTGGCACAATTTATGGGGCCACCCCCTATTGAACCCACAGTAACAGCATTGACATAAAAGGTGGCATTGTTGGGGTACATTTGGTTACCCCCAGACAACTGCTCAGAGTTATACAACATACCAACATTGTTACAAACTGGACTTTCAAGAGGATAAAGTCTTCCCTTGCTTTTTTGACTTGGAGTTGGAGTCTAGCTGTCTCCTGTTGCATCTGTCGAGTTTTCTCCTCAGCAGCCAGCAGCTCCAGACGCCTCTTACGAGCTTTTTCTTCTCTCCTAGCAACTTCTTTCTTTCTCTCATCAGCCTCTTTCTCCATTCGAATTTCTGCCAGTTCTTGCTCATAATCAAACTGCAGACTGTCTCTCAAGGCTTGCAGTTTCCTTGCTTTTCCTGATGCTCTCTGTCGCATGGTCACTGATCTTTAACCAACCAAACTCTCAATTCCAAAGTTAAAATTTGGATAGCGTGGGGGTTCTGACCCAAAGCTTAATTGACCTGGTTCTGTGGATCCTAGCACGACTACGCCACTGTGACGGAGCGATTCTGGCGGGACCCAACTGAGTGCGCCAAATCAGGACCAATTGCTCAAACAGGGCAGTCACAGCCCTAGGCTGGGGTTTTTCCACCTCTAAGGCCAACCAAACCAGCCAGACAAAAAGGACTTTGGTCTCACCCCACTGGCTAACCACAAGTCACACAAGCAATTTCCTTAGACACTCCAGTCTCCCAGCATCACCACCAGTGCACTCGTCCGGGGGATGAATGGTTATGAAAACCAACACCCCAATAAAAGAAAACGGTTCCCTCGATCCCAAAGGATCAAGCCCCAGACCCAGGTCAATATACACATCAGATCTTACCCACAAATCACGCTGTTGCCAATCCTTTAGAATCTAAAATCTAAAGGTTTATTTACAAAGGGAAAAAGGTGGAAATGAGAGGTAGAATTGGTTAAATGGAATCAATTACATACAGTAATGGCAAAGTTCTTAGTTCAGGCTTGCAGCAGTGCTGGAGTAAACTGCAGGTTCAAATTGAGTCTCTGGAATGCATCCCCCACTGGGATGGGTCGTTCAGTCCCTTGTGTAAAGCTTCAGTTTGTAGCAAAGTCCCTCCAGAGGTCAGAAGCAGGATTGAAGACAAGATGGAGATGAAGCATCAGCCTTATATAGACTTTTCCAGGTGTAAGAATCTCTTTGTCTTCACTGTGGAAATTTACAGCAAAATGGAGCCTGGAGTCACATGGGCCAGTCCCTGCATACTTTGCTGAGTCACAAGGCGTGTCTGCCTTCTCTCCATGGGTCCATTGTGTAGCTGACGGTCCTTAATGGGCCATCAAACAGGCTAGGCAGAGCTAACACCAGCTTGTCTGGGAGGCTTCCCCCAGAAGCACAGCACAAACTTGAAATACAGACAGCATAGAGCCAACATTCATAACTTCAACTAAAAATGATACAGACATATAGACAGCATAATTATAATCAGCAACCCAGAACCTGGTCTTAGACACCTTATATGACCCCCTTTACTTAGGATTTGGAGCCACTACAGGACCTTGGTTGCAACCCATGTTCTATATGGTCCCCATTTATATCAATAACGTCACACCCCCAACGCAAAATTGATGCAGGAAGGGATGACAAAACATCGCTGACTGCATCCCAAGAGCCCCCTTTCCTTGGGTCTGTCTCACTACAGCTAGTGTTGGGCTAGAGGCCGTACCAGTGTATAACCAAAATGGTTTATCAAAGTCATGTTCAATAACATGAATGGATCTCTTTACAAACTCAAGGTATAACTTGGTTAGCTTTTGCAGCATGGTTCCTGTATGTTTCATGTGATCTTGCCAAGAGCTAAAGAAAATAGCTACTTTATCCATACCAGTTCTGGCCAATGTTTTGAACCCAAATAACATTAAACCAATGTAGATATTGAGGTTGTTCATAGTACAGGAATCTTGGCATTTAGCCATGAAAGCAATATGGTAGTGTGCCTCAGTTTCCCCTTTCATACAGCACATCAGGTCTGGAATGTATTTTCCCCTGTGAAAAGTTCCAACACTGTTTACATGCATTAACTGTGAAACATCAGTATAGCAAGGCCCTTTAACATAAAGTGTGTTTTCATGTATTCCTTTCAACATGTTTAAGGGATTTTCCAAAAGATTAGGCACATTGTACATTGTTACAGTTCTTGGCCATAGCAACACATTAGTTACAAAAATTAGCATTAGCAATAACAACAAATTCATTGCAAGTGTCCATTTACAATCATGTTTGTCATGCCACACCCTTGGCTCAATACCATTGGAGTTTGGGCATTTTAGGGTTAACCTGTGGCTTCCCTTTGCAAAATTCAGTCTTCTCTTTCCTTCTGGATTAAACCCTGATTTCTCTTGCTTAACAGAATTCACTGGCTGATGGGGCGGGCCCTCTGTGCTAACAGCTATTAGCAATTCTGTCTTCTCCCTGCCAGCCAAGTAATTCGCATCAACCCAGACACTAGCTTTTAACTCTTCAGCTGCTATGGATTCCAAGGCTGGACTTTGTCTCACAGAGGTACCACACAAATCCAAAGAGTCTGAGGGTGAGAGCTGGCTTGCTCTCCCCTGCCTCCTCAAGCATTTAGCCATACAACTGTTCTGCTCTGAAACACCAGTAACTGAATCTGTCCTCAGATCCTGAAGCACAGACTGCTCACTTACAGATTCAGCATGGAGACATTCCTGTCCCAACAGCATTGTCTCCCCACCAACAAGCTGGCCACACACAGCCAGGTGGTTATAGGGCTGCTCAACTTCCTTAACAGCTTCTACTCCACCTGAGACCTTTTCAAAGCTGCCCACACTGGATCTCTCAAAAGGAAAGTCAGTGGATCCATTCACAACAGAAAATTTCTGGCTGTTAGGAACTGAAACTTTCTTGATTAAATCACTTTTACACCCTTCAGTTGCAGTAAACTGCTTGCACAGGCTACCATGAGGATTCCTTTCCCTAGGAGCTTCTCTAAGCAGCAATTCACCCCTCACAGAAATTCTGCCCTTCCCGCTTCACCTAGGGCTTGCTCTACAGGAACACTTCCCTGAGCAACCACAGATGCTACAGACTTTCTAGATAACAGGTTAGAAACAATCTCCTTCCCTTGGCCATGAACAAGTTCAGGAATCTTTTCCTTCTTGCTACAAGTTGTCAAACTGTCAGTCGGTAACACAATTAAATCACCTTTATGCTCTCCTTGTGCCCTGGCTGGGGTATCACCCTGATCAGACAGAGTTGCTGCACCCTTTTCCAACCACACATTAGCAACTGGCAAACCACAAGCACCAGAATTGTCTGTTCTCTGGGATTTTGCTAAGACACTAACTGGATGCAACCTAGTCACAGTGCCATTCTCCCCAGCAGACCCAAACTCAGGACCATTCCCTTCCTGGGCTTTAGCTGTATTTACAACCAACTTCGAGACAACTGAATCACCCTCAACCATCACAGGCTGACAGGCACCTTCTGTCTGCTCCACAGACACAGAAGAGCCGGAGACACATTCTCCTTTAC